>NW_027202849.1:2802500-3150763 GCF_024711535.1 Dipodomys merriami
GCGTTAGGGTTAGGTTTAGGGTGAGTTTTAAGGTAAGGGTTAGGTTTAGGATTAAGGTGAGTGTGAATGTGAGGGTTAGGGTTAGGGTGAGGGTGAGGGTAGGGTTTAGTGTTAGAATTAGTGTGAGGGTTAGGATAATGATTATGGTTAGCCTTAGGGTTAGTGTGAGGATTAGGGTTATGGTTAGGATGAGTGTTAGGTTTAGGGTGAGGCTGAGGGTTAGCTTTAGGGTGAGGATAAGGGTTAGGGTGAGGGTTAGGGTGAGGGTGAAGGTTAGGGTTAGCATTAGGTTTAGGGTGAGAGTGAGGGTTTAGGGTTATTGTTAAGGTTAGGTTAGGTTTAGGATTAGGGTTAGGGTTCGGGTTCGGGTTAGGGTTATAATTAGGATGAGGGTTAGGTTTAGGGTGAGGGTTAAGGTGAGGATGTGGGTTATGGTGAGAGTGAGGGTTTCGGTTTAGTTTGAGGGTTAGGGTTAGGATTAGGTTTAGGATGAGGGCTAGGGTGAGAGTGAGGGTTAGGGTTAGGCTTAGGGTGAGTGTGAGGGTTCGGGTGAGGGGTAGGTTTAGGGTTAGAGTTAGGGTGAGGGTAAAGATTAGGATGAGGCTTAGGGTGAGGGTGAGGTTTAGGGAGAGGTTTAGGGTTAGGTTGAGGGTTAGGATTAGAATTAGGGTGAGGGTATGTGTTAGGGTGAGGGTTAGGGTGAGGGTTAGTGTTAGGATTAGGGTTAGGGATAGGGTTAGGGTTAGGGTTAGGGTTAGGCTGAGGGTGAAGGTGAAGGTGAGGGTTAGGGTTAGGGTGATCTTTAGGGTTAGGTTGAGGTTTAGGTTTATGTTTTGTATGAGGATTAGGTTGAGGGTGGGTTTAGGATTAGGGTTAGGGTGAAGGTTAGGGTTAGGGTTAGGTTTAGTGTGAGGGGTAGGGTTAGAGTGAGGGTAAGGGTTAGGGTTAGGGTTAGGATTAGGGTTAGTATGAGGTTTCGGGTTAGGGTTTAGGTTTTGGTTTATTGTTCGGGTTAGGGTTAGGGTTAGGGTTAGGGTGAGGGTGAGGATGAGTGTTAGGATTCAGGTTAGGAAAATGGTTGTTGTTAGGGTTACGGTTAGCGTTAGGGTGAGGGTGAGGGTTAGGTTTAGGGTTAGGGTTAGGGTTATTATTAGGGTTAGTGTTAGGGTGAGGGTGAGGGTTAGGTTTTGTGTGAGGTTTAGCTTTAGGGTTAGGTTTCAGTTGAGGGAAAGCATTAGGGTAAGGGTTAGGGTAAGGTTGAGCTTTAGGGTTTGCATTAGGGTTAGGGTTAGGGTTAGGGTTAGGGTGAGGGTTAGTGTTAAGTTTAGGGTGAGGGTTGGGGTTAGGGTGAGGATTAGTGTTAGGGTTAGGGTTAGGGTGAGGGTGAGGATGAGGGTTAGGATTACTGTTAGGAATAGGGTTATTGTTAGGGTTAGGGTTAGGATAAGAGAGATGCTGAAGATGAGGTTTGGGTTTAGGATTAGGGTTAGGGTTCGGGTGAGGTTGAGAGTTAAGTTTACGGTTAGGTTGAAGTTTAGGGTTACTGTGAGGGTTGGGTGAGCCTGAGGGTAAGTGTTAGTTTGAGGGTTAGGGTGAGGGTGAGACTTAGGGTTAGGGTTAGTGTTAGGGTGAGGGTTAGTGTGAGGGTAAGGGTTAGGGTTAGGTTCAGTGTTAGTGTGAGGATTAGGGTTAGGTTTAGGGTATGGGTTAGGGTTAGGGTTAGGTTTAGTGTGAGGTGTATGGTGACGGTGAGTGTAATTGTTAGGGTGAGTGTTACGGTGAGGCTGAGGTTTAGGGATATTGTTAGTGTTAGGGTTAGGGTTAGGGTTAGGTTTAACGTTATGGTGGGGGTTAGGGTGAGGGTTGGGCTTAGGGTTAGGGTTAGGGTTAGGATGAGTGTTAGGGTTAGCGTGAGGGTTAAGGTGAGGGTGAGGGTTAGGGTGAGGGTGAGGGTTAGGGTGAGGGTGAGGGTTAGGGTTAGCATTAGGGTTAGGATGAGGGATAGGGTGAGAGTGAGGGTTAGTGTTATGTTTAGGGTTAGGTTGAGGGTTAGGGTTAGGGTGAGGGTGAGGGTGAGGGGTAGGTTTTGGGTTAGGGTTAGGGTGAGGGTAAAGGTTAGGGTGAGGTGTAGGGTGAGGGTGAGGTTTAGGGAGAGGGTTAGGGTTCTGGTGAGGGTTAGAAAGAGGGTTAGGGTTAGGACTAGGTTGAGGGTATGTGTTAGGGTGAGGGTTAGGTTGAGGGTTAGAGTTAGCATGAGGGTTAGGGATAGGGTTAGGTTTAGGTTTAGGGTGACGGTCAGGGTGATTGTGAGGTTTAGTGTTAGGTTGAGGATGAGGGTGATGTTCAGGGTTAGGATTAGGGTTAGGGTTAGTGTTAGGCTGAGGGTGAGGGTGAGGGTTAGGGTTAGGGTGAGAGTGATGGTTAGGGTTAGGTTTAGGGTGAGGGTTAGGGTTAGTGTTAGTGTGAGGATTAGGGTTAGAGTTAGGGTGAGGGTTATGTGGAGGTTTAGGGTGAGGGTGAGGGTTTGGGAGAGGGTTACAGTTAGGGTGAGGTTTAGGTATAGGTTTAGAGTTAGGCTGAGGATGAGGGAGAGGGTTAGTCTTAGGGTTAGTGTGAGGGTGAGGGTTAGTAATATGTTTAGGTTTAGGTTGGGCTGATGGTGTGGATGACGGTGAGGGTGAGGTTGAGGTTTAGAATTAGGGTGATGTTTAGGGTTAGGGTTAGGCTGAGGGTGAGGGTTAGGTTTAGGTTTAGGGTTAGGCTGAGTGTTAGGTTTAGGGTTAGGGTGAGGTTTAGGGTTATTGTGAGGGTTAGGGTTAGGGTGAGTGTAAGGGTTAGGGTGAGGGTAAGGGTGAGTGTGAGGGTTAGGATGAGGGTGAAGGTTTGGGTTAGCATTAGGTTTAGGGTAAGGGTGAGAGTTAGTGTTTGGGGTAGGGTTAGGGTGAGGGCTAGGCTGAGGGTGAGGGTTTGCATTAGGTTTTGGGATAGGGTGAGGATTAGGGTTAGGCTTAGGATTAGGGTGAGCATTAGGCAGAGGGGTAGGGTTAGGGTGAGGATTAAGTTTAGTGTGATTGTTAGGTTTAGGGTGAGGGTAAGGGTTAGAGTATGGGATAGGGTGAGGGTGACGGTTAGGGTTAGCCTTAGGTTTCGATTTAGGGTTAGGGCGAGTTTTAGTGTTAGGTTTAGGATTAGGGTGAGTGTGAGAGTTAGGTTTAGGGTGATGGTGAGTGTAGTGTTTAGGGTTAGAATTAGTGTCAGTTTTAGGATGAAGGTTATGGTTAGGGTTAGGGTTAGTGTGAGGATTAGGTTTAGGGTTATGGTTATGGTTAGGTTTAGGGTGAGGGTTAGGGTTAAGGTGAGGGTTAGGGTTAGGGTGAGGGTTAGGGTTAGGGTTAGCATTAGGATGAGGGTTAGGCTTAGGTTTAGGGTGAGGGTTGGGGTGAGTGTGAGGGTTAGGGTTTGGCTGAGGGTTAGGTGACGGTGATTGTTAGGGTGAGGGTGAGGGTTAGTGTTAGGGTTAGCATTACGTTGAGGGTTAGGGTTAGGGTTATGTTGAGGGTGAAGGTTAGGGTGAGGGTTAAGGTTAGTGTTAACATTAGGGTTAGCATGAGGGTGAGGGAGAGGGTTAGGGTTAGCATTAGGGTGAGGGTTAGTGTTAGGGTTATGTGGAGGGTGAGGGTGAGGGTTAAGGTTAAGGTTAGGGTGAGGCTTAGGATTAGGGTGAGGGTTAGGGTTAGGGTTAGGCTTAGGGTGAGGATTAGGATAAGGGTTAGGGTTAGGGTGAAGTTTAGGGTGAGGGTTATGGTTAGGGTGAGTTTTAGGTTGAGGGTGAGTGTTAGGTTTATGGTGATGGTAAGGATTAGGGTGAGGGTTAGGGTGAGGGTGAAGGTCAGGTTTAGCATTGGGTTTAGGGTGAGGGTGAGGGTTATGGTTAGGGTTAGGCTTAGGTTTAGGGCTAGGATGAGGATGAAGGTTAGGCTTAGGTTTAGGGAAAGGGTGAGGATTAGGGTTAGGGTTATGGTTAGAGTGAGCATTAGGCAGAGGGTTAGTCTTAGGGTTAGGTTGAGGGTTAGGTTTCGTGTGATTCTTAGGGTTAGGGTTAAGGTGAGGGATCGGGGGAGGTTGAGTTTTAGGGTTAGGGTTAGGTTTAGGATTAGGGTGAGGGTGAGGATGTGGGTTCGGGTTAGGGTGAGGATGAGGGTAGGGTTTAGGGTTAGAATTAGGGTGAAGTTTAGGATGAAAGTTATGGTTAGGATTAGGGTTAGTGTGAGGATAAGTGTTATGGTTAAGGTTAGGGTTAGGTTGAGGGTGAGGGTTAGGGTTAGGTTTAGGTTTAGGATTATTGTTAGGGTTAGGGTTAAGGTTAGGGTGAGAGTGAAGTTTAGGGTTAGGGTTAACATTAGGGTTAGCCTAAGGGTGAAGGAGAGGATTAGGTTTAGGATTAGCGTTAGGTTTATGGTTAGGCTTAGAGTGTGAGAGATGGTGAGGGTGATATTAGGGGTGAGGGTGAGGGTTAGAGTGAGTGTCAGGGTTAGGGTGAGTGTGAGGGTTAGGGTGTTGGTGAGTGTTACTGTTAGGATTAGAATTAGGGTAAGGGTTAGGGTTAGGGTTAGGGTGAGGTTGAGGGTTAGGGTGAGGGTTAGGGTTAGGGTTAGGTTTAGGCTTAAGATTAGTGTGAGGATTAGGGTTAGGTTAAGAGTGAGGGTGAGGGTAAGGTTTAGGGTTATAGTTAGGGTAAGGTTTAGTGTTAGGTTTAGGATGAGTGTTAGGGTGAGTGCTAGTTTTAGTGTGAGTGTTAGGGTGAGTGTTAGGGTGAGGGTTAGGTTTAGTGTTAGGGTTAGGGTGAGGGTGAGGGTTAGCTTTATGGTGAGGGAGAGGGTTAGTTATAGGGTTAGGGTTAGGGTGAGGGTTTGGGTTAGGATTAAGTTGAGGTTGAGGGTTCGGTTGAGGGTTAGGGTAAGGGTTAGGGTTAGGTATAGGTTTAGAGTTAGGTTGAGTGTGAGGGTGAGGTTTAGGGTTAGGGTTAGGGTGAAGGTGAGGGTGAGGGTTAGGATTAGGTTTAGGTTTAGCATTAGGCTGAGGGTGATGATGACAATAAGGCTGAGGGTGAGGGTTAGAATTAGGGTGATGTTTAGGGTTAGGGTTAGGGTGAGGGTGAGGGTTAGGGTTAGGGTTAGGGTGAGGGTGAGGGTTAGGGTTAGGTTTACCATTAGGATGAGGGTTAGGCTGAGGGTTCGGCTTAGGGTGAGGGTGAGGGTTAGGGTTAGTGTGAGGGTTAGGATTAGGGTGAGGGTAAGGGTTAAGGTGAGGTTAAAGATGAGGGTGTGGTGTAGGTTTAAGTTTAGGGTTAGCATGAGTTTTCGTGTGAGCATTAGGATTACGGTTAGTGTTAGTGTTAGGTTTACGGTTAGGTTGAGAGTTAGGGTTTGGGTTAGGATTAGGGTTAGGGTGAGGTTTAGGGTGAGGGTTAGGGTTAGCGTGAGTTGTAGGGTGAGGGTGAGGGTTTGGTTTAGTGTGAGGGTAAGGGTTAGGGTGAGGGTTAGGGTGAGGGAGAAGTTTGGGTTTAGCATTAGGTTTAGGGTGAGGGTGAGGGTTAGTGTTAGGGTTAGGGTTAGGGTGAGGGCTAGGCTGAGAGTGAGGGTTAGGGTTAAGTTTAGGGATAAGGTTAGGATTAGGCTTAGGGTTAGGGTTAGGTTTAGGGTTACGGTTAGGGTGAGCATTAGGCCGAGGGGTAGGGTTAGGGTGAGGGTGATGTTTAGTTTTAGTGATATTGTTAGGTTTAGGGTTAGGGTGAGGGTAAGGGTTAGGGTGAGGGATAGGGTGAGTGTGAGGTTTAGGCTTAGCATTAGGGTTAGGGTTGGGGTTAGGGTGAGGGTTAGGTTTAGGTTTAGGATTAGGGTGAGGGTGAGAGTTAGGGTTAGGGTTAGGTTGAGGATTAGGTTTAGGGTTAGGATTAGGGTTAGGGTTAGGTTGAGAGTGAGGGTTAGAGTTAGGGTGAGCATTAGTTTTAGGGTTAGCATTAGGGTGAGGGTTAGGGTTAGGATTACGGTGAGGGTTAGGGTAAGTGTGAACGTTAGGATTAGCATTAGGGTTAGGGTTAGGTTTAGTGTGAGTGTTAGGTTTAGTGTTAGGGTTAGGGTGAGTTTGAGGGTGAGGGTTAGCGTTAAGGTTAGTGTGAAGTTTAGGGTGAGGTTTGGGGTTAGGGTGTGTTTTAGGGTGAGGGTGAGGGTTAGGTTTATGGTGTGGGTAAGTGTTAGGGTGAGGGTTAGGGTGAGGGTGATGGTTAGGGTTAGCATTAGGGTTAGAGTTAGGTTTAGTGTGATTGTAAGGGTTAGGGTTAGGGTGAGAGATAGGGTAAGGGTGTGGTTTAGGTTTAGGGTTAGGTTTAGGATTAGCGTGAGTGTGATGCTGAGGGTCAGTGTTAGTGTGAGGGTGAGGGTAGGGTTTAGGCTTAGAATTATGGTTAGGGTTAGTATGAAGGTTAGGGTTAGGGTTAGGGTTAGTGTGAGGTATAGGGTTATGGTTAAGGTTAGGGTTAGGGTTACGGTGAGGGTGAGGGTTAGTTTTAATGTGAGGGTAAGGGTTAGGGTGAGGGTCAGGGTGAGGGTGAAGGTTAGGGTTAGCATTTTGTTTAGGGTAAGAGTGATGGTTAGTGTTAGGGTTAGGGTTAAGGTGAGGGCTAGCCTGAGGGTAACGGTTAGGTTTAGGGATAGGGTAGGATTAGGTTTAGGGTGAGCATTAGGCAAGGGGTAGGTTTAGGGTTAGAGTGAGGGTTAGGTTTAGTGTGATTGTTAGGTTTAGGTTTAGGGTGAGGGTAAGGGTTAGGGTGAGGGATAGGGTGAGGGTGAGGGTTAGGGTTAGCATTAGATTTAGGGTGAGGATTAGGTTTAGATTTAGGATTAGGGTGAGAGTGATGGTTAGGGTTAGGGTTAGGGTGAGGGTTAGGGTTTAGGTGATATTTAGGGTGAGGGTGAGGTTTAGGATGAGAGTGCGGGTTAGGGTGAGTGTGAGGGTTATTGTGTGAGTGAGGGTTAGGTTGACGGTGAGGGTTAGGGTTAGTGTTAGGTTTAGGGTTAGGGTTATGGTAAGGGTTAGGGTGAGGGTTAGGGTTAGGGTTAGGTTTAGTGTTAGGGTTATGGTAATGGTTAGGGTGAGGGTTAGGGTTAGGGTTAGGGTTAGGGTGACTTTTAGGGTGAGGGTTAGGTTTAGGGTGAGGGTTACGTTGAGTGTGAGGGTTAGGTTTAGGGATAGGTTGAGGATTAGGGTTAGGGTTAGGGATAGGGTGAGCCTTAGGCAAGGGGTATGGTTAGGGTTGGGTGAGGGTTAGGTTTAGTGTGATTGGTACGTTTAGGGTTAGGGTGAGGGTAATTGTTAGTGTGAGGGATAGTGTGCGTTTTAGGGTTAGGTTTTGGGTGAAGGTTAGGGTGATGGTGAGGGTTAGGGTTAGTGTTAGGTTTAGGGTTAGGGTTAGGTTAAGGGTTAGGGTTAGGGTGAGGTTTAGAGTGAGGGTTAGGGTTAGGGTGAGTATTAGGTTGAGGGTGAGTATTAGGTTGAGGGTGAGGTTTAGATTTATGTTGAGCATAAGTTTTAGCGTGAGGGTTAGGGTGAAGGTGAAGATTAGGGTTAGCATTAGTGTTAATGTAAGGATGAAGCTTAAGGTGAGGGTTAGGTTTAATGTTAGGGTGAGGGTAAGGGTTAGGGCGAGGTTTAGGAAGAGTTTTAGGGTTACTGTGAAGTTTAGGATGAGGGTTAGGGTTAAGGTTAGGATGAGGGTATGTGTTTTGGTGACGGTTAGGATGAGGGTTAAGTTTAGGGTGAGTGTTAGGGATAGGGTTAGGGTTAGGGTTAGGGTGAGGTTGGGGGTGAGGGTTAAGGGTAGGGTTAGGGTGAGGGTGAATTTGAGTTTAGGGGTTAGGATTAGGTTTAAGGTAACAGTTAGGCTGAGGGTGAGGGTGAGGGTGAGGGTTAGTGTTAGGGTGATGTTTAGGGTTAGGGTGAGTTTTAGGTTTATGTTTAGGATGAGGATTTCCCTGAGGGGTGGGTTAAGTTTTAGGGTTAATGTGAAGGTTAGGGTTAGGGTTAGGGTTATTGTTAGGGTTAGGGTTAGGGTTAGGTTTAGGGTAAGGGTGAGGGTGAGGATGCGGGTTAGAATTAGGGTTAGGGATAGCGTTATTGTTAGGTTTAGGTTTAGGATTAGGGTGAGTGTGAGGGTTAGGTTTAGGTTTAGGGTTAGGGTTATTGTTAGCGTTATGGTTAGGGTTATGGTGAGGGTTAGGTTTAGTGTGAGGGTTAGGTTTAGGGTTAGGTTTAGGGTGCGGGTAAGGGTTAGTGTGAGGGTTAGGTTAAGGGTGAGCGTTAGGGTTAGCAGTAGGGTTAGGGTTAGGGTTAGGTTTAGGGTTAGGGTTAGGGTGAGGGAGAGGGTGAGGGTGAGGGTTAGGTTTAAGGTTGGGTGAGGGTTAGGGTTAGGGTGAGGGTTAGGATTAGTTTTAGGGTTAGGGTGAGGTTGAGGGTGAGTATTATGCTGAGGGTGAGTTTGAGGGTGAGGATTAGGGTTAGGGTAAGGGAGAGGGTGAAGATGAGGTTTAGGGTTAGGATTAGGGTTAGGGTTAGTGTGAGTGAGAGGGTTAGGGTTAGGGTTAGGTTGACATTTAGGGTTAGTGTGAAGGTTGGGTGAGAGTGAGGGTTAAGGTGAGGGTGAGAGTTAGGGTGAGGGTTAAGGTGAGGGTGAGAGTTAGGGTTAGGGTTAGGGTTCGGGTGAGGGTTAGGGTTAGGGTTAGCATGAGGGTGAGGGAGAGGTTTAAGTTTAGGATTATGGTTAGTGTTACTGTTAGGCTTAGGGTGAGGGTGATGGTGAGGGTGAGGCTTAGGGTGAGGTTTAGGTTTAGGGTTAGGGTTAGTGTGAGGGTTAGGGTTAGGGTTAGCGTAAGGGTTAGGATTATTGTTAGGGTTAGGTTAGGTTTAGGGTGAGGTTTAGGGTTAGGGTTATCGTTAGGTTTAGCCTGAGGGTGTGGAAGAGTATTAGGTTTAGGATTATTGTTAGATTCATGGTTAGGCTTAGTGTGAGGGTGATGGTTAGTGTAAGGCTTAGGGTGAGGGTTACGTTTAGGTTTAGGGTCAGGGTGAGGGTTAGGGTTAGGGTTAAGGTTAGGGTTAGGGTTATTTTTAGGGTTAGGGTTAGGGTTATGGTTAGGTTTAGGGTTATTGTTATGGTTAGGGTTAGGGTTAGGGTGAGGTTTAGGGTTAGGGTTATCTTTAGGGTTAGCCTGAGGGTGAGGGAGAGCGTTAGGTTTAGGATTAGCATTAGGTTTAGGGTTTGGCTTATGGTGAGGGTGATGTTGAGAGTGAGGCTTAGGCTGAGGGTGAGGGTTAAGTTTAGGGTGAGAATTAGGGTTAGGATGATATTTAGGGTGAGGGTGAGGGTTAGGGTTAGGGTGATTATGAGGGTTAAGGTTTGGTTGAGGTTTAGGTTGACGGTGATTTTTAGGATGAGGTGAGGTTTAGCATTAGGGAGAGGGTTAGGGTTTGGGTTAGGGTGAGGGTGAGGGTTAGGGTGAGTGTTAGGGTTAGGTTTAGGTTTAGGGTTATTGTGAGTGTGAAGGTTAGTTTTAGGGTTAGGGTTAGGGTGAGGGTAAGGTTTTGGGTTAGGGTTAGGGTAAGGTTTAGTGTGAGGTTTAGTGTGAGATTGAGGGTTAGGTTTAGTGTGAGTGTTAGGGTGAGTGTTATGCTGAGGGTTAGTTTTAGTATTATTTTTAGGGTGAGGGTGAGGGTTAGGATTAGGGTTTGGGTTAGGGTTATTGTTAAGGTTAGGGTGAGGGTGAGGGTGAGGTTTAGGTTTAGTGTGAGTGTTAGGTTTAGGTTAAGGGTGAGTGTTAGGGTAAGGTTGAGCTTTAGGGTTAGCATTATGGTTAGGGTTAGGATTAGGTGCGGGTTAGGGTTAGCGTTTGGGTGAGGCTGATTTTGAGGGTTAGGGTTAAGTTTAGGGTTCGGGTTTGGATTTTGGTTCGGGTACGGTTTAGGGTTAGGGTTAGGGTGAGGGTGAGGATTAGGGTTAGGGTTAGGGTTAGGGATAAGGTTAGGGTGAGGTTGACCCTTCAGGTTAAGGTTAGGTTGAGCTTAAGTCTAGTGTGAGGGTTGGGTGAGCATGAGGGTAAAGGTTAGGGTGAGTTTGAGGGTTAAGGTTAAGGTTAGGTTGAGGTTTAGGTTTAGGGTGAGGGTGAGGGTGAGGGTTAGACTTAGGGTTAGGGTTAGGTTTAGGGTGAGTGTGAGTGTGAGTGTAAGGGTTAGGGTTAGGGTTAAGGTTAGTGTGAGGATTAGGGTTAGGTTTAGGGTACGGGTTAGGTTTAGTGTGAGGGGTAGGGTGACGTTGAGGGTAAGGTTAGGGTGATGGTTAGGTTGAGGCTGAGGGTTAGGGTTATTGTTAGGGTTAGGGTGAGGGTTCGGGTTAGGTTTAGGGTTATGATGTGGGTCAGGGTTAGGGTTGGGCTTAGGATTAGGGTTATTGTTAGAATGAGGTTTAGGGTTAGGGTGAGGGTTAGGGTTAGGGTGAGGGTACGTGTTAGGGTGAGGGTTAGGGTGAGGGTTAAGGTTAGGGAGAGCGTGAGGGATAGAGTTAGGTTTAGGGTGAAGGTGAGGTTCAGGGTTAGGATTCGGGTTAGGTTTAGGGTTAGGCTGGGCTTGAGGGTTAGGGTTAGCGTGATCTTTAGGGTTAGGGTGAGATTTAAGTTTAGGTTTAGGTTTAGGATGAGGATTAGACTGAGAGGTGGGGTTAGGATTAGGGTTAGGGTTATGTTGAGGTTGAAGGTTAGGGTGAGGGTTGGGGTTAGGTTTATGTTGAGTGTGAGGGTAATGGTGAGGGTTATGTTTAGGGGTATTTTTAGGGTTTGGGATCAGCTGAGGTTGAGGGTGAGGGAGAGAGTTAGGGTTAGGGTGATGTTTAGGGTTAGGGTGAGGTTTAGGTTTAGGATTAGGTTTAGGATGAGGATTAGACTGAGGAGTGGGGATAGTTTTAGGGTTAAGGTGAGGGTTAGGGTTAGGGTTAGGGTTATTGTTAGGTTAGGGTTAGGGTTAGGGTTAGGGTTAGGATGAGAGTGAGGGTGAGGATGAGGATGAGGATGAGGGTTAGGATTAGGGTTAGGGATAGGGTTATTGTTAGGGTTAGGGTTAGGGATAGGGTGAGGGTGAGGGTTAGGTTTAGGGTTAGGGTAAGGTTTACTGTTAGCGTTAGGGTTACGGTTATGGTGAGCGTTAGGTTTAGTGTGAGGGTTAGGTTTAGGGTCAGGGGTAGGGTGAGGGTAAGGTAAGGGTGAGCTTTAGGGTTAGCATTACGGTTAGGGTTAGGGTCAGGTTTATGGTTAGGATTACGGTTAGGGTGAAGGTGAGGGTGAGGGTTAGGTTTAAGGTTGGGTGAGGGTTAGGGTTAGGGTGAGGGTTAGGGTTAGGTTTAGGGTTAGGGTGAGGGTGAGTGTGAGGGTTAGGGTGAGGGTGAGTTTGAGGGTGAGGGTTAGGGTTAGGGTAGGTGAGAGGATGAATATGAGGTTTAGGGTTAGGATTAGGGTTAGGGTTAGGGTGAGGGTTAGGGTTAGGTTGAGGATTAACCTTAGTGTGTGGGTTGGGTGAGCATGAGGGTAAGGGTTAGGGTGAGGGTTAAGGTGAAGGTGAAAGTTAGGGTTAGGTTTAGTGTTAGGGTGGGGGTTCGGGTGAGGGTTAAGGTTAGGGTTACATTTAGAGTTAGTGTTAGGATTAGGGTTAAGGTTAGGGTTAGGATGAGGGTTAGATTTAGTGTGAGGTTTACGGTGACGGTGAGGGTAAGGGTTAGGGTGACGGTTAGGGTGAGGCTGAGGGTTAGGGTTATTGTTAGTATTAGGGTGAGAGTTAGGTTTAGGTTTAGGTTTCTGGTGGGGGTTATGATGAGGGTTGGGTTTAGTGTTAGGTTTATGGTTAGGATGAGGTTTAGTGTTAGTGTGAAGGTTAGGGTTCAGGTTCGGTTTTGGGTTCGGGTTCGGGTTAGGGTTAGGGTAAGGGTCAAGGTTACGATTAGGGTTAGGATGAGGGCTAGGGTGAGGGTGACAGTATGGTTTAGGGTTAGGGTTAGGGTTAGGTTGAGGGTTCCGGTGAGGGGTAGGTTTAAGGTTAGGGTTATGGTGAGGGTAAGGGATAGGGTGAGGTTAAGGGTGCGGGTGAGGTTAGTGTTATTGTTAGGGTTAGGGTGAGGGTGAGGGTGAATGTGAGGTTTAGGTTTAGTGTGATGGTTAGGTTTAGGGTTAGGTTTAGGTTAAGGGTGAGGGTTAGGTTAAGCTTGAGCTATAGGGTTAACATTAGGTTTAGGGTTAGGATTAGGGTGAGGGTTAGGGTTAGCGTTAGGGTGAGGGTGAGGGTGGGTTTAGTTTTAAGGTTAGGGTTCAGGTTCAGATTTGGTTTTGGGTTCGGTTAGGGTGAGGTTGAGGGTTAGGGTTACGGTTAGGTTGAGGTTTATGTTTAGTGTGAGGGTTGGGTGAGCGTGAGGGTAAAGGTTAGGGTGAGGGTGAGGGTGAGGGTGAGACTTAGGGTTAGGGTTAGGTTTAGGGTGAGTGTTCGCGTGAGTGTAATGGTTAGGGTTAGGTTTAGGGTTAATGTGAGGATTAGGGTTAGGGTTAGGGTTAGGGTGAGTGTTAGGTTTAGTTTGAGGGGTAGACTGACAGTGAGGATAAGGGTTAGGGTGAGGGTGAGGCTGAGGCTGAGGGTTAGGGTTATTGTTTGTGTTAGGGTGAGGGTGAGGGTTAGGTTTAGGGTTATGGTGGGTGTTAGGGTGAGGGTTGGGCTTAGGGTTAGGGTTATGGTTAGGATGAGGTTTAGGGTTAGGGTGAGGGTTAGGTTTAGGGTTAGGTTTAGGTTAAGGTTGAGGTTTAGGTTAAGCTTGAGCTTTAGGGTTAACATTAGGTTTAGGGTCAGGATTAGGGTGAGGGTTAGGGTTAGGGTTAGGGTGAGGGTGAGGGTGGGTTTAGTTTTAAGGTTAGGGTTCAGGTTCGGGTTTGGTTTTGGGTTCGGTTAGGGTGAGGTTGAGGGTTAGGGTTACGGTTAGGTTGAGGTTTAGGTTTAGTGTGAGGGTTGGGTGAGCGTGAGGGTAAAGGTTAGGGTGAGGGTGAGGGTGAGGGTGAGACTTAGGGTTAGGGTTAGGTTTAGGGTGAGTGTTCACGTGAGTGTAATGGTTAGGGTTAGGTTTAGGGTTAATGTGAGGATTAGGGTTAGGGTTAGGGTTTGGGTGAGTGTTAGGGTTAGTTTGAGGGGTTTACTGACGGTGAGGGTAAGGGTTAGGGTGAGGGTGAGGCTGAGGCTGAGGGTTAGGGTTATTGTTTGTGTTAGGGTGAGGGTGAGGGTTAGGTTTAGGGTTATGGTGGGTGTTAGGTTGAGGGTTGGGCTTAGGGTTAGGGTTATGGTTAGGATGAGGTTTAGGGTTAGGGTGAGGGTTAAGGTGAGGGTGAGGGTTAGGGTGAGGATGAGGGTTAGGGTTAGCGTGAGGGTGAGAGTTAGGGTGAGGTTTAGGTTGAGGGTTAGGGTTAGGGTTAGTGTGAGGATTAGGGTTAGGGTTAGGGTGAGGGTATGTGTGAGAGTGAGGGTTAGGGTGAGGGTTAAGTTTAGGGAGAGCGTTAGGGATAGGGTTACGTTTAGGGTTAATGTGAGGATGAGGGTGAGGGTTAGGGTTAGGGTTAGGTTTAGGGTGAGGGTGAAGTTCAGGGTTAGGATTCAGTTAGGGTTAGGGTTAGGCTGAGGGTGAGGATTAGGGTTCGGGTGATCTTTAGGGTTAGGGTGAGATTGAAGTTTAGGTTTAGGTTTAGGATGAGGATTAGGCTGAGGGGTGGGGTTAGGATTACTGTTAGGGTTATGTTGAGGGTGAGGGTTAGGGAGAGGTTTAGAGTTAGGTTTATGTTGAGTGTGAGGGTTATTGTGAGGGTTAGGGTTAGTGGTTTTTTTAGGGTTTGGCATAGGATGAGGGTGAGGGTGAGGGGAGAGTTAGGGTTAGGGTGATGTTTAGGGTTAGGCTGAGGTTTAGGTTTAGGATTAGGTTTAGGATGAAGATTAGTTTGATGAGTGGGGTTCGTTGTAGCTTTAAGGTGAGTGTTAGGGTTAGGATTAGGGTTATTGTTTGTTTAGGGTTAGGGTTAGGGTTAGGATGAGGGTGAGGGTGAGGCTGAGGATGAGGGTTAGGATTAGGGTTAGGGATAGGGTTGTTGTTAGGGTTAGGGTTAGGGATAGTGTGAGGGTGAGGGTTAGGTTTAGGGTTAGGTTTAGGGTTGCTGTTAGCGTTATGTTTAGGGTTATGGTGAGGGTTAGGTTTAGTGTGAGGGTTAGGTTTAGGGTCAGGGTTAGGGTGAGGGTAATGGTTAGGGTGATGGTTAGGGTAATGTTGAGCTTTAGGGTTAGCATTAGGGTTAGGGTTAGGGTCAGGGTGAGTGTTAGGGTTAGGGTTACGGTTAGGGTGAGGGTGAGGGTGAGGGTTAAGTTTATGGTTGGGTGAGGGTTAGGGTTAGGGTGAGTGTTAGGTTTAAGTTTAGGGTTAGGGTGTGGGTGAGGGTGAGGGTTAGGGTGAGGGTGAGTTTGAGGTTGAGGGTTAGGGTTAGAGTAGGCGAGGGGGTGAAGATGAGTTTTAGGGTTAGGATTATGGTGAGGGTGAGGGTTAGGGTTAGGGTTAGGTTGAGGATTATGCTTAGTGTGTGGGTTGGGTGAGCATGAGGGTAAGGGTTAGGGTGAGGGTTAAGGTTAAAGTGAAAGTTAGGGTTAGGGTTAGTGTTAGGGTGGGGGTTCGTGTGAGGGTTTCGGTTAGGGTTAAGTTTAGAGTTAGTGTGAGGATTAGGGTTAGAGTTAGGGTTAGGATGAGGGTTAGGGTTAGTGTGAGGTTTAGGGTGATGGTGAAGTAAGGGTTAGGGTCAGGGTTAGGGTGAGGCTGAGGGTTAGGTTTATTGTTAGTATTAAGGTGAGGGTTAGGTTTAGGTTTAGGTTTCTGGTGGGGGTTATGATGAGGGTTGGGTTTAGTGTTAGGTTTATGGTTAGGATGAGGTTTAGTGTTAGGGTGAAGGTTAGGGTGAGGGTTCGGGTTCAGGTTCGGGTTCGGGTTAGGGTTAGGGTGAGGGTCAGGGTTACGATTAGGGTTAGGATGAGGGCTAGGGTGAGGGTGATGGTTAGGTTTAGGTTTAGGCTTAGGGTGAGGGTTAGGGTTAAGGTGAGGTTACGGTGAGGGGTAGATTTAGGGTTAGGGTTAGGGTGAGAGTAAGGGATAGGGTGAGATTAAGGGTGAGGCTGAGGGTGAGAGTGAGGTTTAGGGTGAGGGTTAGTGTTAGGGTTTGGGTATGTGTTAGATTGATGGTTAGTGTCATGGTTAGGGATAGGGTTAGGGTTAGGGTTAGGGTTACGCAGAAGGTGAGTGTGAGGTTGAGGTTTAGGGTTAGGGTGAGGGTGAACGTTAGGTTGAGATTTAGGGTGAGGGTTAGGTTTAGGGTTTGTTTGAGGATTAGGGTTAGGTTTAGGGTGAGGGTAAGGATTATGGTGAGGTTTAGGGTGAAGATGAGGGTTAGGGAGAGGATTAGGGTTAGGGTGTGGTTTACGGTGAGGGTTTGGGTTCGGTTAAGGTGAGGTTGAGGGTACAGTGTGGTTTAGGGTGAGTGTTAGGTTTAGGGTAAGGGTTAGGTATAGGTTTAGAGTTAGGCTGAGGGTGAGTGTGAGGGTTAGGGTTAGGGTTAGGGTAAGGGTGATGGTGAGGGTTAGGATTAGGCTTAGGGTTAAGGTTAGGCTGAGGGTGAGGATGAGGGTGAGGGTGAGGGTGAGGGTTAGGGTTATTGTGAGGATTAGGGTTAGGGTGAGGGTAAGAGTTAGAGTGAGGGTAAGGCTGAGGGTGAGGTGTAGGGTTAGGGTTAGGGTTTGCTTGAGGATTAGGGTGAGCTTTAGAATTACAGTTCGTGTTAGTGTTATTGTTAGGGTTAGGGTGAGTGTTAGGGTTAGTGTTAGGGTGAGGGTTTGGGTTAGGGTTAGCATGAGGGTGAGTGAGAGGGTTAAGTTTAGGATTAAGGTTAGGGTTACTGTTAGGCTTAGGGTGAGGGTGATGGTGAGGTTGAGAATTAGGGTGAGGTTTAGGGTTAGGGTTAGGGTGAGGGTAAGGGTGAGGGTTAGGTTTAGGGTTTATGGTTAGGGTTTGCATGAGGATTATGGTGAACATTAGGATTACTATTAGTGTTAGTGTTATTGTTATGATTAGGGTGAAGGTTAGGGTTAGGGTTAGGTTTAGGGTGAGGGTTAGGGTTAGGTTTAGCATGAGGGTGAGGGAGAGGTTTAAGTTTATGATTAGGGTTAGGGTTACTGTTAGGCTTAGTTTGAGGGTGATGGTGAGGGTGAAGCTTAGGCTGAGGTTTAGGGTTAAGGTTAGGGTGAGTGTGAGGGTTAGGGTTAGGACTAGTGTTAGGGTTAGGGTTAGGATTATTGTTAGGGTTAGGTTAGGTTTAAGGTGAGGTTTATGGTTAGCGTTAGTCTGAGAGTGAGGGAGAGGATTAGGATTAGGATTATTGGTAGATTTATGGTTAGGCTTAGGGTGAGGGTGATGTGAGGATAAGGCATAGGGTGAGGGTTAGGGTTAGGTTTAGGTTCAGGGTGATGGTTAGGGTTATGGTGAGGATTAGGGATAGGGTGATATTTAGGGTGAGGGTGAGGGTTAGGGTGAGGTTTAGGGTTAGGGTGAGTGGGAGGGTTAGGGTTTGGTTGAGGGTTAGGTTGACGTTGCGGGATAGGGTGAGGGTGAGGGTTAGCATTAGGGTGAGGGTTAGGGTTAGGTTTAGGGTGAGGGTAAGGTTTTGGGTTAGGGTTAGGGTAAGGTTTAGTGTGAGGGTTAGGATGAGGGTGAGGGTTAGGTTTAGTGTGTGTGTTAGGGTGAGTGTTAGTGTGAGGGTTAGGTTAAGTGTTAGGGTTAGGGTGAAGGTGAGTGTTATGTTAAGGTGAGAGTGAGGGTTAGGGATAGGGTTAGGGTTAGGGTTAGGGTTATTGTTAGGGTTAGGGTTAGAGTTAGGTTTAGGGTGTGGGTGAGGGTTACGGGTAAGGTTGGCATTAGGGTTAGCTTGAGGGTGAGGGAGTGGGTTAGGTTTAAGTTTTGCGTTAGGTTTAGTGTTAGGCGTATTGTGAGGGTGAGAGTTAGGGTGAGGGTGAGGGTTAGTTTGAATGTGAGGGTTAGGGTTTCGGTGAGGGTTAGGGTGAGTGTGAGGGTTAGGGGGAGGGTGAGGGTTTGGGTTAGTGTTTGCATTAGGGTGAGTGTTAGGGTTAGGGTTATGTTGAGGGTGAGGTTTAGGTTTAGAGTTAAAGTTAGTATCAGAATTAGGGTTAGCGTGAGGGTGAGGGAGAGGGTTAGGTTTAGCATTAGGGTTAGGTTTACAGTTAGGCTTAGGGTGAGGGTGATGGTGAGGGTGAGGCATATGGTCAGGGTTATGGTTAGGGTTAAGTTGAGTGTTAGGGGGATATTTAGGGAAAGTTAGAGTGTTAGGTTGAGGTTGAGGGTTAGGGTGAGGGTGAGGTTTAGGGTTAGCATTAGGGTGAGGGTTAAGGTGAGGGTTATGTTGAGGGTAAGGTTTAGGGTGAGGTTTAGGGTGAGATTGAGGTTTAGGAGATGGTTAGGGTTAAGGTGAGGTTTAGGGTGAGAGTTAGGGGTAGGGTTAGTGTCAGGGTATGTGTTAGGGAGAGGGTTAAGGTTAGGGTGAGGGTTAGGATTAGGATTAGGGTTAGGGTTAGGGTTAGGGTGAGGGTGAGGGTGAGGGTGATGGGAGGGTTAGGGTTAGGGTGATCTTTAGGGTTAGGGTGAGGCTTAGGTTTTGGTTTTAGATTAGGATGAGGATTAGGCTGAGGGCTGGGGTTAGGATTAGGATTAGGGTGAGGGTTAGGGTTAAGTTTAGGGTTATTGTTAGGTTTAGGGTGAGGGTTAGGGTTACGTTTAGGGTTTTGGTGGGGGTTTTAGGTTTAGGGTGAGGGTTGTGGTTAGGGTTAGGGTTATGTTTAGGATGAGTTTTAGGGTTAGGGTGAGGGTTAAGGTGAGGGGGAGGTTTAAGGTGAGGGTGAGGGTTAGGGTTAGGGTGAGCGTTAGTTTTAGGGTTAGGGTTAGGGTGAGGTAAGGGTTTGGGTTAGGTTTAGGGTAAGGTTTAGTGTGAGGGGTGGGGTAAGAGTGAAGGTTAGGTTTAGTGTGTGTGTTAGTTTGAGTGTTAGTGTCATGGTTAGGTTTAGTGATAGGGTTAGGGTGAGGGTGAGTGTTAGGGTAAGGTGAGGGTGAGGGTTAGTTATAGGGTTAGTGTTAGGATTAGGGTTATTGTTAGGGTTATTTTTAGAGTTAGGGTTAGGGTGTGGGTGAGGGTTAGTGGTAAGGTTAGCATTAGGGTTAGTTTGAGGTTGAGGGAGAGGGTTAGGTTTAGGTTTAGCGTTAGGTTTAGGGTTAAGCTTAGGATGAGGGTGAGGGTTAGGGTGAGGCTGAGGGTTAGGTTGAGTGTGAGGGTTAGGGTTTGGGTGAGGGTCAGGGTGAGGGTGAGGGTTAGGGTGAGGGTGAGGGTTAGGGTGAGGGTTAGCATTAGGGTGAATGTTAGGGTTAGGGTTATGTTGAGGGTGAGGTTTAGGTTTAGGTTTAAGGTTAGTGTTAGCATTAGGGTTAGCGTGAGGATGAGGGAGAGGGTTAGGTTTAGCATTAGGGTTAGGTTTAGGGTTAGGCTTTGGGTGAGGGTGATGGTGAGGGTGAGGCATAGGGTCAGGGTTAGGGTTAGGGTTAGGTTGAGTGTTAGTGTTAGGGTGATATTTAGGGAAAGGGTGAGTGTTAGGCTGAGGTTGAGGGTTAGTGTGAGGGTGAGTTATAGGGTTAGGGTTAGCATTAGGGTGAGGGTTAGGGTGAGGGTTATGTTGAGGGTGAGGGTTAGGGTGAGGATTAGGGTTAGGGTTAGCGTTAGGGTGAGGGTAAGGTTTAGGGTGAGGTTTAGGGTGAGATTGATGTTTAGGAAAGGGTTAGGATTAAGGTGAGTGTTAGGGTGAGGGTTGTGGTTAGGGTTAGGGTTATGTTTAGGATGAGGTTTTGGGTTAGAATGAGGGTTAAGGTGGGGGGGAGGTTTAGGGTGAGGGTGATGGTTAGGGTTAGGGTGAGGGTTAGGGTTAAATTTAGGGTTAGGATGAGGGCTAGGGTGAGGGTGAGGGTTAGGGATAGGGATAGGGTTAGGTTGAGGGTTAGGGTTCGGGTGAGGGTTCGGGTGAGGGGTAGGTTTAGTTTTAGGGTTAGGGTTAGGGTAAAAGTCAGGGTGAGGTTTAGGTTGAGGATGAGCTTTAGGGAGAGGGTTAGTGTTAGGATGAAGGTTAGGGTGAGAGATAGGGTTAGGATTAGGTTGAAGGTATGTGTTAGGGTGAGGGTTATGGTTAGGGTGAGGGTTAGGAAAAGGCTTAGGATTAGGGTTAGGGTGACGATGAGGTGAGGGTAAGTTTTAGGGTTAGGTTCAGGGTGAGGTTGAGGTTAACTCTAAGGATTAGGGTTAGGGTTAGGATTAGGCTGAGGGTGAGGGTAAGGCAGACAGTTAGGGTTAGGGTGAGGGTTAGGGTTGGGTTTAGGGTGAGGGTTAGATTTAGGGTTAGTGTGAGGATTAGGGTTAGGTTTAGGGTGAGTGTAAGGGTTATGGTGAGGTGTACGGTTAGATTTAGCTTTAGGGTAAGCATGAGGTTGAGGGAGAGGGTTAGGTTTAGGATTAGGTTAGGTTTACGGTTAGACATATTGTAAGGGTGATGGTGAGGGTGAGGCATAGGGTCAGGGTTAGGGTTGGGTTAGGGTGAGTGTGAGGGTTAGTGTTTGGGTAAGGGTTAGGGTGACAGTGAGGGTTAGGTTGAGGGTGAGGGTTAGGGTTAGGGTTAGCATTAGGATGAGGGTTAGGGTTATGTTGAGGGTGAGGGTTAGGATGAGGGTTAAGGTTAGGGTTAGTATTAGGTTTAGCCTGAGGGTGAGGGAGAGGGTTAGGTTTAGTATTAGAGTTAGGTTTAGGGTTAGGCTTAGGGTGTGGGTGATGGTGAGGGTGAGGCATAGTGTCAGGTTTAGGGTTAGGGTTAGGGTGAGTGTTACTGTTAGGGTGATATTTAGGGAAAGGATGAGGGTTAGGGTGAAGTTGAGGGTTAGGGTGATGGTGAGTTTTAGGGTTAAGGTTAGCATTAGGGTGAGGGTTAGTGTTCCGGTTATGTTGAGGGTGAGAGTTATGGTGAGGGTTAGGGTTAAGGTGAGCGTTAGGGTGAGGGTTAGGGTTAGGGTTAGGGTGAGGGTATGTGTTAGGGTTAGGGTTAGGTTGAGGGTTAAGGTTAGGTTGAGGGTTTGGGATAGGGTTAGAGTTAGGCTGAGGGTGAGGTTGAGGGGAGGGTTAGGGTTAGGGTGATCTTTAGGGTTTAGGTTTAGGTTTAGGGTGAGGATTAGTCTGAGGGGTGGGGTTAAGATTAGGGTTAGGGTGAGGGTTAGGGTTAGGTTTATTGTTACGGTTGGGGTTAGGGTTACGGTTAGGGTGAGGGTGAGGATGAGGGTTAGGATTAGGGTTAGGAATAAGGTTATTGTTAGAATTAGGGTTAGGGTGAGAGAGAGGGTGAAGATGAGGTTTAGGGTTAGGATTAAGGTTGGGGTTAGGGTGAGGCTGAGGGTCAGCATTAGGGTTAGTGTAAGGGGTAGGGTTATGGTGAGGGTAAGGGTTAGGGTTAGGGTTAGGATGAGGCTGAGGATTAGGGTTATTGTTAGTTTTGCGGTGAGGGTTAGGGTGATGGTGGGGGTTAGGGTGAGCGTTGGGGTTAGGGTTAGGGTTATGGTTAGGATGAGGGTTAGGGTTTGGGTGAAAGTTAAGGTGAGGGAGAGGGTTAGGGTCAGGTTGAGGGTTTGGTTTAGATTGAGGTCTAGGGCTAGGATTAGAGTTAGGATGAACGCTTGGGTGAGAGTGAGGGTTAGGGTTAGGTTGAGGTTTAGGGTTAGGTTGAGGGTTCAGGTGAGGGATAGGTTTAGGGTTAGGGTTAGCTTAGGGTGAGCTTCTGGGTGAGGGTGAGGTTTAGGGAGAGGGTTAGGGTTAGGGTGAGGGTTAGATTGAGGTTAGGGTTAGGATTAGGGTGAGGGTATGTGTTAGGTTGAGGGTTATTGTCTTGGTTAGGGTAAGGATGAGGGTTAGGGATAGGGTTAGGATTAGGGTTAGGGTGACGGTGAGGGTGAGGATGAAGTTTAGGGTTAGGTGAGGGTGAGGTTCAGGGTTAAGATTAGGGTTAGGGTTAGTGTTAGACTGAGGGTGAGGGTGAGGGTGAGGGTTAGGGTTAGGGTGAAAGTGAGGGTTAGGGTTAGGTTTAGGGTGAGGATTAGGGTTATTGTTAGGGTGAGCATAAGGATTATGATGAGGTTTAGTATGAGGGTGAGGGTTAAGTAGAGGGTTAGGATTATGGTTAGGGATAGGGTTATTGTTAGGGTTAGGGTGAGCGTGAGGGTAAGGGTTAGGGTGAGGGTGAGGTTGAGGGTGAGGTTTAGGTTTAGGGTAAGGCAGAGGGTGACGATTAGGTTTAGGGTTAGGATTATGGTTACGGTTAGGGTGAGGGTGAGCGTTAAGGTTAGGGTTAAGTTGAGGTTTAGGCTTAGTGTGAGGGTTGGGTGAGCGGAGGGTAAGGGATAGGCTGAGGCTTAAGTTGAGGGTGAGAGTTAAGGTTAGGTTTAGGGTTAAGGTGAGTGTTTGTGTGAGGGTTAGGTTTATGGTTAGGTTTAGTGTTATTGTGAGGAATAGGGTTAGGGTTAGGGTAAGGGTGAGGGTTAGGGTTAGTGTGAGGGATAGGGTGACTGTGAGGGTAAGGGTAAGGGTGAGGGTTAGGGTGAGGCTGAGGGTTAGGGTTATGGTTAGTCTTAGGGTGAGGGTTAGGATTAGGTTTAGGGTTATGGTGGGGGTTAGGATGAGGGCTGGGATTAGGGAAAGGTTTACATTTAGGAAGAGGTTTAGGGTTAGGGTGAGGGTAAGTGTGAGGGTGAGGGTTAGGGTGAGGGTTAGGTTTAGGATTAGGGTTAGGATGAGGTCTAGGGTGAGGGTGAGTGTTTGGGTTAGGGTGTGGGTGAGGGTTAGGGTTAGGGTGAGGGTTCGGGTGAGGGGTAGGTTTAGGGTTAGGGTATGTGTTAGATTGAGGGTAAGGGTGAGGGTTAGGGTTAGGGTGAGGGTTAGGGTTAGGTTTAGGGTTAGGGTTAGGGTGAGGGTGAGGGTGAGGTTTAGGGTTTGGGTTAGGTTCCGGGTGAGGTTGAGGTTCAGGGTTAAGATTAGGGTTAGAGTTAGGGTTAGGCTGAAGGTGAGGGTGAGGGTGAGGTTTAGGGTTAGGGTGAGGATGAAGGTTAGGGTGAGGTTTAGGGTGTGGGTTAGGGTTAGGGTTAATGTGATGATTAGGTTTAGGGTTATGGTGAGAGTAAGGGTTAGGTTTAGGTTTAGGGTTAGGGTAATGTTTTGTGTTAGGGTTAGGGTGAAAGTGAGGGTTAGGTTTAGTGTGAGTGTTAGGGTGAGTGTTAGGGAGATTGTTAGATTTAGTGTTAGGTTTAGGGTGAGGGTAAAGATTAGGGTGAGTGTGAGGGTTAGGGTTTGGGTGAGGGTTAGGGTGACGGTGAAGGATAGGGTGAGGGTTAGGTTTATGTTTAGGGTGAGGGTATGTATTACAGTGAAGGTTAGCGTGAGGGTTAAGGTTAGGTTAGTTTGAGGTTAAGGTTTAGGTTTAGGTTTATGATGAGGATTACGATGAGGGTTGGGGTTAGGTTTAGGGTTAGGGTGAGTGTTAGGGTTAGGGTTAGGGTAAGGGTGAGGGTGAGGGTAAAGTTTAGGGTTAGGGTGATGTTCAGGGTTAGGGTGAGGTTTAGGTTTAGGTTTAGGATGAGGATTAGGCTGATTGTGGGGTTATTGTTAGGTTTAGGGTTAGGGTTAAGGTTAGGGTGATGGTGAGGGTGAGGATGAGGGTTAGGATTAGGGTTAGGGATAGTGTTATTGTTAGGGTTAGGGTTAGGGTTAGGTTGAGGTTGAGGGTGAGGTTTAGGTTTAAGGTTGTGTGATGGTTAGGGTTAGGTTTAGGGTTAGGGTGAGGGTGAGGGTGAGGGTTATGGTGAGGGTGAGATTGAGGGTGAGGGTTAGGGTTAGGGTAAGGCAGAGGGTGAAGATGAGGTTTAGGGTTAGGATTAGGGTTAGGGTTAGTGTGAGGTTGAGGGTTAGGGTTAGGGTTAGGTTGAGGTTTAGGCTTAGTGTGAGGGTTGGGTGAGCGTGAGGGTAAGGGATAGGTTGAGGGTTAAGGGGAGGGTGAGAGTTAGGGTTAGGGTTAGGGTTAGGGTGAGTGTTCGTGTGAGGGTTAGGGTTAGGTTTAGTCTTAGGTTTAGTGTGATTATTAGGATGAGGGTTAGGGTTAGTGTGAGGGTTAGGGTTAGTGTGAGGGTTAGGGTGACTGTGAGGGTAAGGGTTAGGGTGAGGGTTAGGGTGAGGCTGAGGTTTAGGGTTATTGTTAGTGTTAGGGAGGATTAGGGTTAGGTTTAGCGCTATGGTGTTGGTTAGGATGAGGGTTGGCGTTAGGGATAGGTTTAGGGTTAGGATGAGGTTTAGGGTTAGGGTGAGGGTAAGGGTGAGGGTGAGGGTTAGGGTGAGGGTTAGTGTTAGGATTAGGGTTAGGATGAGGGCTAAGGTTAGGTTAACGTTAGGTTTAGGATTAGGGTTATGGTGAGGGTTAGGTTTAAGTTGAGGGTTCAGGTGAGTGGTAGGTTTAGAGTTAGGGTTATGGTGAGTGTAAGGGTAGGGTGTGGTTTAGGGTGAGGGTGAGGTTTAGAGTGAGGCTTAGGTTGAGGGTTAGGGTTAGGCTGAGGGTTAGGGATAGGTTTAGGTTTAGGGTTAGGGTGAGGGTGAGGGTGAGGGTTAGGGTTAGTGTTATCATGAGGTTTAGCATGAGGGTAAGGTAGAGGGTTAGGGTTAGGGTGAGGGCGAAAGTGAGGGTTAGGGTTAGGGTTAGGTTCAGGGTGAGGGTGAGGTTCAGGGTTAAGATTAAGGTTAGGGATAGGGTTAGGCTGAAGGTGAGGGTGAGGGTGAGGGTTAGGGTTAGTGTGAGGATTAGGATTAGGGTTATGGTGAGGGTAAGGGTTCGGTTTAGGGTTAAGGTTAGGGTAAGTTTTAGTGTGAGGGTTAGGGTGAGAGTGAGGGTTAGGTTTAGTGTGAGTGTTAGGTTGAGTGTTAGGGTGAGGGTTAGGTTTAGTGTTAGGTTTAGGGTGAGGGTGAGGGCTAGGGTGAGTATGAGGGTTAAGGTTTCAGTGAGGTTTAGGGTGACGGTGACAGTTAGGGTGAGGTTTAGGTTTAGGTTTAGGGTGAGGGTATGTATTAGAGTGAGGGTTAGCGTGAGGGTTAAGGTTAGGGTGAGTGTTCGGGATACGGTTAGGTTTAGGGTTAGGTTGAGGTTGAGGGTGAGGGTTAGGGTTAGGGTTAGGTTTAGGGTGACTGTGAGGTTCAGGGTTAGGACTAGTGTTATGGTTAGGGTTAGGCTGAGGGTGAGAGTTAGGGTTAGGGTTAGGGTGATAGTTAGGGTTAGGGTGAGGTTTAGGTTTAGGTTTAGGATTAGGTTGAGGATTAGGCTGAGTGGTGGGTTTAGGATTAGTGTTAAGGTGAGTGTTATGGTTAGGGTTAGGGTTATAGTTAGGGTTAGGGTGAGGGTGAAGTTGAGGATGAGGATGAGTGTTAGGATTAGTGTTAGGAATAGGGTTATTGATAGGGTTAGGGTTACCGTTAGGGTGAGTGTGAGGGTTAGCATTAGGGTTAGGGTTAGGGTTATTGTTAGGGTTAGGGTGAGGGTGAGTGTGAGGGTTAGGTTTAGTGTGAGGTTTAGGTTTCCAGTTAGGTTTAGGTTAAAGGTGATGGTTAGGGCGAGGGTTAGGGTAAGGTTGAGCTTTAGGGTTAGCATTAGGGATAGGGTTAGGGTTCGGGTGAGGGTTAGGGTTAGCATTAGGTTGACGGTGAGGGTGAGGTTTAGGGTTAAGGTTATGGTGAGTGTTAGGGTTAGGGCTCGGGTTCGGGTTACGGTTAAGGTTAGGGTGAGGGTGAGGATTAGGGTTAGGGTTAGGGATAGGGTTAGGGTTAGGGTGAGGTTGAGGGTTAGGGTTATGTTTAGGTTGAGGTTTGGGCTTAGTGTGAGGGTTGGGTGAGCAAGAAGCTTAGGTTTAGGGTGAGGGTGAGGGTGAGGATGAGACTTAGGGTTAGGGTTAGCGTTAGGGTGAAGGTTAGTGTGAGTGTAAGGGTAAGGGTTAGGTTTAGGGTTAGTGTGAGGATTAGGGTTAGGGTTAGGGTTAGATTGTGAGTTAGGGTTAGTGTGAGGGGTAGGGTGACTGTGAGGGTAAGGGTTAGGGTGAGGGTAAGGGTTAGGGTTATTGCTAGTGTTAGGGTGAGGGTTAGGGTTAGGTTTAGGGTTATGGTGGGGGTTAGTTTGAGGGTTGGGCTTAGGATTAGGATTATGGTTAGGATGAGGCTTAGGGTTAGGGTGAGTGTTAAGGTGAGGGTGAGGTTTAGGGTGAGGGTGAGGGTTAGGGTTAGGATGAGGGTGAGGGTTAGGGTGAGGTTTAGGGTGAGGGTTAGGGTTAGGGTTAGTGTGAGGATTAAGGTTAGGGTTAGGGTGAGGGTAGGTGTTAAGGTGAAGGTTCGGATGAGGGTTAAGTTTAGGGAGAGGGTTAGGGATAGGGTTGGGTTTAGGGTTAGGGTGAGGAAGAGGGTAAGGGTTAGGGTGAGGGTTAGGTTCAGTGTTAGGATTCGCATTGGGTTAGGGTTAGGCTGAGGGTGAAGTTTAGGACTAGGGTGAACTTTAGGGTTAGGGTGAGGTTTAGGTTTAGGATGAGGATTAGGCTGAGGGGTGGGGTTAGGATTAGGGTTAGGGTTATGTTGAGGGTGAGGGTTAGGGTGAGTGTTAGGGTTAGGTTTATGTTGAGGGTGAGGGTTATGGTGAGGTTTAGGGTTAGGTTTAGGGTTACGATTAGGGTAAGGGTGAGGGTTAGGGTTAGGGTTAGTTTGAGGTTGAGGATGAGGTTCAGGGTTAGGATTATGGTTAAGGTTAGGGACAGGCTGAGGGTGAGGGTGAGGGTGAGGTTAGGGTTAGGGTGATGTTTAGGGTTAGGGTGAGGTTTAGGTTTAGGATTAGGTTTAGGATGTGAATTAGCCTGAGGATTGAGGTTAGTTTTAGGGTTAAGGTGAGGGTTAGGGTTAGGGTTAGGTTTATTGTTAGATTTAGGGTTAGTGTGAGTGTTAGGATGTGGGTGAGGGTGAGGATGAGGGTTAAGATCAGGGTTAGGGATAGGGTTATTGTTAGGGTTAGGTTTAGGGTGAGGGATAGGGTGAGGGTGAGAGTTAGGTTTAGGGTTAGGGTTAGGGTTACTGTTAGCCTTATGGTTATTGTTATGGTGAGGGTTAGGTTTAGTGTGAGGGTTAGGTTTAGGGTTAGGTTTAGGGTGAGGGCAAGGGTTAGGGTGAGGGTTAGGGTAAGGGTGAGGGTGAGGGTTAGGTTAGGGTTAGGATTAGAGTTAGGGTTAAGGTTAGGGTTAGGGTGAGGGTGAGGTGAGGGTTAGTTTAAAAGTTGGGTGAGGGTTAGGGTTAGGGTGAGGGTTAGGGTTAGGTTTAGGGTTAGGGTGAGTGTGAGGGTGAGGGTTAGGGTGAGAGTGAGGTTGAGTGTGAGGGTTAGGGTTAGGGTAGGGAAGAGGGTGAAGATGATGTTTAGGGTTAGGATTATGTTTAGGATTAGGATTAGGCTTTGGGTGAGGGTGATGGTGAGGGTGATGTGTAGGGTTAGGGTTAGGGTTTGCTTGAGGATTAAGGTGAGCATTAGGATTACATTTAGTGTTAGTGTTATTGTTAGGGTTAGGGTGAGGGTAAGGGTTAGGGTTAGTGTTAGGGTGAGGTTTAGGGTTAAGGTTAGCATGAGGGTGAGGGAGAGTGTTAAGTTTAGGATTTGGGTTAGGGTTACTGTTGGGCTTAGGGTGAGGGTGATGTTGAGGGTGAGGCTTAGGGTGAGGTTTAGGGTTGGGGTTAGGGTGAAGGTGAGGTTTAGGTTTAGGTTTAGGGTTAGGGTTAGGATTATTTTTTGGGTTAGGGTTAGGGTTAGGGTGAGAGTTAGGTTTAGGGTTATCGTTAGGGTTAGCCTGAGAGTGAGGTAGAGGGTTAGGTTTAGGATTATTGTTAGATTTATGTTTAGGCTTAGGGTGAGGGTGATGGTGAGGGTAAGGCTTAGGTTGCGGGTTAGGGTTAGGTTTACGGTGATGGTGAGGGTTAGGGTTAGTGGTAGAGTTAGGATTAGGATTATTGTTAGGTTTAGGGCTATGGTTATGGTTATGGTTAGGGTTATTGTTCGGGTTAGGTTTAGGTTTAGGGTGAGGGTTAGTGTTAGGTTTATCGTTAGGGTTAGCCTAAGTGTGAGGGAGAGGGTTAGGTTTAGGGTTAGCATTGGTAGAGGGTAGGGCTTAGGGTGAGGGTGATGTTGAGTGTGAGGCTTAGGGTGAGGGTTAGGGTTAGTGTTAGCGTGAGGGTTAGGGTTAGGGTGATATTTAGGGTGAGGGTGAGGGTTAGGTTGAGGGTTAGGGTTAGGGTTAAATTTAGGGTTAGGATGAGGGCTAGGATGAGGGTGAGGGTTAGGATTAGTGTGAGCGTTAGTTTTAGGGTTAGGGTTAGGGGGAGGGTAAGGGTTTGGGTTAGGTTTAGGGTAAGGTTTAGTGTGAGGGGTGGGGTGAGATTGAATGTTAGGTTTAGTGTGTGTGTTAGTTTGAGTGTTAGTGTCATGGTTAGGTTTAGAGTTAGTGTTAGGGTGAGGGTGAGTGTTAGGGTAAGGTGAGGGTGAGGGTTATTTATAGGGTTAGTGTTAGGATTAGGGTTATTGTTAGGGTTATTTTTAGAGTTAGGGTTAGGGTGCGGGTGAGGATTAGCGTTAGGGTTAGCATTAGGGTTAGTTTGAGGTTGAGGGAGAGGTTTAGGTTTAGCTTTAGCGTTAGGTTTAGGGTTAAGCTTAGGATGAGGGTGAGGGTTAGGGTGAGGGTGAGGGTTAGTTTGAGTTTGAGGGTTAGGGTTTGGGTGAGGGTTAGGGTGAGGGTGAGGGTTAGGGTGAGGGTGAGGGTTAGTGTTAGGGTTAGCATTAGGGTGAATGTTAGGGTTAGGGTTATGTTGAGGGTGAGGTTTAGGTTTAGGTTTAAATTTAGTGTTAGCATTAGGGTTAGTGTGAGGATGAGGGAGAGGGTTAGGTTTAGCATTAGGGTTAGGTTTAGGGTTAGGCTTTGGGTGAGGGTGATGGTGAGGGTGACGCATAGGGTCAGGATTAGGGTTAGGGTTAGGTTGAGTGTTAGTGTTAGGGTGATATTTAGGGAAAGGGTGAGTGTTAGGCTGAGGTTGAGGGTTAATATGAGGGTGAGTTATAGGGTTAGGGTTAGCATTAGGGTGAGGGATAGGGTGAGGGTTATGTTGAGGGTGAGGGTTAGGGTGAGGGTTAGGGTTAGGGTTAGCCTTAGGGTGACGGTAAGGTTTAGGGTGAGGTTTAGGGTGAGATTGACATTTAGGAGAGGGTTAAGGTTAAGGTGAGGGTTAGGGTGAAGGTAGGGTTAGGGTTAGGGTGAGGGTATGTGTTAGGGTGAGGGTTAGGGTGAGGGTTAAGGTTAGGGTGAGGGTTAGGTTTAAGATTAGGGTTAGGGTGAGGGTGAGGGTGATGGGAGGGTTAGGGTTTGGGTGATATTTATGGTTAGGGTGAGGTTTAGGTTTAGGTTTAAGTTTCGGATGAGGATTAGGCTGAGGGCTGGGATTAGGATTAGGGTTAGGGTGAGGGTTAGGGTTAAGTTTAGGGTTATTGTTAGGGTTAGGGTTAGTGTGAGGGGTAGAGTGACGGTGAGGGTAAGGGTTAGCGTGAGGGTTAGTGTGAGGCTGAGGGTTAGGGTTATTGTTAGTGTTAGCATGAGGGTTAGGGTTAGGTTTAGGGTTTTGATGGGGGTTAGGGTGAGGGTTGTGGTTAGGGTTTGGGTTATGTTTAGGATGAGTTTTAGGGTTAGAGTGAGGGTTAAGGTGGGGGGGAGGTTTAGGGTGAGGGTGAGGGTTGGGGTTAGGGTTAGGGTTAGGGTAAAATTCAGGGTGAGGTTTAGGTTGAGGTTGAGCTTTACGGAGAGGGTTAGTGTTAGGATGAAAGTTAGGGTGAGAAGTAGGGTTACGATTAGGTTGAAGGTATGTGTTAGGGTGAGGGTTAGGGTGAGGGTTAGGGTAAGGGTGAGGGTTAGGAATAGGCTTAGGATTAGGGTTAGGGTGACGATGAGGGTGAGGGTAAGTTTTAGGGTTTGGTTCAGGGTGAGGGTGAGGTTCACTATAAGGATTAGGGTTAGGGTTAGGATTAGGCTGAGGGTGAAGGTAAGGCTGACAGTTAGGGTTAGGGTGAGGGTGATGGTTAGTGTTAGGTTTAGGGTGAGGGTTAGGTTTAGGGTTAGTGTGAAGATTAGGGTTAGGTTTAGGGTGAGGGTTAGGGTTAGGTTTAGCGTGAGGGTTAGTTTTAGCGTTAGTGTGAGGATTAGGGTTAGGTTTAGGGTGAGTGTAAGGGTTATGGTGAGGTGTAGGTTTAGGATTAACTTTAGGGTTAGCATGAGGTTGAGGGAGAGGGTTAGGTTTAGGATTAGGGTTAGGTTTACGTTTAGACTTATTGTAAGGGTGATGGTGAGGGTGAGGCATAGGGTCAGGGTTAGGGTTGGGTTAGGGTGAATGTGAGGGTTAGTGTTTGGGTGAGGGTTAGGGTGACAGTGAGGGTCAGGTTGATGGTGAGGGTTAGGGTTAGGGTTAGCATTAGGATGGGAGTTAGGGTTATGTTGAGGGTGAGGGTTAGGATGAGGGTTAAGGTTAGGGTTAGTATTCGGGTTAGACTGAGGGTGAGGGAGAGGGTTAGGTTTAGTATAAGAGTTAGGTTTATGGTTAGGCTTAGGGTGTGGGTGATGGTGAGGGTGAGGCATAGTGTCAGGTTTAGGGTTAGGGTTAGGGTGAGTGTTACTGTTTGGGTGATATTTAGGGAAAGGATGAGGGTTAGGGTGAAATTGAGGGTTAGGGTGAGGGTGAGTTTTAGGGTTAGGGTTCGCATTAGGGTGAGGGTTAGTGTTCGGGTTATGTTGAGGATGAGAGTTATGGTGAGGGTTAGGGTTAAGGTGAGCGTTAGGGTGAGGGTTAGGGTTAGGGTTAGGGTGAGGGTATGTGTTAGAGTTAGGATTAGGTTGAGGGTTAAGTTTAGGGTGAGTGTTTGGGATAGGGTTAGGGTTAGGCTGAGGGTGAGGTGAGGGGAGGGTTAGGGTTAGGGTGATCTTTAGGGTTATTGTGAGGTTTAGGTTTAGGTTTAGGTTTAGGGTGAGGATTAGTCTGAGGGGTGGGGTTAGGATTAGGGTTAGGGTGAGGGTTATGGTTAGGGTTATTGTTACGGTTAGGGTTAGGATTACGGTTATGGTGAGGGTGAGGATGAGGGTTAGGATTAGGTTTCGGAGTAAGGTTATTGTTAGGATTAGGGTTAGGGTAAGAGAGAGGGTGAAGATGAGGTTTAGGGTTAGGATTAAGGTTGGGGTTAGGGTGAGGCTGAAGGGTAGGTTTACGGTTAGGTTAAGGTTTAGGTTTAGTGTGAGTGTTGGGTGAGCATGAGGGTAAGGCTTAGGGTGAGCATTAGGGTGAGGGTGAGACAGGGTTAGGGTTACTGTTAGGGTGAGGGTTAGTGTCAGGGTAGGGGTTAGTTTTAGGGTAGGGTTAGTTTTAGGGTTAGTGTGATGATTTGGGTTAGGGTTAGGGTTAGGGTCAGCGTTAGGGTTAGTCTAAGGGGTAGGGTGAGGTGAGGGTAAGGGTTAGGGTGAGGGTTAAGATGAGGCTGAGGATTAGGGTTATTGTTAGTTTTACGGTGAGGGTTAGGGTGATGGTGGGGGTTAGGGTGAGCATTGGGGTTAGGGTTAGGGTTATGGTTAGGATGAGGGTTAGGGTTTGGGTGAGAGTTAAGGTGAGGGTGAGGGTGAGGGTTTGGTTTAGGGTGAGGATTAGGTTTAGGATGAGCGCTAGGGTGAGAGTGAGTGTTAGGGTTAGGGATAGGTTGAGGTTTAGGGTTAGGGTTCGGGTTCGGGTGAGGGGTAGGTTTAGGGTTAGTGTTAGGTTGAGGGTAATGGTTAGAGTGAGCTTTTGGGTGAGGGTGATGTTTAGGGAGAGGATTAGGGTTAGGGTGAGGGTTAGATTGACGGTTAGGGTTAGGATTAGGGTGAGGGTATGTGTTAGGTTGAGGGCTATTTTGTTGGTTAGGGTAAGGATGAGGGTTAGGGATAGGGTTAGGTTTAGGGATAGGGTGACGGTGAGGGTGAGGATGACTTTAGGGTTAGGTTCAGGTTGAGGGTGAGGTTCAGGGTTAAGATTAGGGTTAGGGTTAGTGTTAGACTGAGGGTGAGGGTGAGGGTGAGGGTTAGGGTTAGGGTGATAGTGAGGGTTCGGGTTACGTTTAGGGTGAGGGCTTGGGTTAGGGTTAGTGTGAGGATTAGGATTATTGTTAGGGTGAGGGTAAGGATTATGATGAGGTTTAGTATGAGGGTGAGGGTTAAGGGGAGGGTTAGGATTAGGGTTAGGGATAGGGTTATTTTTAGGGTTAGGGTTAGGGTTAGCGTGAGCGTGAGGTGAGGGTTAGGGTGAGGGTGAGGTTGAGGGTGAGGTTTAGGGTTAGGGTAAGGCAGAGGGTGACGATTAGGTTTAGGGTTAGGATTATGGTTAGGGTTCGGGTGAGGGTGAGGGTTAAGTTTAGGGTTAGGTTGAGGTTTAGGCTTAGTGTGAGGGTTGGGTGAGCGGAGGGTAAGGGATAGGCTGAGGCTTAAGTTGAGGGTGAGAGTTAGGGTTAGGTTTAGGGTTAAGGTGAGTGTTCGTGTGAGGGTTAGGTTTATGGTTAGGTTTAGTGTTAGTGTGAGGATTAGGGTTAGGGTTAGGGTAAGGGTGAGGGTTAGGGTTAGTGTGAGGGATAGGGTGACTGTGAGGGTAAGGGTAAGGGTGAGGGTTAGGGTGAGGCTGAGGGTTAGGGTTATTGTTAGTGTTAGGGTGAGGATTAGGATTAGGTTTAGGGTTATGGTGGGGGTTAGGATGAGGGCTGGGATTAGGGAAAGGTTTACGTTTAGGTAGAGGTTTAGGGTTGGGGTGAGGGTAGGGGTGAGCGTGAGGGTTAGGGTGAGGGTTAGGGTTAGGATTAGGGTTAGGATGAGGGTGAGTGTTTGGGTTAGGGTGTGGGTGAGGGTTAGGGTTAGGGTGAGGGTTCGGGTGAGGGGTAGGTTTAGGGTTAGGGTATGTGTTAGATTGAGGGTAAGGGTGAGGGTTAGGGTTAGGGTGAGGGTTAGGGTTAGGTTTAGGGTTAGGGTTAGGGTGAGGGTGAGGGTGAGGTTTAGGGTTTGGGTTAGGTTCCAGGTGAGGGTGAGGTTCAGGGTTAAGATTAGGCTTAGGGATAGGGTTAGGCTGAAGGTGAGGGAGAGGGTGAGGTTTAGGGTTAGGGTGAGGATGAAGGTTAGGGTGAGGTTTAGGGTGTGGGTTAGGGTTAGGGTTAGTGTGATGATTAGGTTTAGGGTTAGGTTGAGTGTAAGGGTTAGGTTTAGGGTTAGGGTTAGGGTAATGTTTTGTGTTAGGGTTAGGGTGAAAGTGAGGGTTAGGTTTAGTGTGAGTGTTAGGGTGAGTGTTAGGGAAAGGGTCAGGTTTAGTGTTAACTTTAGGGTGAGGGTAAAAATTAGGGTGAGTGTGAGGGTTAGGGTTTGGGTGAGGGTTAGGGTGACGTGTTAGGTTTAGGTTTAGGGTGAGGGTATGTATTAGAGTGAAGGTTTGCGTGAGTGTTAAGCTTAGGGTTAGTTTGAGGTTTCGGTTTAGGTTTAGGTTTAGGATGAGGATTAGGATGAGGGGTGGGGTTAGGTTTAGGGTTAGGGTGAGTGTTAGGGTTAGGGTTACGGTGAGTGTGAGGGTGAGGGTGAGAGTTAGGTTTAGTGTGAGGGTTAGGTTTAGGGTTAGGTTTAGGTTAAGGGTGAGGGTTAGGGCGAGGGTTAGGGTAAGGTTGAGCTTTAAGGTTAGCATTAGGTTTACCGTTAGGGTTAGGGTGAGGGTTAGGGTTAGCTTTAGGGTGAGGGTGAGGGTAAGGTTTAGAGTTAAGTGTAAGGTCAGGGTTAGGGTTAGGGTTAGGGACAGGGTGAGGGTGAGGATTAGGGTTAGGGTTAGGGTTAGGGTTAGGGTTAGGATGAGTTTGATGGTTAGGGTTACCATTAGGTTGAGGATTAGGTTTAGTGTGAGGGTTGGGTGAGTGTGACGGTAAGGGTTAGGGTTAGGTTTAGTGTTAGTGTGAGGATTAGCGTTAGGGTGAGGGTTAGGGTTAGTTTGAGAGGTAGGGTGACAGTGAGGATAAGGGTTAGGGTAAGGGTTAGGGTTAGCTTTAGGGTTAGGCTGAGAGTGAGGTTGAGGGTTAGGGTGATGTTCAGGGTTAGGGTGAGGTTTATGTTTAGGTTTAGGATGAGGATTAGGCTGATTGTGGGGTTAGTTTTAGGGTTAAGGTGAGGTTTAGGGTTAGGGTTATTGTTAGGTTTAGTGTTAGGGTTAAGGTTTGGGTGACAGTGAGGGTGAGAATGAGGGTTAGGATTAGGGTTAGGGATAGGACAATTGTTAGGGTTAGGGTTAGGGTTAAATTGAGGGTGAGGGTGAAGTTTAGGTTTAAGGTTGGGTGATGGTTAGGGTTAGGTTTAGGGTTAGGGTGAGGGTGAGGGTGAGGGTTATCGTGAGGGTGAGGTTGAGGGTGAAGGTTAGGTTTAGGGTAAGGCAGAGGGTGAAGTTGAGGTTTAGGGTTAGGATTAGGGTAGGGTTAGGGTGAGGTTGAGGGTTAGGGTTAGGGTTAGGTTGAGGTTTAGGCTTAGTGTGAGGGTTGGGTGAGCGTGAGGGTAAGGGATAGGGTGAGGGCTAAGTTGAGGGTGAGAGTTAGGGTTAAGGTTAGGGTTAGGGTGATTGTTCGTGTGAGGGTTAGGGTTAGGTTTAGGTTTAGATTTAGTGTGAGTTTTAGGATGAGGGTTAGGGTTAGGGTGAGGGTTAGGGTTAGTGTGAGGGTTAGGGTGACTGTGAGGGTAAGGGTTAGGGTGAGGGTTAGGGTGATGTTGAGCTTTAGGGTTATTGTTAGTGTTAGGGAGGGTTAGGGTTAGGTTTAGGGCTATGGTGGTGGTCAGGATGAGGGTTGGCGTTAGGGATAGGTTTAGGTTTAGGATGAGGTTTAGGGTTAGGGTGAGGGTAAGGGTGAGGGTGAGGGTTAGGGTGAGGGTTAGGGTTCGGATTAGGGTTAGGATGAGGGCTAGGGTTAGGTTGTCGTTAGGTTTAGGGTTAGGGTTAGGGTGAGGGTTAGGTTTAGGCTGAGGGTTCAGGGTGGGGTACTTTAGAGTTAGGGTTATGGTGAGTGTAAGGGTATGGTGAGGTTTAGGGTGAGGGTGAGGTTTAGAGTGAGGGTTAGGGTGAGGGTTAGGGTTAGGCTGAGGGTTAGTGATAGGTTTAGCCTTATTGTTAGGGTGAGGGTGAGTGTGAGGGTTAGGGTTAGTGTTATCATGAGGTTTAGCATGAGGGTAAGGGAGAGGGTTAGGGTTAGGGTGAGGGCGAGGGTGAGGGTTAGGGTTAGTGTTAGGTTCAGGGTGAGGGTGAGGTTCAGGGTTAAGATTAGGGTTAGGGATAGGGTTAGGCTGAAGGTGAGGGTGAGGGTTAGGGTTAGTGTGAGGATTAGGATTAGGGTTATGGTGAGGGTAAGGGTTCGGTTTAGGGTTAAGGTTAGGGTAAGTTTTAGTGTGAGGGTTAGGGTGAGAGTGAGGGTTAGGTTTAGTGTGAGTGTTAGGTTGAGTGTTAGGATGAAGGTTAGGTTTAGTGTTAGGTTTAGGGTGAAGGTGAGGGCTAGGGTGAGTATGAGGGTTAATGTTTGGGTGAGGGTTAGGGTGAGGGTTAGGTTTAGGTTTAGGGTGAGGGTATGTATTAGTGTGAGGGTTAGCGTGAGGGTTAAGGTTAGGGTAAGTGTTAGGGATAGGTTTAGGTTTAAGTTTAGGGTGAGGTTGAGTGTGAGGTTCAGGGTTAGGGTTAGGTTTAGGGTGACTGTGAGGTTCAGGGTTAGTATTAGGGTTATGGTTAGGGTTAGGCTGAGGGTGAGCGTTAGGGTTAGGGTTAGGGTGATCGTTAGGGATAGGGTGAGGTATATGGTGAGTGTTATGTTTAGGGTGATGGTTAGGGATAGGGTTAGGGTTCAGGTGAGGGTAAGGGTGAGGATGAGGTTTAGTTTTAGGGTTAGGTTTAGGGTGAGGGTGAGGTTTAGGGTTAGGGTTAGGTGGAGGGTGAGGGTGAGTGTGAGGGTTAGGATTAGGGTTAGGGTTAGGGTTAGGCTGAGGGTGAGGTTGAGGGTGAGGGTTAGGGTTAGGGCTATGTTTAGGGTTATTGTTAGGGTTAGGGTGAGGGTTATGGTGAGGATGGGGGTTAGGTTTAGGGTTAGGGATAGGGTTATTGTTAGGGTTTGAGTTAGGGATAGGGTTAGGTTGAGGGTTAGGTTTAGTGTGAGGTTTAGGTTTAGGGTTATGGTTAGGGATAGGGTAAGGGGTAGGGTGAGGTTTAGGGTAAGGATGAGCCTTAGGGTTAGCATTAGGGTTAGGCTTAGTGTTAGGGTGAGGGTAAGTGTTAGGGTCAGAATAAGGGTGAGGGTGAGGGGTAGGGTTAGGGTTAGTGTTAGTGTGTGTTTTAGGGTGAGCGTTAGGATTACGGTTATTGTTAGTGTTAGGGTTAGGGTTAGGGTGAGGGTTAGGGTTTGGGTTAGGGTTAGGGTTACGGTGAGGTTCAGGGTGAGGGTTAGAGTTAGAGTGAGGGTGAGCGTTAGGTTTATGATGAGGGTAAGAGTTAGGGTGAGGGTTAGCGTGAGGATGAAGTTTAGGGTTAGCTTCAGGTTTATCGTGAGGGTGAGGGTTAGGGTTAAAGTTAGGGTTAAGTTGAGGGCTAGGCAGAGGGTGAGGGTTCAGGTTAGGTTTAGAGATAGGGTGAGGATTAGGGTGAGGTTAGGATTAGGGTGAGCATTAGGCTGAGGGGTAGGGTTAGGGTTACAGTGAGGTTTAGGTTTAGTGTGATTGTTAGGGTTAGGGTTAGGGTGAGTGTAAGGGTTAAGGTGAGGGATAGGGTGAGGGTGAGTGTTAGGGTTAGGGTAAGGGTTAGTGTGAGAATTAGGGTTAGGGTTAGGGTGAGGGTTAGGGTGAGGGTGAGGGTTAGGGTTAGGGTGAGTGTTAGGGATAGGGTTAGGGTTAGGGGTAGGGTTAGGCTTAGGGTTAGGTATAGGGTTAGGGTGAGGGTAAGTGTTAGGGTGAGGGTAATGGTGTTTGTCAGGATTAGGGTTATGGTTAGGGTTAGCGTGAGGTTTAGGGGGAGCGTTAGGATTACAGTTAGTGTTAGTGTTAGGGTTAGGTTTAAGGTGAGGGTTAGGGTGAGGTTTAGTGTGAAGGTTAGGTTTAGTGTTACGGTGAGGGTTAGGTTTAGTGTGATTGTTAAGGTTTGGGTTAGGGTTAGGGTCAGGGTTAGGGTGAGGGATAGGGTGAGGATGAGGGTTAGGGTTAGCATTAGGGTTAGGGTTAGGGTGAGGGTTAGTGGTAGGGTTAGGGTTAGGGATATGGTTATGGTGAGGGTGAGGGTTAGGTTTAGGTTTAGAAGTAGGTTTGGGGTTATTGTTAGGGTTAGGTTTAGGTTTTAGTTTCGGGTGAGGGTGAGGGTTAGGGTTAGGGTTATATCTTTAGAGTTAGGATGATGGTGATGGAGAGGGATAGGATTAGGATTAGGGGTATTTTTAGGGTTAGGTTTAGGGTGATGGTGATGGTGAGGGTGAGGCTTAGGGTGAGGGTTATGGTTAGGGATAGGGTTAGGGTTAGGGTGAGGGTGAAGGTTATAGTTAGGGTTAGGGTTAGGGTGAGGCTGAGGGGGAGGGTTAGGTTTAGGGTTAGGTTTAGGGTGAGTGTAAGGGAGAGGGTTCGGTTTAGGATTCCGTTTAAGTTTAGGGTTAGGCTCAGGGTGAGCTTGATGGTGAGGGCATGGTTCAGGATGAGGGTTAGCTTTAGGGTTAGGGTGTGGGTTAGTGTGAGGATCAGGGTTAGAGTTAGGGTTAGGGTGAGGGTTTAGTTTAGTGTGAGGGTTTGGGTGACAGAGAGGGTAAGGGTTAGGGTGAGGGTTATTGTGAGACTGAGGATTAGGGTTATTGTTAGAGTTAGGGTGAGGTTTAGGGGGAGGGTTAGGGTTAGGCTTATGGTAATGGAAGGGGTTAGTGTGAGGGTTGGGGTTAGGGTTATGGTTAGGATGACGGTTAAGTTTAGGGTGAGGGTTAGTGTGAGGGTGAGGGATAGGGTGAGGGTGAGTTTTAGGCTTAGGGTGAGTGTTAGTGTTAGGTTTAGGGTTAGGGTGAGGTCTGCAGTTAGGGTTAGGGTTGGGGTTAGAGTTAGGTTGAGGGTTAAGTTTAGCGTGATGGTGAGGGTGAGGGGTAGGCTTAGGGTTAGGGTGAGTGTTAGGTTTAGTGTGAGGGTTAAGGTTAGGGTTTGGGTTAGGGTAAGCTTTAGGGTGAGGGAGATGGGTTAAGTTTAGCGTGAGTGTTAGGGTGAGTGTTAAGATGAGGGTTAGGGTTAGGGTGAGGATTAGGGTTAGGTTTAGGATTAGGGTGAGGGTGACGGTGAGGGTTAGGGTTAGAGTTAGGGTGAGGGTGAGGGTGAGGGTGAGGGTTAGGGTTAGTGTTAGGGCTGCGGTGAGGGTGAGGGAGAGGGTTAGGTTTAGGATTAGGGTTAGGTTTAGGGTTAGGCTTAGGGTGAGGGTGATGGTAAGTATGAGGCTTAGGGTGAGGGTTAGGGTTAAGGTTAGGGTGAGGGTTAGTATTAGGGTGATATTTAGAGTGAGGTTGATGGTTAGGGTGCGGGTGATTGTTCAGGTGAGTGTGATGGTTAGGGTGTGGGTGAGGGTTAGAATGACTGTGAGGATTAGGGTGTCAGTGAGGCTTAGGTGAGGGTGAGTGTTAGGGTTAGGTTCAGAGAAATAGTTAGGGTTCTGGTTAGGGTTGGGGTTATGGTGAGGGTTAGGTTTAGGGTTAGTGTGAGGATTAGCATTAGGGTTAGGGTTAGGGTTAGGGTGAAGGGTCAGGTTTATGTTGAGGGTAAGGATTAGGGAAAGGGTTAGGGTTAGGGTAAATTTTAGGGTGAGGGATAGATGGGAGAGTAAGGGTTAGGATGAGGGTTAGGGTGAGGGTTAGGGTTAGGGTTAGGGTGAGGGTGAGGGTTAGGTTTAGGGTGAGTTCAAGATTTAGAGTGAAGGCTAGCATGAGGGTGAAGGTTAGGGTTAGAATTAGGGTTAGGCTGAGAGTGAGGGTTAGGCTTAAGATTAGAGTTAGGTTGAGGGTGAGGGTGAGGGTTAGGGTTAGGGTGAGTTTGAGGGTTAGGGTTAGGGTTTGGGTGAGGGTTAGGGTGAGGGTTAGGGTGAGGGTGAGGATGAGGCTGACGGTTAGGGTAAGGGTGAGGGTTAGGGTTAGGGTGAGGTTGAGGGTGAGGAATAGGGTTAGGGTTATTATCAGGGTTACGGTTAGGATGAGGTTGAGGGTTATTGTAATGGTTAGGGTTAGGGTTGGCATTAGACTGAGTGTTAGGGTTAGGGTGGTATTAGGGGGAGGGTTAAGGTTCGGGTGAGGGATAGGGTTAGGGTGAGGGTTAAGGTGTGGGTGAGGATTAGTGTTAGGGTGAGGGTTAGACTGTGGAAGAGGGTTAGGGTGACTCTCAGGGTTAGGGTGAGGGTGAGGGTTAGGGTTAGGGTTAGGGTTAGCATTAGTGTGAGGGTTAGGGTTAGGGTTATGGTGAGGGTGAGGGTTAGGGTGAGGTTTAGGATTAGGGTTATTGTTAGGGATAGGGTGAGATTTAGGGCTTGGGTTAGGGTGAGGGTTAGGGTGAGGTTAGTGTTAGGGTGATGTTCAGGGTGAGGGTGAGGTTTAGGGGCAGGGTTAGGGTTAAGGTGAGGGTTAGGGTGAGGGTTAGGTTTAGGGTTATGGTTAGGGTATGTGTTAGGGTGAGGGTTAGGGTGCGGGTTAAAGTTAGGGTGAGGGATAGGTATAGGGTTAGGGTTAGGGTGAGGGTGAGGTCTGGGGTGAGGGTTAGGGCTGGGGTTCGTGTTAGGTTGAGGGTTAGGTTTAGGGTGAGGATTCATTTGAGAGGTAGGGTTAGGGTTAGGGTGAGTGTTAGGTTTAGTGTGAGGGTTAGGGTTAGGGTTAAGTTTCGTTTAAGCTTAAGATGAGGGTTAGGTTGAGAGAGATGGGTTAGGTTTAGCATGAGTGTTAGGGTGAGTGTTAAGGTGAGGGTTAGGGTTAGGGTGAAGTTTCGGGTTAGAGTTAGGATTAGGGTGAGGGTGAGGGTTTGGGTTAGGGTTAGGGTCAGGGTGAGGGTGAGGGTTAGGGTTAGGGTTAGTGTTAGGGCTACAGTGAGGGTGAGTGAGAGGGTTAGCTTTAGAATTAGGGTTAGGTTTAGGGTTAGTCTTAGGGTGAATGTGATGGTGAGGCTGAGGATTAGGGTGAGGGTTAGGGTTAGGTTTACCATGAATGTTAGTATTAGGGTGATATTTAGGGTGAGGTTGAGGTTTAGGGTAAGGGTGATTGTTCACATTAGTGTGAGAGTTTGGGTGTGGGTGAGGGTTAGGGTGACTGTGAGGGTTAGGGTGACGGTGAGGGTTACGGTTAGGTTTAGCGTTAGGGTGAGGGTTAGGGTTAGGGTTAGGGTGACGGTGAGGTTTAGGGTAAAGTTTAGGGTTAGGGTCAGGTTTAGGTTTAGTGTGAGGATTAGGGTTAGGGTTAGGTTTATGGTTAGGGTGAGGGTAAGGTTTAGGGTGAGGTTTAAGCTGAGGGTGAGGGTTAGGGCGAGGGTTAGGTTTAGGGTTAGGGTGAGGGTGAGAGTTAGGCTGAGGATTAATGTGAGGGTTATGTTTAGGGTGAGGGTTAGGATGAGGGTGAAGTTTAGGGTTAGCAATTGTGTTAGGGTGAGGGTGAGGGTTAGGGTGAGGTTTAAGATTAGGGTTAGGTTGAAGGTGAGGATTAGGTTTAGGTTTAGGGTTTGAGTGAGGCTAAGGGTTATGGTGAGGTTTAGTGTGAGGGTGAGGGTTAGGCTGACCGTTAGGTTCTGGTTGGGTGTTAGGCTTAGCTTTAGGGTTAGGGTTAGGGTGAGGGTGAGGGTTAGGATTACGGTGAAGTTAAGGATTAGATTGAGGGTTACATTGAGGATGAAAGTTAGGGTTAGCATTAAGGTTAGGGTGAGTGTGAGGTTTAGCCTTAGGTTTAGGTTTAGGGTGAGGGCTAGGCTGAAGGTGAGGGTTAGGGTTAGGGTTAGTATGAGGGTTAGGGTTAGGGTGAGGGCTAGGGTTAGGGTTAGGGTTTGGGTGAGGGTTAGGGTTAGGGAGAAGGTTAGGGTTAGGGAGAGGGTTAGGGTTAGGGTTAAGGTTATTTTTAGGGTTAGGATTAGGGTTAGAGTTAGGGTGAGGGTGAGTTTGAAGGTGAGGGTTATGGTTAGGTTTAGGTTTAGGGTTATTGTTAGGGTTAGGGTTAGGTTGTAGGTGAGGGTTATTGTTAGATTTAGGGTTAGGGTGAGGGTGAGGGTTACGGATAGAGTTAGGATTAGGGTTAGGATGAGGGTGAGGGAGAGGGTTAGGTTTAGGATTAGGTTTAGGGTTAGGTTTATGCTTAGGGTGAGGGTTAGGGTGAGGGTTAGGGTTAGGATGATGTTTATGGTGATTGTGAGGGTTAGGGTGAGGGTTAGGTTTAAGGTGAAGTTTAGGGTGACGGATAGGTTTAATGTGAGGGTTAGGGTGAGTGTTAGGGTTGGTTTATTGTGAGCGTTAGGATTAGTGTGAGGGTTAGTGTTAGAGTTAGGGTTATTGTGATGGTTAGGTTTAGTGTGAGCATTAGGTTTAGCTTTAGGGTTAGGATGAGTATTAGGTTGAGGGTTAGGGTTAAGGTTATGGTAAGGGTTAGGGTTAGTGTGAGGGTTAGGCTGAGGGTTAGCATGAGGGTAAGGGTTAGGGTGATGGTTAGCCTGAGGGTGAGCGGTAGGGTTAGGGTGAGGGTTAGGGTTAGGGTAAGTGTTAGGGATAGGGTTAGGATGAGGGGTAGGTTGAGGGGTAGGTTTAGGGTTAGGGAGAGTTTTAGGGTGAGGGTTAGGGTTAGGGTGAGGGTTAGGGTGAGGGTGAGGGTTAGGTTTAGGGAGAGGGTAAGGGTGAGGGTGCAGGTTAGGGTTAGCATTAGGGTTAGGGTGAGGGTGAGGGTTAGGTTTAGAGTAAGGGTTAGGGTTACGGTGAGGGTAAGGATTAGGGTGAGGTATAGGGTGAGGGTGAGGGTTAGGGTGAGGGTTAGGTTTAGAGTAAGGGTTAGGGTTATTTTTAGGGTTATTTTTAGGGTTAGGGTTAGGGTTATTGTGAGGATTATGTTTAGTGTGAGGGTTAGTGTTAGGGTTAGGGTTAGGGTTAGGGTAAGTTTTAGGGTGAGGGTTAGGGTGAGAGTGAGGGTTAGGTTTATCGTGAGGGTTACGGTGAGTGTTAGCATGAGATTTATGTTTAGGCTTAGGGTTAGGGATAGGGTGAGGGTTAGGGTTAGGGTGAGGGTAAGGGTTAGGGTTTGGTTTAGGGTGAGGGTGAGGGTGAGGGTTAGGGTTAGCATTAGGTTTAATGTGAGGGTGAGGGAGAGGGTTAGGTTTTGGATTAGGGTTAGTTTTAGGGTTAGGCTTAGGGTTAGGTTTAGGTTTAGGGTTAGGGTTATTGTTAGCGTTAGGGTTAGGGTTAGGTTGAGGGTTAGATTTAGTGTGAGGGTTAGGTTTATGTTTAGGCTTAGGGTGAGGGAAAGGGTTAGGGTGAGGGTTAGGGTAAGGGTGAGGGGTAGGGTTAGGATTAGGGATTGTGTTATTGTGAGGGTTAGGTTTAGAGTGAGGGTTAGGATATGGTTTAGGGTGAGGTTTAGGGTGAGAATGAGTGGTAGGTTTAGTGTGAGTGTTAGGATGAGGGTTAGGTTTAGTTTTAGGGTTAGGATGAGGGTGAGGGTTGGGGTTAGGGTTAGGGTGAGGGTTAGGTTTAGTGTTAGGGTGAGGGTGAGGTTTACGGTTAGTGTTAGGGTTAGGGTTAGATTTATTTTTAGGGTTAGGTTTAGAGTTATGTTTAGGGTGAGGGTGAGGGTTAGGGGTAGGTTTAGCGTTAGGGTTAGCGTGAGATTGAGAGTTGGGGCTAGGTTTAGGATTAGGTTTAGTTTTAATGTTAGGCTTAGGGCGAGGGTGATGGTGAGGATGAGGCTTAGGGTGAGGGTTAGGTTTTGGGTTAGGGTGAGGTTTAGGGTTAGGGTGATATTTAGGGTGAGGGTGAAGGTTAGGGTGAGGGTAAGGTTTAGGGTGAGTGTGAGGGTTAGGGTGTGGGTGACTGTTAGTGTGACACTGAGGGTTAGGGTGAGGTTGTGTGTTAGGGTTAGGGTTAGCATTTGTGTGAGGGTTAGGATTAGGGTTAGGGTTAGGGTTAGGGTTAGTGTGAGGATTAGGGTTAGGGTTAGGTTTAGGGTTTGGGTGAGTGTAAAGTTTAGGGTTAAGGTTAGGTTTAGGGTGAGGTTAAGTTTTATTGTGAGGGTTTTGGTGAGGGTGAATGTTAGGGTTAGCATTAGCTCTCGGGTGAGGATGAGGGTTAGGCTTACGATTAGGGTTAGGGTGAGGGCAAGGCTCTGGATGAGGTTTAGGTTTAGGTTTTGGGTGCGAGTTATGGTTAGGGTTTGGGAGAGGGTGAGGGTTAGGCTGACGGTTAGGTTTAGCGTGAGGGTTAGGGTTAGCGTTACGGTGAGTTTGAGTGTGAGGGTGAGGGTTAGGTTTAGGGTTAGGGAGTTCGTTAGGGTTAGGAATAGGGTTAGGGTTAGGGTGAGGGTGAGGGTGAGGGTGGGGTGAGGGTTAGGGTTAGGGTTAGGATAAGGATTATTGTTAGGTTTAGGGTTAGGGTGAGGGTGAGGGTTAGGGTTAGGGTTAGGGTGAGTGTGAGGGTGAGGGTTAGGGTTAGGTTTAGGGTTGGGGTGACTGTGAGGGAGAGGTTTAGATTTAGTATTAGGTTTAAGTTTAGGGTTAGGCTTAGGGTGAGGTTGATCATGAGGGCAAGGCTCAGGATGAGGTTTAGGGTTAGGGTTAGGGTGAGGGTTAGGGTTAGTGTCAGGGTTAGGGTTAGTGTTAGGGTTTGGGTGAAGGGTAGGGTTAGGGTTAGGGTGAGTGTTAGGTTTAGTGTGAGGAATAGGGTTAGGGTTAGGGTTAGGTTAAGCTTTAGGGTGAGGTTTAGGGTGACAGAGAGTGTTATGTTTAGTGTGAGTGTTAGGGTGAGTGTTAGGATTAGGGTTAGTATTAGGGTGAGGGTGAGGGTTAGGGTTAGGGTTAGGTTGAGGGTGAGGGTGAGGGTTAGGTTTAGGGTTAGTGTTTGGACTACGGTGATGGTGAGGGAGACGGTTAGGTTTAGTATTATGGTTAGGTTTAGGGTTAGGCTTAGGGTGAGGGTTAGGGTTAGGGTTAGGGTGAGGGTTAATATTAGCGTGATATTTAGGGTGAGGTTGAGGTTTAGGGTGAGGGTGATTGTTAGGGTGATTGTGAAGGTTAGGTGTGGGTGAGGGTTAGATTGATGGTGAGGATTAGGGTTTCAGTGAGGGTTAGGGTGAGGGTGAGTGTTAGGGTTAGTTTGAGTGATAGAGTTAGGGTGAGGGTGAGGGATAGAGTTAGGGTGAGGGTTAGGGTGAGTGTTAGGCTGAGGAGTAGGTTTAGGGTTAGGTTGAGGGTTAAGTGTATTGTGAGTGTTACGTTTAGGGTTAGGGTGAGGGTAAGCATTAGGGTGAGGTATAGGGTGAGGGTGCGGTTTAGGGTTAGCATTACGGTTAGGGTTTGGATTGGGGTGAAATTTAGGTTAAGTTTAGGGTTAGGGTGAGGTTTAGGGTGAGAATTAGTTTTAGGGTTAGGGTTAGGGTTAGGGTAAGTGTTAGGGTGAGGTTTAGCGTGAGGGTGAGGGTGAGGCTGATATTTAGGTTAGGGTGAGGGTTAGGGTTAGGGTTAGGGTTAGGGTGAGGCTGAGGGTTAGTTTTAGGGTGAGGTTAACGGTGAGGGTTCAGCTTAGGGTTAGGTTTAATGTGTGGGCTAGTCTGACGGTGAGGGTTAGTGTTGGGTTTAGGGTGAGGGTTAGGGTTAGTGTGAGGGTTACGGTTAGGGTTTAGGAGAAAATTAGGTTAAAGGTTAGGGTTAGAGTGAGGGTGAGGTTTAGGATTAGGGGTAGGGTTAGACTTTTTGTTAGGGCTAGGGTTAGGTTTATGGTGAGGGTGAGTGTGCGGGTGAGGGTTAGTTTTACGTTTAGGGTGAGAGTTAGGGTGAGGGTAACGGTTAGGGTGAGGTTTAGGATGAGGGTGAGGTTTAGGGAGAGGGTTAGGGTTAGGGTGAGGGTTAGGGTTAGGGTGAGGGTTAGAGTTAGGGTGAAGGTAAGGGTTAGGGTGAGGGTTAGGGTGAGATTGAGGTTTAGGTTTAGCGTTAGGTTTAGTTTGAGGGTTGGGTGAAGGTTAGGGTTAGGTTTAGGCTTAAGGTGGGAGTTAAGATTAGGGTTCGGTTTCGGGTTTCGGGTGAGGGTGAGGGTTAGGGTGTGGGTGAGGCTTAGGGTGACCGTGAGGGTAAGGGTTAGGGTTAGGGTTAGGATTAGCGTTCGGGTGATGGATAGGGTTACGTTTAGGGTGAGGGTGAGGGTTAGGGTGCGGGTTAGAATTAGGGTTAGTGGGAGGATTAGGGTTAGGGTTAGAGTTAGTGTGAGGGTTAAGGTGAGGTTTAGGGTTAGGGTTAGGGTTAGGGTGAGAGTTAGGATTAGGGTTAGGGTGAATTTGAGGGTCTGGGTGAGGTTTAGGGTGAGGATTACGGTTAGGGTGAGGGTTAGGTATAGGTTTAGAGTTAGGCTGAGGGTAAGGGTGAGGGTTAGATTTAGGGTTAGGGTGAGGTTGAGGGAGCGGGCTAGGTTTAGCATTAAGTTTAGTTTTAGTGTTAGGCTTAGTGTGAGGATGATGGTGAGGGTGAGGCTTAGGTTGAGGTTTAGGGTAAGCGTTAGGGTGAGGGTGAGTGTTAGGGTGATATTTAGGGTGAGGGTGAAGGTTAGAGTGAGGGTGAGGGTTAGGATGACTGTGAGGGCTTGGATGTGGTTGAGGGATAGGCTGACACTGAGTGTTAGGGTGAGGGTGAGGGGTAGTGTTAGTGGGAGGATTGGGGTTAGGGTTAGGGTGAGAGTAAGGCTTAGGGTTAGGGTTAGGGTAAGGTTTAGGGTACGGGTTAGGGTGAGAGTGAGGGTTAGGTTTACTGTGAGTATTAGGGTGAGGGTTAAGTTTAGTGTTAGTGTTAGGGTGAGGGTGAGGGTTAGGGTTAGGGTTAGGGTGAGTGTTAGGTTTAGGGGTGAGGGTTAGGGTTAGGGTTAGGCTTAGGGTTACTGTTAGGGTTATTGTTAGCGTTAGGTTTAAGGTTAGGGTTAGGGTGATGTTGAGTGTTAGGTTTAGGGTGAAGTTAAGAGATAGAGTGAGTGTTATGTTGAGGGTGAATGTTAAGGTTAGCATTAGCATAAGGGTGAGGATGAGGCTTAGGTTTAGGATTAGGGTTAGGGTGAGGGCTAGGCTCAGGATGAGGGTTAGCTTTAGGGTTCGGGTGAGGGTGAGGGTTAGGTTTAGGATTTGGGTGAGGGTTAGGGTTAGGGTTATTTTTAGGGTGAGGGTGAGGGTTAGGCTGATGGTTAGGGTGAGGGTGAGGGTTAGGTTTAGGGTTAGGGTTAGGGTGAGGGTTAGGGTTAAGGTTAGGCTTAGGGTTAGGGTTAGGGTTAGCATTAATGTTAGGGTGAAGATTAGGGTGAGGGTGAGTGTGAGGGTTAGTGTTAGTTTTAGGATTAGGATTATTGTTAGGGTTAGGTTTAGGAAGAGTGTGAGGGTTCAGATTAGGGTTAGGTTTAGGGTGTGGGCTAGTCTGAGGGTGAGGCTTAGTGTTGGGTTTAAGGTTAGGTTTAGGGTTAGGGTGAGGGTGAGTGTTAGGTTTAGGGTTTACGTGAGAATTAGGTTAAGGGTTAGGGTTAAACTGAGGGTGAGGTTTAGGGTTAGGTTTAGGGTTAGGATTATTGTTAGGGTTAGGGTTAGGGATAGGGTGAGGGTGAGGGTGAGGGTGAGGGTTAGTTTTAGGTTTCGGGTTAGGGTTAGGGTGAGGGTGAGGGTTAGGGTTAGGTTTAAGGTTAGGGTTAGGATGAAGGTAAGGGTTAGGGTGAGGGTTAGCCTGAGATTGAGGTTTAGGTTTAGCGTTAGGTTTAGTGTGAGGGTTAGGGTGAAGGTTAGAGTTAGGGTTAGGCTTAGGGTGAGAGTTAGGATTAGTGTTAGGGTGAGGTGAAGGTGAGGGTGAGGGTTAGGGTGTGGGTGAGGCTTAGGGTGACCGTGAGGATAACGGTGATGGTTAGGGTTAGGGTGAGGGTTAGGTTTAGGGTTAGAGTTAGGGTGAGGGCTTGGGTTACGGTTAGGGTGAGGGTTAGGGTTAGGGTTAGTGTGAGGATTAGGGTTAGGGTTAGGGTGAGGGTTAGGGTTATGGTGAGGTTTAGGTTGAGGATGAGGGTTAGGGAGAGGTTTAGGGTTAGGGTGTGGGTTAGGATGAGGGTTTGGGTTAGGGTGAGGGTGAGGGTCATGGTCAGGGTTAGGGTGAGGATTAGGGTTAAGGTGAGGGTTGGGTATAGATTTAGAGTTAGGCTGAAGGTGAGCGTGAGGGTTAGGTTTAGGGTTAGGGTGATTGTAAGGGTGAGGTTTAGTGTTAGGTTTAGGGTTTCGATGAGGGTTAGGCTGAGGGAAAGGGTTAGTGTTTGGTTGAGGGTTAGGTTTAGGATGAGGGTAAGGGTTAGGGTGAGGGTAAGGGTGAGGGTGAGTTGTAGGGTTAGGGTTAGGGTTAGTGTTAGATTGAGGGAGGGGTCTAGGTTTAGGATTAGGTTTATGGTTAGGCTTAGGGTGAGTGTGATGGTGAGAGTGAAGTTTAGGGTGATTGTTAGGGTTAGGGTGACGGTTATGGTTAGCATGATATTGAGGGTGGAGGTGAATGTTAGGGTGAGGGTGAGGGTTAGGGTTTGTGTAAGGGGTAGGGTGTGGGTGAGGGATAGGCTGACACTGAGTGTTAGGCTGTGGGTGGGGTTTAGGGTTAGGCTTAGCATTAGGGTGAGGATTAGGGTTAGGGTTAGAGTGATCGTGAGGGTTAGGTTTAGGGTTATTGTGAGGATTAGGGTTAGGGTTAGGGTTAGGGTGAGGGTAAGGTTTAGGGTTAGGATTAGAGTAAGGTTTAGGGTAAAGGTAAGGGTGAGAGTGAGGGTGAGGATTAGGGTTAGGGTTAGGTTGAGTGTTACATTTAGGGTTAGGCTGAGGGTGAGGGTTAGGTTTAGGGTGAGGTTAAAGTTTTGAATGAGGGTTATGGTGAGTGTGAATGTTAGGGTTAGCATTACCGTTAGGGTGAGGATGAGGGTTAGGCTTAGGCTTTGGGTTAGGGTGAGTGCTAGGCTCAGGATGAGGGTTAGGCTTAAGGTTAGGGTGAGGGTTAGGGTTAGATTGAGGTTGAGGTTTAGGGTTAGGGTTTGGGTGAGTGTTAGGTTTAGGGTTATTTTTAGGGTTAGAGTGAGGGTTAGGCTGACGTTTAGGGTTAGGGTGAGGGTTAGGGTTAGGGTTTGGGTCAGGGTTAGGGTGAGGGTTAGGGTGAGGGTTAGGGTTAGCGTTAGTGTTAGGTTGACGGTGAGGGTGAGGGTCAGTGTGAGTGTTATTGCTAGTGTTTGGATTAGAATTAGTGTTAGGGTGAGGGTGAGGGTTATTTTTAGGGTTAGGGTTAGGGTGAGGAGGAGGGGGAGGTTTAGGGTTAGGGTTAAGGTTAGGGTTATTGTGTGGGTGAGGGAGAGTGATAGGTTTAGGATTAGGTTGAGGGTTAGTGTTAGGCTTAGGGTGAGGGTAATGGTGAGGGTGAGGGTTAGGGTGAAGGTGAGGGTTAGGATTTGGGTGAGGGTTATCGTTAGGGTGATGTTTTGGGTGATGGTGGGGATTAGGTTTAGGGTTAGGGCTAGGGTGAGGGTAAGGGTTAGGGTGAGGGTTAGGGTAAGGGTGAGGGTTAGGTTTAGCATTAGGGTTTTGGTTATGGTTAGTGTGAGGTTTAGGGTTATGGTTAGGGTTAGGGTGAGGGTTAGAGTGAGGGTGAGGGTGAGGGTTAAGGTTAGTGTTAGGGTTAGGGAGAGGGTGAAGATGAGGTTTAGTGTTAGGATTAGGTTTAGGGTTATGGTTTGGGTGAGGGTTAGTGTTAGGGTGAGGGTTTGGGTTAGTGTTATGGTGAGCGTGAGGGTTAGGGTTAGGGTTAGGGTTAGGTTGAGGTTTAGGTTTGGTGTGAGGGTTGGGTTAGCGTGAGAGTAAAGGTTAGGGTTAAGTTCAGGGTAAGGGTTAGTGTTAGGATTAGGGTGAGGGTTAATGTGAGGGTTAGGATTAGGGTAAGGTTTAGGGTTAGTGTGAGGATTAGTGTTAGGGTTAGGGTTATGATTAGGGTGAAGGTTAGGTTTAGTGTGAGTGTAAGAGTGCCGGTGAGGGTAAGGGTTAGGTTGAAGGTTATGTTGACCCTGAGGGTTAGGGTTATTGTTACAGTTAAGGTGAGGGTTAGAGTGAGGATTAGGTTTAGGCTTAGTGTTATGGTGGGGGTTAGGGTGAGGGTTGGGGTTAGAGTTATGGTTTGGTTGAGGGTTAAGTATAGGGTTAGGGTTAGGGTGAGGGTGAGGATTAGGGTGAGGGTGAGGGTTAGGCTTTGTGTGAGTGTTAGGGTTAGATTGAGTTGTGGGGTGAGGGTGAGTGTTAGGATTGGGGTTCGGTTTAGGGTGAGGGTTTGGGTTAGGTTGAGGGTTCGGGTGAGGGGTAGGGTTAGGGTTAGGGTGAGTGTTAGGTTTAGTGTGTGGGTTAGCGCTAGGGTAAGGTTTAGGGTGAGGTTTAGGCTGAGAGGGAGGGTTACGTTTAGCGTGAGTGTTAGGGTGATGGTTAGGATAAGGATTAGGGTGAGGGTGAGGGTTAGGGATAGGGTTAGGTGAGGGTGAGTGTAAGGTGAGGGTTAGTTTTAGGGTGATATTTAGGGTGAGGTTGAGGGTTAGAGTGAGGGTGATTGTTCGGGTGAGTGTGAGAGTTAGAGTGTGGTGAGGGTTAGAATGACGGTGAGGGTTAGGGTGTCAGTGAGGGTTAGGGTGAGTGTGAGGGTTAGGGTTAGGTTGAGGAATAGATTTAGGGTTACGGAGAGGGTTAGGGTTAGGGTGAAGTTTAGGGTGAGGTTTTGGGTTAGGCTTAGGGTGATGGTGAGGGTCCGGCTGAGGGTTAGGGTGAGGGGTAGGGTTAGGGTGAGGGTTAGGTAGAGGTTTAAACTTGGGCTGACGGTGAGTGTGAGTGTAAGGGTTAGGGTTAGGGTGAGGGTGATGGTGAGGATTAGGATTAGGTTCAGGTTGAGCGTTAGGAAGGGTGAGGATGAGGGTGAGGGTGAGGATGAGGGTTAGAATTAGGGTGATATTTAGGGTTAGGGTTATGGTAAGCGTGAGGGTTAGGGTTAGGGTTAGGGTTAGGATGAGGGTTAGGCTGAGGGTTAGGGTTAGTGTTAGTGTGAGGGTTAGGGTTAGTGTGAGGGTAAAGGTTAGGGTGAGGGTAAGGTTGAGGGTTAGCGTGAGGTTGAGGGAGGGGGCTAGGTTTAGGATTAGGTTTAGGTTTAGGGTTAGGCTTAGGGTGAGTGTGATGGTGAGGGTGAGGCTTAGGGTGAGGGTTAGGGTTAGGGTTTGGGTGAGGGTTAGGGTTAGCATAATATTCAGGGTGAAGGTGAAGGTTAGGGTGAGGGTGAGGGTTAGGGTGAGTGTAAGGGCTAGGGTGTGGGAGAGGGGTAGGCTGACACTGAGGGTTAGGGTGTGGGTGAGGGTTAAGGTTAGGCTTAGGGTTAGGGTGAGTGTTAGGGTTAGGGTTAGGGTTAGCCTTAGGGTTAGGGTGAGGGTGAGGGTGAGTGTGAGGGTTAGTGTTAGTGTTAGGATTAGGGTTATTGTTAGTTTTAAGGTTAGGGTGAGGGTGAGGGTTCAGCTTAGGGTTAGATTTAGGGTGTGGGCTAGTCTCAGGATGAGGGTTAGTGTTGGGTTTAGGGTGAGAGTTAGCTTTCGGGTGAGGGTTAGGGTTAGGGTTTAGGTGAGAATATGGTTAAGGGTTAGGATTAGAGTTAGAGTGAGGTTTAGGGTTAGGCTTAGGCTTAGGGTTATTGTTAGGTTTAGGGTTAGGGTGAGGGTGAGGGTGAGGGTGAGGGTGAGGGTTAGTTTTAGGTTTAGGGTTAGTGTTAGGGTGAGGGTAAGGGTTAGGGTTAGGTTTAGGATGAGGGTGAAGTTTAGGGAGAGGGTTACGGTTAGGTTGAGGGTTAGGGTTAGGTTTAGGTTTAGGGTTAGGTTGAAGATAAGGGTTAGGGTGACTGTTAGGGTGAGATGGAGTTTTAGGTTTAGGTGAGATGGAGTTTTAGCTTTAGGTTTAGCGTGAGGGTTAGGGTGAGAGTTAGGTTTAGGTTTAGGCTTAGGCTGAGAGTTAGGATTAGGGTTAGGGTGAGGGTGAGGGTTAGAGTGTGGGTGAGTCTTAGGTTGACCGTGAGTGTAAGGGTGAAGGTGAGGGTTAGGGTGAGGGTTAGGGTAATGGTTAGTGTTGGAGTGAGGGATAGGGTTACCGTTAGTGTGAATGTTCGGGTTAGGGTTCGGGTTAGTGTGAGGATTAGGGTTTGGGTTATGGTGAGGTTTAGGGTTATGGAGAGGTTTAGGGTGAGGGTGAGGGTTAGGGAGAGGGTTAGGGTTAGGATGAGGGTTTGGGTTAAGGTTAGGCTGAGGGTGAGGGTCCGGGTGAGGGTTAGGGTGAGGATTAGGGTTAGTTGAGGTTTAGGGTTAGGTTGAGGGTAAGATTTAGGGTGAGGTTTAGGGTGAGAGTGAGGTTGAGGGAGAGGGTTAGGGTTTAGTTGAGGGTTACAGTTAGGTTTAGGGTTAGGCTGAGGGTTAGGGTTAGTGTTAGGGTGAGGTTTAGGGTTATAGTAAGGGTAAGGGTTAGGGTGAGGGTAAGGGTGAGGGTGAGGGGTAGGGTTGGGGTTAGCATGAGGTTGAGGGAGGGGGCTAGATTTAGGATTAGCTTTAGGCTTAGGGTTAGGCTTAGGGTGAGAGTAATGGTGAGGGTGAGGCTTAGGGTGAGGGTTAGGGTTAGGGTTAGGAAGAGTGTTAGGGTTAGCATGATATATAGGGTGGAGGTGAATGTTAGGGTGAGGGTGAGTGTGAGGGTTAGTGTTAGTGTAAAGATTAGGATTATTGTTAGGGTTAGGGTGAGGGTGAGGGTTTGAGTGAGGTGTAGGATTAGCGTTAGGGTGAGTGTTAGGTTTCGTGTGAGTGTTAGTGTTAGGGTAAGGTTTAGGGTGAGGATTAAGGTGAGAGAGAGGGTTACTTTAACGTGAGTGTTATGGTGAGTGTTAGTGTGATGGATAGGTTTAGGGTTAGGATTATGGTGAGAGTGAGGGATAGGGTTAGGTTTAGGGTGAGGGTTAGGCTTAGGGTTAGGGTGAGGGCTAGGCTCAGGATGAGGGTTAGAGTTAGAGTTAGAGTGAGGGTTATGGTTAGGGTGAGGGTGAGGGTTAGGGTTAGGGTTTGGCTGAGGGTTAGGGTTAGGATTATTTTTAGTGTGAGGGTGAATGTTAGTCTTACAGTTAGGGTTAGCGTTACGATTTGGGTGAGAGTGAGGGTGAGGGTGAGTGTTAGGTGTTGGATTAGGGTGAGAGTTAGGGTTAGGGTTAGCGTTAGGGTTAGGGTGAGGGTGAGGGTGAGTGTGAGGGTTAGTGTTAGTGTAAAGATTAGGATTATTTTTAGGGTTAGGGTGAGGGTGAGGGTCTGGGTGAGGTGAGGGTTTGGGTGAGGTGTAGGATTATCGTTAGGGTGAGTGTTAGGTTTCCTGTGAGGGTTAGTGTTAAGGTAAGGTTTAGGGTGAGGATTAAGGTGAGAGGGTTATGTTTAGCATGAGTGTTAGGGTGAGTGTTAGGGTGATGGATAGGTTAAGGGTTAGGATTAGGGTGAGAGTGAGGGATAGGGTTAGGTTTAGGGTGAGGGTTAGGGGTAAGGTTAGGGTGAGGGTGAGGGTTAGGTTTAGGGTTAGTGTTAGGGTTACGGTGAAGGTGAGAGGGTTAGGTTTAGGATTAGGGTTAGGTTTAGGATTAGGTTTAGGTTGAGGGTGATGGTGAGGGTGAGGATTAGGGTGAGGGTTAGGGTTAGGGTTACGGTGAGGTTTAGTTTTAGAGTGATATTTAGGGTGAGGTTAAGGGTTAGAGTGAGGGTGATTGTTTGGGTGAGTGTGAGGGTTAGGGAATGGGTGAGGGTTAGAGTGGCGGTGAGAGTTAGGTTGTCAGTGAGGGTTAGGGTGAGGGTGAGGTTTAGGGTTAGGTTGAGGGATAGAGTTAGGGTTAGGGTGAGGGTGAGGGTTATGTTGAGGGTTAGCTTTAGGATTAGGGTTAGGGTTAGTGTGAGGATTAGCGTTAGGGTTAGGTTAGGGTTAGGGTGAGGGTAAGGTTTAGGGTGAGGTTTAGGGTGAGGGCGAGGATTAGGAAGAGGGTTAGTGTAAGGGTGAAGGTGAGGGTGAGGGTTATGGTAAGGGTGAGGATGATCGTTAGGGTGAAGGTTAGGGTGAGGTTTAGGGCTAGGGTGAGAGTTACGGAAAGGGTTAGGGTGTGGGTGATGGTGAAGGTTAGGGTTAGGGTTACGGTGAGGGTGAGGGTGAGGCTGATGGTGAAGTTTAGGATTAGGGTTAGGCTGAGGGCGAGGGTCAGGGTGAGGGTGAGTGTTAGGTTTGGGGTGAAGTTTAGGGTTAGGGTTAGGGTGAGGGTTGTGGTTAGTTTTAGGGTTAGGATGAGGGTTAGTCTGAGGGGTAGGGTTAGGGTTAGCGTGAGGGTTAGGGTTAGTGTGAGGGTGAGGGTTAGGGTTAGATTTAGGGTTAGGGTGAGGGTTAGGGTGAGTTTAAGGTTTAGAGTGAGGTTTAGGGAGAGGGTGAAGGTTAGGGTTAGCATTAGGGTTAGGTTGAGGGTGAGGGTTAGGCTGAGGGTTAGGGTTAGGGTGAGGGCTAGGCTGAGGGTGAGGGTTAGGTTTAGGGTTAGGTTTAGGGTTAGGGATAGGGAGACCGTCAGGTTTGGTGTGAAGATTATGGTTAGAGTTAGCGGTAATATTAGGGTGAGGGTAAGGGTTAGGGTTAGGGTCAGTGTGAAGATTAGGGTTAGTGTGAGGGTTAGGGTTAGGGTTAGGGTTACGGTGAGGGTAAGGGTGAGGGTTAGGGTTAGGGTTAGGTTTAGGGTGACGGTTAGTTTGAGGGTTAGGGTTTGGGTTAGGGTTAGGCTTAGGGTGAGGGTGAGGGTTAGGGTTGGCTTTAGATTTAGGGTTATTGTTAGGGTTAGGTTTAGGGTGAGGGTGTGGGTTATTGTTAGGGTTAGCGTGAGGGTGAAGATTAGGGTTAGCATTAGGTTTAGCGTGAGGGTGAGGGTTAGGTTTAGAGTTAGGGTTAGGGTGAGGGCTAGGCTGAGGGTGAGTGTTCGGTTTAGGTTTAGGGATAGGGTGAGGATTAGGGTGATGGTTAGGGTTGGGGTGAGCATTAGGCTGAGGTGTAGGGTTAGGGTTACATTGAGGGTTAAGTTTAGTGTGATTGTTAGGTTTAAGGTTAGGGTGAGAGTAAAGGTTAGGGTGAGGGATAGGGTGATGGTGAGGGTTAGGGTTAGGGTAAGGGTTAGTGTGAGGATTAGGGTTAGGGTTAGGGTTAGGGTGAGGGTGAGGGTACGGGTTAGGTTTAAGGTTAGTTTAAGTTTTAGGGTGAGGGTGAGGGTGAGAGTGAGTGTTAGGTTAAGAGTGAGTGTTATGCTCAGTTTTAGTGTGAGGGTTAGGTTTAGTGTTAGCGTGAGGGTGAGGTTTAGGGTTAGAGTTAGGGTTAGGGTGAGGGCAAGGCTGAGGGTGAGAGTTCGGTTTAGGTTTAGGGATAGGGTGAGGATTAGGGTGAGGGTTAGGGTTTGGGTGAGCATTAGGCTGAGGTGTAGGGTTAGGGTTACAGTGAGGGTTAGGTTTAGTGTGATTGTTAGGGTTAAGGTTAGGGTGACGCTAAGGGTTAGGGTGAGGGATAGGGTGAGGGTGAGGTTTAGGGTTAGGGTAAGGGTTAGTGTGAGGATTAGGGTTAGGGTTAGGGTGAGGGTACGGGTTAGGTTTAGGGTTAGTTTAAGGTTTAGGGTGAGGGTAAGGGTGAGAGTGAGGGTTAGGTTAAGAGTGAGTGTTATGCTTAGTGTTAGTGTGAGGTTTAGATTTAGTGTTAGGGTGAGGGTTGGGGTTAGGGTTAGGGTGAGTGTTAGGGTTAGGGTTAGGTTTAGGATGAGGGTGAGTGTTAGGGAAAGGGTCAGGGTTAGTCTTAGGGTTAGGGTTAGGGTTACGGTTAGAGTGAGGTTTAGGGTAACGGTGAGCCTTAGGGTTAGCATTTGGTTTAGGGTTAGGTTTAGGGTGAGGGTAAGGGTTAGGGTGAGTGTAAGGGTGAGGGTGAGGGGTAAGGTTAGCGTTAGGGTTAGTGTGAGATTTAGGGTGAGCTTTAGGATTATGGTTCGTGTTAGTGTTAGGGTTATTTTTAGGGTGAGGGTTAGGGTTAGGGTTAGGGTGAGGTTTAGGGTGAGTTTTAGGGTTAGGTTGAGGGTGAGGGTGAGGGTGAAGTTTAGGGTTAGCATTAGGTTAAGAGTGAGGGTGAGGGTTAGGGTTAGAGTTAGGGTTAGGGTGAGGGCTAGGCTGAAGGTGAGTGTTAGGGTTAGGTTTAGGGATAGGGTGAGGATTAGGGTGAGGGTTAGGGTGAACATTAGGCTGAGGGGTATGGTTAGGGTTACGGTGAGGGTTAGGTTTAGTGTGATTGTTAGGGTTAGGGTTAGGGTGAGCGTAAGGGTTAAGGTGAGGGATAGGGTGAGGGTGAGGGTTAGGGTTAGCATTAGGGTTAGAGTTAGGGTGAGGGTTAGATTTAGGGTTAGGGTTATGGTTATGGTTAGGGTGAGGGTGAGGTTTAGAGTTAGGGTTAGGTTTGGGGTTATTGTTAGGGTTAGGGATAGGGTTAAGGTTAGGGTGAGGGTGAGGTTTAGGGGTAGGGTTATTTTTAGGTTTAGGATGATGATGAGTGAGAGGGTTAGGTTTAGGATTAGGGTTATTTTTAGGGTTAGGCTTAGGGTGAGTGTGATGGTGAGGGTAAGGCTTAGGGTGAGGGTTAGGGTTAGGGTTAGGGTCAGGTTTAGGCTTACAGTGATATTTAGGATGAGGGTGAGGGTTAGGGTGATGGTTAGGCTTAGGGTGAGTGTGATGGTTAGGGTGTGGGTGAGGGTTAGGGTGACGGTGAGGCTTAGGTTGTGGGTGAGGGTGAGGGTTAGGGTGAGGGTGAGGATTAGAGTTAGGGCTAGCATTAGGGTGAGGGTTAAGGTTGGGGTTAGGGTAAGTGTGAGGTAAAATGTGAGGGTTAAGTTTAGGGTTAGGGTTAGGGTAAGGGTTATTGTGCGGATTAGGGTTAGGGTTAGGGTTAGGGTGAGGTATCGGGTGTGTTTAGGGTAGGGTTAGGGTGAGGGTAAGGGTTAGGGTGAGGTTTACGGTGAGGGTGAGGTTTATGTCGAGGGTTAGGGATAGGTTGAGGGTTAGGGTGAGAGTTAGGGTTAGGGTTAGTGTGAGGGTATGAGTTAGCGTGAGGTTTAGTGTGAGGTTTAGGGTTAGGGTGAGGGTTAGGGATAGCGTGAAGTTAGGGTGAAGGTGAGGGTGAGGATTAGGGTGAGGGTTAGGGTTAGGTTGAGGGTGAGGGTGAGTTTCAGGGTTAGGATTAGGGTTAGGGTTAGGGTTAGGCTGAGTGTGTAGGTGAGGTTGAAGGTGAGCATTATGGTTAGGGTTATTGTTAGGGTTAGGTTTAGGGTTAGGGTCAGGGTGAGGGTTAGAGTTAGGGTTAGGTTGAGGGTGAGTGAGAGGGTTAGGTTTAGAATTAGGGTTAGGTTTAGGGTTAGGCTTAGGTTGAGGTTGATTGTGAGGCTGAGGCTTAGTGTTTGGATTAGAGTTAGGGTTACCATGAGGGTTAGTGTTAGGGTGATATTTAGAATGAGGTTGAGAGTTAGGTTGAGGGTGATTGTTCAGGTTAGTGTGAGGGTTAGGGTGTGGGTGAGGGTTAGGGTGTCGGTAAGCGTTAGGGTTAGGGTTAGCATTAGTTTGAGGGTTAGGGTTAGGGTGACGTTGAGGTTTAGGGTGAAGGTTAGGGTTAGGGTTAGGGGTGGGTTATGTGTGAGGATTAGGGTTAGGGTCAGGGTTGGGGTTAGGATGAGGGTAAGGTTTAGGGTGAGGTTTAGGTTGAGGATGAGTGTTAGGGAGAGGATTAGGGTTAGGTTGAGTTTTAGGGCGAGGTTTAGGGTTAGGTTGAAGGTGAGGGTGAGGGTGAGGGTTAGGGTGATGGTTAGGTTCAGGCTTAGGGTTAGTGTGAGGGTTAGGGATATGGTTAGGGTGAGTGTAAGGGTGAGAGTTAGGGTTAGGGTTAGGGTGAGGGTGAGGTTGTCGGTTAGGATTAGGGTTAGGATTAGGGTTAGGCTGAGAGTGAGGATCACAGTGAGGGTGAGGGTTAGGGTTAGGATGATGTTTGAGTGAGGGTTATGGTGAGAGTGAATGTTAGGGTTAGCATTACCGTTAGGGTGAGGATGAGGTTTAGACTTAGGCTTAGGGTTAGGGTGAGGGCTAGGTTGATTGTTAGGGTTACGGTGAGGTTGAGGTTTAGGGTTAGGGTTTGGGTGAGGGTTAGGGTTAGGGTTATTTTTAGGGTTAGGGTGAGGGTTAGGCTGACAGTTAGGGTTAGGTTTAGGGTTTGGGTAAGGGTGAGGGTGAGGTTTAGGGTTAGGGTGAGGGTTAGTGTTAGGTTTAGGTTGAGGTTTAGGGTTAGTGTGAGAGTTGGGTTAGCGTGAGGGTAAAGGTTAGGGTTAGGGTCAGGATGAGGGTTAGGGATAGGATTAGGGTGAGGGTTACTGTGAGGGTTAGGATTAGGGTAAGGTTAAGGGTTAGTGTGTGGATTAGGGTTAGGGTGAGGGTTAGAGTCAGGGTGAGGGTTAGAGTATTGGTGAGGGTAAGGGTTAGGATGAGGGTTATGTTGATGCTGAGGGTTAGGGTTATTCTTATGGTTAGGGTGAGGGTTAGAGTGAGGATTAGGTTTAGGCTTAGTTTTATAGTGCGGTTTTGGGTTAGTTTTAGGGTTAGGATTAGGATTAGCATTATGAAGAGGGTTAGGGTTAGGGTTAGTGTGAGGATTAGGGTTAGGGTTAGGGTTAGGGTTAGGGTAAGGGTAAGGGTTTGGTTGAGGTTTAGTGTGAGGGTGAGGTTTAGGGAGAGGGTTAGGGTTAGGGGGAGGGTTAGGTTGAGGCTTAGGTTTAGGGTTAGGTTGAGGGTGAGGGTTAGGTTTAGGTTGAGGGTGAGGGTGAGGATTAGGATTAGGGTTAGTGCTAGGGTTAGGGTGAGGGTGAGGGTGAGGGTGATTTTTAATATTAGGGTGTCATTTAGGTTTGATGGTGAGGGTTAGGTTTAGGTTTAGGGTTAGGGTGAGGATTAAGCTAAGAGGTAGGGTTAGGGTTAGGGTTAGTGTGAGGGTTAGGGTGAGGGTTAGGGTTATTGTTAAGGATAGGGTTAGGGTGAGGGGTAAGGTGAGGGCTAGGGTTAGGGTTAGGGTGAATTTTAGGGTGAGAGTTAGGCTGAGGGTGAGGGTTAGTTTTAGGGAGAGGGTAAGGTTTAGGTTGAGGGTTAGGGTGAGGGTGTTGTTAGGGTTAGCATTAGTGTTAGGGTGAGGGTGAGGGTTAGGTTTAGTTATAGGGTAAGGATTAGGGTTAGGGTGAGTGTTAGGCTGAGGAGTAGGTTTAGGGTTAGGGTGAGGGTTAGGGTTAGGGTGAGGGTTAGGGATTGGGTTACGGTTAGTGTTAGGGTGAGTGTGAGGGTGAGGGTTAGAGTTAGGGTTAGGTTGAGGGTGAGGTTGAGGTTCAGGTTTAGGATTAGGGTTAGGGTTAAAGTTAGGGTGAGGCTAAGGTTTAGGGTAAGGTTTAGTGTGAGGGTGAGGGTTAAGTTGACGGTTAGGGTGAAGTTGAGGGTTAGGTTTAGGTTTAGGATTGGTGTGATGGTGTGGGTTAGGATTAGGGTGAGGTTAATTGTTAGAGCGAGGGTTACGGTGAGGATGAATGTTAGGGTTAGCATTAGGATCAGGGGTGAGGTTGAGGGTTAGGCTTAGGGTTAGGGTTAGGGTGAAGGCTAGGCTGAAGGTGAGGGTTAGGGTAAGGTTTAGGATGTGGGTTATGTTTAGGGTGAGGATGAGGGTTAGGTTTATGGTTTGTGTGAGGGTTAGGGTTAGGTTTAGGGTGAGGCTGTGGGTGAAGGGTGAGGTTTAGTGTGAGGGTGAGGTTTAGGGAGAGGGTTAGGGTGAGGGTTTGGTTGAGGGTTAGGGTTAGGGTTAGGGTGAGTGTAAGGGTGAGGGTGAGGTTTAGTGTGAGGGTGAGGTTAAGGGAGAGGGTTAGCGTTAGGTGTAGGTTTAGGTTGAGGGTTAGGGTTAGGGTTAGGGTGAGGGTGAGGGTGAGGGTGAGGGTTAGTTTGAGGGTGAGGGTGAGGGTTAGGATTAGGGTTAGTGTTAGGGTTAGGCTGAGGTTGAGGTTGAGTGTGAGGGTTAGCCTGACGTTTAGGGTTAGGGTGACGTTTAGGGATAATGGTGAGGGTTAGGTTTAGGTTTAGGGTTAGGGTGAGGATTAGGCTGAGGGGTAGGGTTAGGGTTAGGGTGAGGGTTAGGGTTCATGTGAGGGTTAACTTGAGGGTTAGGGTGAACGTAAGGATTAGGGTGAGGGTTAGCGTGTGGGTGAGCCGTAGGGTTAGTCTTAGCGTGAGGCTTAGGGTGAGGGTGAAGGTTAGGGTTAGCATTAGGGTTAGGGTGAGGGTGAGGGTTAGGTTTACAGTTAGTGTTACGGTGAGGGCTAGGCTGAGGGTGACGGTTAGGGTTAGGTTTAGTTATAGGGTAAGGGTTAAGGTTAGGATTAAGGTTAGGGTGAGTGTTTGGCTGAGGAGTAGGTTTAGGGTTAGGGTGAGGGTTAGAGTTAGGGTGAGGATGAGGTTTAAGTTTAGGGTTATTGTTAGGGTTAGGGTTAGAGTTAGGGTCAGGGTGAGGGTTAGGATTAGGGTTAGAGTTAGGGTTAGGGTGAGGGTGAGGGAGAGGGTTATTTTGAAGATTAGGGTTAGGTTTAAGTTTAGGTTAGGGTGAGCGTTAGGCTGAGGGGTAGGTTAAGAGTTAGGGTTAGGGTTAGGTTTAGGTTTACGGTTAGGGTCAGGGTGAGGGTAAGTATTACGGTGAGGTATAGGGTGAGGGTGAGGGTTAGGGTTAGCATTCGGGTTAGGGTTAGGATTAGGTTGAGGGTTAGGGTTAGGTTTAGGGTTAGGGTGAGGTTTAAAGTGATGGTTAGTTTTAGTGTTAGGGTTAGGGTGAGGGTAAGTGTTAGAGTGAGGTTTAGGTTGAGGGTGAGGTTTAGGCTGACGTTTAGGTTAGGGTGAGGGTTAGCGTTAGGGTTAGGGTTAGGGTGAGGGTGAGGGTTAGGTTTAGGTTGAGGTTAAAGTTTAGGGTGAGGGTTAGGTTGAGGTGAAGGTTAGGCTTAGCATTAGGGTTAGGGTGAGTTTGAGGGTTCAGCTTAGGGTTAGGGTTAGGGTGTGGTATAGTCTGAGGGTGAGGGTTAGTGTTAGGTTTAGGGTGAGGGTTAGGGTTAGGGTGAGGTTGAGGGTTAGAGTTATGGTTTATTTGAGAGTTAGTTTTAGGGTAAGGTTTAGGGTGAGGGTGAGGTTTAGGGTTAGGTTAGCATTATTGTTAGGGTTAGGGTTAGGGTGAGGGTGAGGGTGAGGGTTACGTTTAGCAATAGGATTAGGGCGAGTTTAAGGTTTAGGGTGAGGTTCAGGGTGAGGGTGAGGTGTATGTCGAGGTTTAGGAATAGGGTGAGGGTTAGGGTTCGGGTTAGGGTTAGCGTGAGGGTGAGGGAGAGGGTTCGATTTAGGATTAGGTTTAGGGTTAGGGTTAGGCTTAGGGTGAGGGTGATGTTGAGGGTGAGGTTTAGGGTTAGGGTTGGGGTTAGGATTAGGGTTAGGATGAGAGTTAGGCTTAGGGTTAGGGTGAGGGTGAGGGTTAGGCTTAGGGTGTGGGTGAGGCTTCGGGTGACAGAGATGGTTAGGGTGACGGTGAGGGCTAGAGTGAGTGTTAGGGTTTGGGTTAGCGTTAGGGTGAGGGATAGGGTTAGGGTTAGGGTAAGAGTGAGGGTTAGGATGAAGGTTAGGTTTAGGATTAGAGTCAGAGTTAGTGTGTATATTAGGGTTAGGGTTAGGTTGAGGGTAAGGTTTATGTTGAGGTTTAGGGTGAGGGTGAGGGTTAGGGAGATGGTTAGGGTTAGAGTGAGGGTGAGGGTGAGGGTTTGGGTTAGGGTTAGGTTGAGTGTGAGGGTCCTGGTGAGGTTTAGTGTTATGGTGAGGATTAGGTATAGGTTCAGAGTTAGGCTGAGGGTGAGGGTGAGGGTTAGGTTTAGGGTTAGTGTGAGGGTGAGGGTGAGGTTTAGCATTAGGTTTATTTTTAGGATTAGGCTGAGGGTGAGGATGAGGGTGAGTATGAGGGTGAGGGTTAGAATTAGGGTGATGCTTAGGGTTAGGATTATGGTGTGGGTGAGGGGAAGGGTTAGATTTAGGGTTAGGTTGAGGGTTAGGCTGAGGGTTAGGTTTAGGGTGAGGGTGAGGGTGAGGGTGAGCTGTAGGGTTAGGGTTAGGGTTAGCATGAGGGTTAGGTTTAGGGTTCATGTTAAGGATAAGGTTAGGGTGAAGGGTAGGGTGAGGGCTAGGGTTAGGGTTAGGGTGAGTTTTAGGGTGAGGGTTAGGGTGAGGGTGAGGTTTAGAGAGAGGGTTAGGGTTAGGTTGAAGGTTAGGGCGAGGGTTACGGTTACGGTGAATTTCAGGTTAAGGTTTAGGTTGAGGTTTAGTGTGAGGCTGAGGTTTAGGGAGACTGTTAGGGTTAGGTTGAGGTTTAGGGCGAGGTTTAGGGTTAGGGTGAGGGTTAGGCTGAGGGGTAGGTTTAGGGTTAGGTTGAGGGTTAGAGTCAGTGTAAGTGTTAGGGTTAGGGTTAGGATTAGGGTGAGGGTTAGGGTGCGGGTGAGGGGTAGGGTTAGTGTTATAGTTAGCGTGAAGTTTAGGGTGAGGGTTAGCGTTAGGGTTAGGGTTAGGGTTAGGGTTAGGGTGAGGGTTAGGGTTAGGGTTAGGATTAGGGTGAGGGGTAGGGTTAGGTTTAGGGTGAGGGTTAGGGTGAGGGTTAGGGTTAGGGTGAGGGTGAGGGTTAGGGTGAGGGTTAGGTTTAGGGTTAGGTTGCGAGTGAGGATTAGCGTTAGGGTTAGGGTTAGGGTGAGGCTAAGGATTAGGGTGAGGTTTAGGGTGAGGGTGTGTGTTAGGGAGATGGTTAGGTTTAGGTTGAGGGTTAGGGTGAGGGTTAGGGTTATGTTGAGGTTGAGGGTGACGGTTAGGGTGCGTGTTAGGGTTAGTGTGAGTGTTACGGATATGGTTAGGGTGAGAGTGAGGGTGAGATTTAGGGTTAGTTTTAGGGTGAGGGTTAGGTTGAGGGTTAGGGTCAGTGTAAGTGTTAAGGTTAGGGTTAGGATTAGGGTGAGGGTTAGGGTGCGGGTGAGGGGTTGGGTTAGGGTTATAGTTAGCGTGAAGTTTAGGTTGAGGATTAGCGTTAGGGTTAGTGTTAGGTTTAGGGTTAGGGTGAGGGTGAGGGTGAGGAATTGGATTAGGGATAGCATTAAGGTTAGGCTGAGGGTGAGGGTGACGGTGAGGTTGAGGGTTAGGGTTAGGGTGAGGTTTAGGGTAGGGTAGGGTTAGGGTGAGGGTTAGTGTAAGGTTTAGAGTTAGGATGAGGGTTAGGCTGAGGGGTAGGTTTACTGTTAGGGTGAGGGTTAGGATTAGGGTTAGGGTTAGTGTTAGGGTTAGGGTTAGGGTGAGGGTTAGGGTGAGGGTGAGGGTTAGGGTTAGGGTTAAGGTCAGGATTAGGTTGAGGGTTAGTGTTAGGGTGAGTGTGAGGATTAGATTAAGGATGAGGGTAAGTTTTCGCTTGAGGTTTAGTATGAGGGTGCAGGATAGGGTTAGCATTAGTGTCAGGGTGAGGGTGTGGCTTAGGGTGAGTGTTAGGTTTAGGGCTAGGGTGAGGGTGAGTATTAGGATGAGGGTTAGGGTTAGGGTGAGGCTAAGGTTTAGGGTGAGGTTTAGTGTGAGGGTGAGGGTTAAGCTGATGGTTAGGTTTAGGTTGAGGTTTAGGGTTAGGATTAGGGTTAGGGTGAGGGTGAGGGTTAGGATTAGGGTGAGGTTAAGGGTTAGATTTAGGGTTACAGTGAGGATGAAAATTAAGGATAGTATTAGGGTTAGGGTGAGGGTGAGGGTTAGGCTTATGGTTAGGGTTAGTGTGAGGGATAGGCTGAAGTTGAAGGTTAGGGTTAGGTTTAGGATGTGGGTTAAGGTTAGGGTGAGGGTGAGTTTTAGGGTTAGGGTTTGGGTAAGGGTTAGGGTTAGGGTGAGGGAGAGGGTTAGGGTTAGGGTTAGGGTTATTGTTAGGTTTAGGGTTAGTGTTAGGTTTAGTGTGAGGGTGAGTTTGAGGGTGAGGGTTACGGTTAGGGTTAGCGTTAGGGTTATTATTAGTGTTAGGGTTAGGGTTACGTTGAGGTTTATTGCGAGGATAAGGGTTAGATTTAGGGTGAGGGTGAGGGTTAGGATTAGGGGGAGGGGGAGGGTTAGGGTTTGGGTTAGCCTTAGGTTTAACATGAGTGTGAGGGAGAGGGTTAGGTTTCTGATCAGGATTAGGTTTATGGTTAGGCTTAGGATGAGTTTGATGGTGAGGATGAGGCATAGGGCAAGGGTTACGTTTAGGTTTAGGGAGAGGGTTAGCGTTAGTGTGATATTTAAGGTGAGGTTGAGGGTTAGGATGAAGCTGAGGTTTAGCGTGAGTGTGAGAGTTAGGGTGTGGGTGAGGGTTAGGCTGAGGTTTAGGGTTTGGGTTAGGGTGACTGTGAGTGTGAGGGTGAGGGTTAGGGTTAGGGTTAGTGTGAGGATTAGGGTTAGGGTTAGGGTTAGTGTGAGGGTAAGGGTTAGGTTGAGGTTTAGTGTGAGGGTGACGATTAGGGAGAGGGATAGGGATAGGGGGAGGGTTAGGTTGAGGGTTAGGTTTAGGGTTAGGGTGAGGGTTAAGGTTAGGGTGAGGGTGAGTGTTAAGATTAGGGTTAGCGCTAGGGTTAGGCTGAGGGTGAGGGTGAGGGTATGCGTGAGGTTTAATGTTAGGGTATCATTTAGGGTTAATGGTGTGGGTTAGGTTTAGGTTTAGGGTTAGGATGAGCATTAGGTCAGGATTAGGGTGAGGGTAAGGGTTTATGTTAGGTTTAGGGTGAGGGTTAGTGTGAGGGTAAGGGTTAGGGTGAGGTTTATTGTGAGGGTTAGCGGTAGGGTTAGGGTTAGGGTTAGCGTGAGGGTTAGGGTGAGGATTAGGGTTAGGGTTCGTGTTAAGGATAGGGTTAGGGTGAGGAGTAGGGTGAGGGCTAGGGTTAGGGTTAGGGTGAGTTTTAGGGTGAGGGTTAGGGTGAGGGTTAGGTTGAGGGTGAGGGTTAGGTTTAGGGAGAGGGTACGTGTTAGAGAGAGGGTTAGGGTGAGGGTGAAGATTATGGTTAGAATTAGTGTTAGGGTGAGGGTGAGGGTTAGGTTCAGAGTTAGTTTTATGGTGAGGGCTAGGCTCAGGGTGAGGGTTAGGGTTAGGTTTAGTTATAGGGTAAGGATTAGGGTTAGGGTGAGTTTTAGGCGGAGGAGTAGGTTTAGGGTTAGGGTGAGGGTTAGGGTGAGGGTGAGGGTTAGGGATTGGGTTAGGTTTCGGGTTAGGGTGAGGGTGAAGGTGAGGGTTAGGGTTAGTGTTGGGTTGAGGGTGAGGGTGAGGTTCAGGGTTAGGATTAGGGTTAGGGTTAGGGTTAGGGTGAGGCTAAGCTTTAGGATGAGGTTTAGTGTGAGGGTGAGTTTTAAGGTGACGGTTAGGGTTAGGTTGAGGGTTAGGTTTAGGTTTAGGTTTTGGGTAAGGTTGAGGTTTAGGATTAGGGTGAGATTAAGGGTTAGAGTGAGGGTTAGGGTGAGGATGAAGGTTAGGGTTAGCATTAGGGTTAGGGTGAGGGTGAGGTTTAGGCTTAGGGTTAGAATTAGGGTGAGGACTAGGCTGAAGGTGAGGGTTAGGGTTAGCTTTAGGATGTGGGTTAAGGTTAGGGTGAGGATGAGGGTTAGGGTTTGTGTTTGTGTGAGGGTTTGGGTTAGGGTTAGGGTGAGGGTGGGGGAGAGGTTTAGGTTAGGGTTAGGGTTATTTTTAGGGTTAGGATTAGGGTTAGGGTTACGGTGAGGGTGAGGATGAGGTTGAGGGTTGCGGTTAGGTTTAGGGTTAGGGTTATTGTTAGGCTTAGTTTAGGCTGAGGGTGAGTGTTATTGTTAGATTTAGGGATAGGGTGAAGGTGAGGGTTAGGGTTAGGGTTAGGGTTAGGGTGAGGTTGAGGGAGAGGGTTAGGTTTAGGGTGAGGTTTAGCGTTAGGGTGATATTTAGAGAGAGGGTTAGGGTGAGGGAGAGGGTTATTTTTAGGATTAGGGTTAGGTTTATGGTTAGGCTTACTGTGAGGGTGATGGTGAGGCTCAGGTTTAGCGTGAGGTTTAGGGTTAAGGTTACCATGAGGGTTACTGTTAGGATGATATTTAGGGTGAGGTTGAGGCTTAGGGTGATGGTGATTGTTCGGGTTAGTGTGAGGGTTAGGGTGTGGGTGAGGATTAGTGTGAAAATGAGGGTGAGGGTTAGTGTTAGGGTGAGGTTTAGAGTTAGGGTTAGGGTTAGGGTGAGGGTTAGTGTAAGGTTTAGGGTTACTATGAGGGTTAGGCTGAGGTGTAGGTTTAGGGTTATGGTGAGGGTTATGGTTAGTGTGAGTTAGGTTTAGGGTTAGGATTAGGGTGAGGGTTAGGGTGGGGGTCAGGGGTAGGATTAGTGTTATAGTTAGACTGAAGTTTAGGGTAAGGGTTAGCTTTAGGGTTAGTGTTCGGGTTAGGGTTAGGGTGAAGTTTAGAGTGAATGTTAGGGTTAGGGTTAGGGTTAAGGTGAGGTTTAGGGTGAGGGTTAGGGTTAGGGTGAGCGTGAGGGTTAGGTTTAGGTTGAGGGTAAGTTTTAGCATGGGGGTTAGGTTTAGGGTTAGGGTGAGGGTGAGGATTAGGGTTAGGGTTAGGGTGAGGATTAGGGTTAGGGTTAGGGTTAGGGTTAGGGTGAGTCTATGGGTTAGGGCGAGGTTTAGTGTGATAGCGAGAGTTAAGCTGACGGTTAGTGTTAGGTTGAGGGTTAGGGTTAAGGTTAGGGTGAGGGTGAGGGTTAGGATTAGGGTGAGGTTAAGGGTTAGAGTGAGGGTTACTGTGAGGATGAAGGTTAGGGTTAACATTAGGGTTAGGGTGAGGGTGAGGGTTAGGCTTAGGGTTAGGGTTAGGGTGAGGGCTAGTCTGAACGTGAGGTTTATGTTTAGGGTTAGGATGAGGGTGAGGGTTAAGGTTAGGGTTAGGGTTAGTGAGAGCGTTAGGGTTAGGATAGGGTTAGGATTAGGGTTAGGGTTAGGGTGAGGGTTATTGTTAGGGTTAGTTTTAGGGTGAGGGTGAGTGTGAAGGTTAGGGTTAGGGTTAGGGTTAGGATGAGGGTTAGGGTTAGGATTAGAGTTAGGATTAGTGTGAGGATTAGGGTTAGGGTTAGGGTTAGCGTGAGGGTAAGGTTTAGGGTTAGGGTTATCGTAGGGTTTACTGTGAGTGTTAGGTGAGGGTGAGGGTTAGGTTTAGTGTGGGTTTTAGGATCAGTGTTAGGGTGAGGGTTAGGTTTACTGTTAGGGTTAGGTATAAGGTGAGAGTTAGGGTTAGGGTGAGGGTGAGGGTTAGGGATAGGGTTATTGTTTGGGTTAGGGTTAGGGTTAGGTTTAGTTAGAGTGACGGTTACCATGAGGATGAAGGTTAGGGTTAACATTAGGGTTAGAGTGAGTGAGGGTTAGGCTTAGGGTTAGGGTTAGGGTGAGGGCTAGGCTGAAGTTGAGGGTTTTGGTTAGAGTTAGGATGAGGGTGAAGGTGAGGTTTAGGGTGAGGGTAAGTGTTAGGGTTCTAGTTAGGGTAAGGTTTAGTTTGAGGGTTAGGTATTGAGTGAGGACTAGTTTTAGTTTGAGTGTTAGGGTGAGGGTTAGGTTGAGTGTTAGGGTTAGGGTGAGGGTGAGGGTTAGGGTGACAGTGAGAATTAGGGTGAGGGTGAGTTTCAGGGTTAAGGTTAGCATTAGGGTAAGGGTTAGTGTGAGGGTGAGGGTTAGGGTTAGGGTTAGGTTTAGGGTTAGTATAGGGATTATGGTTAGGGTTAGGGTGAGGGTAAGGGTTAGGGTGAGGTTTTAGGAGAGGGTTAGTGTTACGGTGAGAGTTAGAGTTAGGGTTAGGGTGAGCGTATGTGTTAGGGTGAGGGTTAGGTTGAGGGTGAGTGTTAGGATTAGTTTTAGGGTTATGTTGAGGGTGAGGGTTAGGGTTAGGTTTAGGTTTAGGGTGAGGTTTAGGGTGAGAGTGAGATTTAGAGATAGGGTTAGGGTTAAGGTGAGGGTTAGGGTAAGGGTTAGGGTAAGGTTAGGGTGAAGGTGAGTTTTAGGGTGAGGGTGAGTGTTAGGTTAGCTTCAGGATTAGGGTGAACATTAGGATTAGGTTTAGGGTTATGTTGAGGGTGAGGGTTAGGGTTAGGGTTAGGTTTAGGGTGAGGTTTAGGGTGAGAGTGAGATTTAGAGAGAGGTTTAGGGTTAAGGTGAGGGTTAGGGTAAGGGTTAGGGTTAGGGTTAGGGTGAAGGTGAGCTTTAGGGTGAGGGTGAGTGTTAGGTTAGCTTGAGCATTAGGGTGAACATTAGGATTACCGTTAGTGTTAGTGTTAGTGTTAGGGTTAGGATTAGGGTGAGGGTTAGGATGTTGGTTAGGGTGAGGGTGAGTTTTAGGGTGAGGGTGAGGGTTAGGTTTAGGGAGAAGTTAAGGATTAGGGTGAGGGTTAGGGTGAGGTTGAAGGTTAGGTTTAGCATTAGATTTAGGGTGAGTGTGAGGGTTAGGGTTAGGGTGAGTGCTAGGCTGAGGGTGAGGGTTAGGATTAGGTTTAGGGATAGGGTGAGGATTAGGGTTAGGGTTAGGGTTAGTGTAGGTGTTAGGCTGAGGGATAGGGTTAGGGTTAGGGTGAGGGTTATGTTTAGTGTGATTGTTAGTGTTAAGGTGAGGGTGAGGTTAAGGGTTAGAATAACGGATAGATTGAGGGTGAGTGTTAGAGTTAGCATTAGGGTTAGGGATAGGGTGAGGGTTAGGGTTAGGATTAGGATTAGGGTGAGGGTGAGTGTTTGGGATAGGGTGAGGTTGAGGGTAGGGTTTAGGGTTAGGATTCGGGTGAGCATTTGGGTGATGTTTATGGTTAGGGTTAGGGTTAGTGTGAATATTAGGGTTAGTTTTAGGGTTAGGGTGAGGGTAAGTTATAGGGTGAGTTTTAGGGTGAGGGTGAGTCTTAGACTGACATTTAGGTTTAAGGTGAGGGTTAGGGTTAGGGTTAGGGATATGGTGAGTGTGAGGGTTAGGTTTAGGGTGAGGTTAAGGTTTAGGGTAAGGGTTAGGGTGATGGTGAAGTTTAGGGTTAGCATTAAGGTTAGGGTGAGGGTGAGGATTAGGCTTGGGGTTACGGTTAATGTCAGGGTTGGGTTTGGGTGAGGGTTATTTTTAGGGTTAGGATTATGGTTAGGGGAAGGTTGAGGGTGAGGGTGAGCGTTAGGGTTATTGTTAGGGTCAGGGTAAGGGTGAGGATTAGGGTGAGGGTGAGGGTTAGGGTGAGGGTGAGGTTTAGGGTTAGGGTGAGGGTTAGGGTTAGGATTAGGGTTAGGATGTGGACTAGGATGAGGATGAGGGTTAGGGTTAGGGTTAGGGTGAGGGTTTGGGTTAGGGTGAGGTTTTGGGTGAGGGGTATATTTAAGGTTAAGGTTAGGGTGAGGGTAAGGGTTAGGGTGAGGTTTAGGTTGAGGGTGAGATTTAGGGTGAGGGTTAGTTTGATGGTGAGGGTTAGGGTTAGGGTTAGGTTGAGGGTATGTTTCAGGGTGAGTGTTAGGGTGAGGCTTAATGTTAGGGAGATGGTTAGGGATAGGGTTAGGGTGAGGATTAGGGTGAGGGTGAGGTTGAGGGTTAGGGTATGGGTTAGGTTCATTGTGAGGTTGAGGTTCAGTGTTAGGATTATTGTTAAAGTTAGGGTTAGGCTGAGGGTAAGGGTGAGGGTGAGCATTAGGGTTAGGTTGAGGGTTAGGGATAGCGTTAGGGTTAGGGTGAGGATTAGTGTTAGGGTTTGGGTGAGGGTTAAGGTTAGGGTTATTGTTAGGGTTAGTGTTAGTGTTAGGGTCAGGGTGTGGATTAAGTTTAGGGTTAGAGTTAGGGTTAGAGAGAGAGTGAGGGAGAGGGTTAGGTTTAGGATTAGGATTAGCTTTATGGTTAGGCTTAGCGTGAGGGTGATGGGGAGGGTGAGGGTTAGGGTGAGGGTTAGGGTTAGGGTTACCGTGAGGGCTAGTGTTAGGGTTTTATTTAGGGTGAGGTTGACGGTTAGGGTGAGGGTGATTGTTCGGGTTAGTGTGAGGGTTAGGGTGTGGGTGAGTTTTAGGAAGACAGTGAGGGTTAGGTTAACGGTGAGCGTTAGGGTTAGGTTTAGCGTTAGGGTGAGGGTTAGGGTTAGGGTTAGGGTGAGGTGAGGGTTAGGGTGAAGGTTAGGATTAGAGTTAGGGTTAGTGTGAGGATCAGGGTTAGGGTTAGGGTGAGGGTAAGGATTAGGGTGAGGGTGAGGTTTAGGTTTAGGGTTATATTTAGGGTTAATGGTGAGGGTTTGGTTTAGGTTTAGGGTTAGTATGAGGATTAGGCTGAGGGGTAGGTTTAGGGTTAGGGTGAGGGTTAGGGTTAGTGTGAGGATTAGTGTTCGGGTTAGGGTGAGGGTAAGGTTTAGGTTGAGGGTTAGCATGAGTATGAGCGATAGGGTTAGGTTTAGCCTGAGGGTTAGGGTGAGGGTTAGGGTTAAGGTTAGTGTTAGGGATAGGGTTAGGGTGAGGGGTAGGTTTAGGGTTAGGGTGAGTTTTAGGGTGAGGGTTAGGGTTAGGGTGTTAGTTAGGGTGAGGGTGAGGGTTAGGTTTAGGGAGAGGGTAAGGGTTAGGTTGAGGGTTAGGTTCCCGGTGAAGTTTAGGGTTAGCATTAGGGTTAGTGTGAGGGTGTGCATTAGGTTTAAGGTTAGTGTTAGGGTGAGGGCTAGGCTGAGGGTGAGGGTTAGGGTTAGGTTTAGGGATAGGGTAAGGTTTAGGCTTATGGTTAGGGTTAGGTTGAGCATTATGCTGCGGGGTAGGTTTAGGTTTAGGCTGATGGGTAGGTTTAGTTTTAGGGCAAGGGTTAGGTTTAGTGTGAGGTTTAGGGTTAGGGTTAGGGTGAAGGTTAGGCTGAGGGTGAAGGTTAGGCTTAGCATTAGGTTTAGGCTGAGGGTGAAGGTTGGGCTTAGGGTTAGGGATAGGGTGTTGGCTAGTCTGAGGGGGAGGGTTAGTGTTAGGTTTATGGTGAGGGTTAGGGTTAGGGTGAGGGTGAGATTTAGTGTTAGGGTTTAGGTGAGACTTTTGTTTAGGATTAGGGTTAGGGTGAGGGTGAGGTTTAGGGTTGGGGATAGGGTGAGGGTTATTGTTAGGTTTAGGGTTAGGGTTAGGGGAAGGTTTAGGGTGAGGGTGAGGGTTAGGGTAATTGTTAGGGTCAGGGTTAGGGTGAGGATTAGGGTTAGGGTGAGAGTTAGGGTGTGGGTGAGGGTTAGGTTTAGGGTGAGGGTTAGGGTTAGGATTAGGGTTAGGATGTGGGCTAGGGTGAGGATGAGGGTTAGTGTTAGGGTTTAAGTTGAGGGTTAGGGTTAGGGTGAGGGTTTGGTTAAGGGGTATGTTTAAGGTTAGGGTTAGGGTGAGGGTAAGTGTTAGGGTGAGTTTTAGGGTGAGGGTGAGATTTAGGGGGAGGGTTAGGTTGAGGGTGAGGGTTAGGTTAGGGTTAGGTTGAGGGTATGTGTTAGGGTGAGTGTTAGGGTGAGGGTTAAGTTAAGGGAGATGGTTAGGGATAGGGTTAGGGTGAGGTTTAGGGTGAGGGTAATGGTATGGGTAAGGGTATGGGTTAGGTTCAGTGTGAGGGTGAGGTTCAGTGTTAGGATTATTGTTAAAGTTAGGGTTAGGCTGAGAGTAAGGTGAGGGTGTGGGTGAGGGTTAGGTTTAGGGTTAGGATTAGAGTTAGGGTGAGGGTAAGGGTTAGGGTGAGTTTTAGGGTGAGGGTGAGTTTTAGGAAGAGGGTTAGGGTTTGGGTTAGGGTTAGGGTGAGTGTGAGGCAGAGGGTTAAGTTTAGGACTAGGTTTAGGGTTAGGGTTAGGTTTAGGGTGAGGGTGATGTTGAGGGTGAGGTTTAGTGTGAGGGTTATGCTTAGGATTATGGTGAGAGTTAGGGACAGAGTGATGATTAGGGTGAGGGTGAGGGTTAGGGAGTGGGTGAGGGTTAGGATTAGGGTTAGGGTAAGGGCTAGGTTAAGGGTGAGGGTTAGGTTGAGTTTGAGTGTTAGGGTTAGGGTTAGGGTTAGGGTGAGTGTAAGGGTTAGGGTGAGGGTTAGGGTGAGATTGAGGTTTAGGTTTAGCGTTAGGGTTAGTGTGAGGGTTAGGGTGAGGGTTAGGGTTAGGGTTACCTGAGAATTAGGGTTAGGGTTATGGTGAGGGTGAGGGTGAGGTTGAGGGTTAGGGTGTGGGTGAGGCTTAGGGTGACGGTGACGTTAGGGTGACCGTGAGGGTTAGGGTGAGGGTTAGGGTTAGGCTTAGGCTTAGGGTGATGGTTAGGGTGAGTTTTAGGGTTAGGGATAGATTTAGGGTTAGTTTGAGGATTAGGGTTAGGGTTAGGGTGAGGGTAAGGGTTAGGGTGAGGATGGGGTTTAGGGTTAGGGTTAGGGTAAGATTGAGGGTGAGGTTTAGTTTTAAATTTGGTTGAGGGTTAGGGTTATGTTGAGGGTTAGGGTTAGGTTTAGGGTTAGGGTGAGGGTGAGGGTGAGGGTTAGGGTGAGGGTGAGTTTGAGGGTGAGTATTAGGGTTAGGGTAAGGGACAGAGTGAAAATGAGTTTTAGAGTTAGGGTTAGGGTGAGGGTGAGGGTTAGTGTGAGGGTTCGGGTTAGGGTTAGGTTTAGGGTTAGTGTGTGGATTAGGAATAGGGTTAGGGTTAGGTTGAGTGTTAGGGTTAGTGTGAGGGGTAGGGTGACGGTGAGGGTAAGGGTTAGGGTGAGTGTTAGAGTGAGGCTGAAGGTTAGGGTTATTGTTAGTGTTAGGGTGAGGGTTAGGGTTAGGTTTAGGGTTATGGTGGGGGTTAGGATGAGGGTTGGGTTTAGGGTTAGGTTTAAAGTTAGGATGAGGTTTAGGGTTATATTGAGGTTTAGGGTTATGGTGAGTGTTAGGGTGAGGGTGAGGGTTAGGATTAGGATTAGGTTTAGGATGATGGCTTGGTTGAGGGTTAGGGTTAGGGTTAGGTTTAGGGTGAGGATTAGGGTTTGGGTTTGGGTGAGGGTTAAGGTTAGGGTTATTGTTAGGGTTAGTGTTAGGGTTAGTGTCACGGTTTGGGTTAAGTTTAGGGTTAGAGTTAGGGTTAGGGAGAGAGTGAGGGAGAGGGCTATGTTTAGGATTAGGATTAGCTTTACGGTTAGGCTGAGGGTGAGGTTGATGGGGAGGGTGAGGGTTAGGGTGAGGGTTAGGGTTAGGGTTAGGATTAGGGTTACCGTGAGGGTTAGTGTTAGGGTTTTATTTAGGGTGAGGTTGATTGTTCGGGTTAGTGTGAGGGTTAGGGTGTGGGTGAGTTTTATGAAGACAGTGAGGGTTAGGTTAACGGTGAGCGTTAGTGTTAGGTTTAGCGTTAGGGTGAGGGTTAGGGTTAGGGTTAGGGTGAGGGTCAGGGTGAGGGTGAAGGTTAGGTTTAGAGTTAGGGTTAGTGTGAGGATTAGGGTTAGGGTTAGGGTGAGGGTAAGGATTAGGGTGAGGGTGAGGTTTAGGGTTAGGATCACATTTAGTGTTAATCGTGAGGGTTTGGTTTAGGTTTAGGGTTAGGATGAGGATTAGGCTGAGGGGTAGGTTTAGGGTTAGGGTGAGAGTTAGGGTTAGTGTTCGGGTTAGTGTTCGGGTTAGGGTGAGGGTAAGGTTTAGGGTGAGGGTTAACGTGAGTATGAGCGATAGGTTAGGGTTAGGGTTAGCGTGAGGGTTAGGGTGAGGGTTAGGGTTAGGGTTAGTGTTAGGGATAGGGTTAGGGTGAGGTTTAGGGTGAGGGTTAGGTTTAGGGTTAGAGTGAGTTTTAGGGTGAGCGTTACGGTTAGGGTGTTAGTTAATGTGAGGGTGAGGGTTAGGTTTAGGGAGAGGGTAAGTGTTAGGATGAGGGTTAGGGTGCAGGTGAAGGTTAGGGTTAGCAATAGGGTTAGGGTGAGGGTGTGCGTTAGGTTTAGGGTTAGTGTTAGGGTGAGGGCTACGCTGAGGGTGAGGGTTAGGGTTAGCTTTAGGGATAGGGTAAGGATTAGGTTCATGGTTAGTGTTAGGTTGAGCGTTAGGCTGAGGGGTAGGTTTATGGTTAGGCTGATGGGTAGGTTTAGTTTTAGGGTGAGGGTTAGGTTTAGTGTGAGGGTTAGGTTTTGGGTTAGGGGAAGGTTAGGCTGAGGGTGAAGGTTAGGCTTAGCATTAGGGTTAGGGTGAGGGTGAAGGTTTGGCTTAGGCTTAGGGTTAGGTTGTTGGCTAGTCTGAGCGTGAGGTTTAGTGTTAGCTTTAGGGTGAGGGTTAGGGCTAGGGTGAGGGTGAGATTTAGTGTTAGGGTTTAGGTGAGACTTAGGTTTAGGGTTAGGGTTAGGGTTAGGGTGAGGGTGAGGTTTAGGGTTGGGGTTAGGGTCAGGGTTATTAGGGTTAGGGTTAGGGTTAGGGGAAGGTTGAGGGTGAGGGTGAGGGTTAGGGTTATTAGGGTCATGGTTATGGTGAGTATTAGGGTGAGGGTGAGGGTGAGGTTGAGTTTTAGGAAGAGGGTTAGGGTTAGAGTGAGGGTTAGGGTTAGGGTTAGGGTTAGGGTTGGGTGAGGGTGAGGGTTAGGGATAAGGTAAGGGTTAGGGTTAAGGTTATTTTTAGGGTTAGGTTTAGGGTGAGGGTGAGGGTGAGGGTTAGGTTTAGGGTGAGGTTAAGGGTTAGGGTGAGGGTTAGGGTGAGGGTGCAGTTTAGGCTTAGCATTATGGTTAGGGTGACGGTGGGGTTTTGGCTTAGAGTTAGGGTTAGAATGTGGGCTACTCTGAGGGTGAGGGTTAGTGTTAGGTTTAGGGTGAGGGTTAAGGTTAGGGTGAGGCTGAGGGATAGTGTTAGGTTTTAGTTGAAACTTAGGTTTAGGGTTAGGTTTAGGGTGAGGGTGAGGTTTAGGGTTAGGGTTAGTTTTATTGTGATGGTTACGGTTAGGTTTAGGGTGAGGGTGCGGGTGAGGGTGAGGGTTAGGGTAATTGTTAGGGTCAGGGTTAGGGTGAGGATTAGGGTTAGGGTGAGAGTTAGGGTGTGGGTGAGGGTTAGGTTTAGGGTGAGGGTTAGGGTTGGGGTTGGGGTAAGCCTGAGGGTGAGAGAGAGGGTTAGGTTTACGTTTAGGTTTAGGTTTAGGGTTAGGTTTAGGGTGAGGGTGATGTTGAGGTGAGGTTTAGGGTGATGGTTAGTGTTAGGATTATGATGAGGGTTAGGGTTAGGGTGATGTTTAGGGAGAGTGATGGTTAGAGTGTGGGTGAGGGTTAGGATTAGGGTTAGGGTAAGGGTAAGATTAAGGGTGAGGGTTAGGTTGAGTGTGAGGGTTAGGGATAGGGTGAAGGTAAGGGTTAGGGTTAGGGTTAGGGTGAGATTGAGGTTTAGGTGTAGCATTAGGGTGAGTGTGAGGGTTAGGGTGAGTGTTAGGGTTAGGGTTACCTGAGAATTAGTGTTAGGTTGAGGATGAGGGTGAGGGTGAGGGTTAGGTTGTGGGTGAGGCTTAGGGTGACCATGAGAGTTAGGGTGAAGGTGAGGGGTATGGTGAGGGTTAGGGTTAGGGATAGCATTAATGTGAGGGATAAGGTTAGGGTTAGGGTGAGGGTGAGGGTTAGGGTGAGGTTTAGGGTTAGGGTTAGTTTGAGGATTAGGGTTGGGGTTAGTGTGAGGGTAAGGGTTATGTTGAGGATTAGGGTGAGGGTGTGTGTTAGGGAGAGGGTTAGGTTTAGTTTGAGGGAAAGGGTGAGAGATTGGGTTAGGGTTAGGTTGAGGGTGATGGTTCGCGGGAGGTTTACGGTGAGGGTTAGAATTAGGGTGTCGTTTAGGGTTAGGGATAGGGTGAGGGTGAGTGTTAAGGTTAGGTTTAGGGTTAGGATGAGGGTTAAGCTGAGGTTCAGGTGAGGGTTAGGGTGAGGGTTAGAATTAGGGTGACGTTTAGGGTTAGTGATAGGTTGAGCGTGAGTGTTAGGGTTAGGTTTAGGGTGGTTAGGATGAGGGTCAGGCTGAGGGTTAGGGTTAGGGTTAGGGTGAAGGTTAGGGTTAGTTTGAGAGTTAGGGTTAGGGTGAGGTTAAGGGTTAGGGTGAGGTTAATGGTGAGGGTGAGGTTTACGGTTAGGGTTAGGGTTAGGTTGAGGATTAGGGTGAGCGTTAGGATTACACTGAGTGTTAGTGTTAGGGTTAGGGTTAGGTTGAGAGTTAGGGTGAGGGTTAGGGTTAGGGTGAGTTTTAGGTAGAGCGTGAGGGTTAGGTTTAGGGTGAGGTTAAGGGTTAGGGTGAGCGTGAAGGTTAGGTTTATCATTAGGTTTAGGGTGAGGGTGAAGGTTAGGGTTAGGGTTAGCATTAGGGTGAGGGCTTGGCTGAGGGTGAGGGTTAAGGTTAGGTTTAGGGATTGAGTGAGGTTTAGGGTTAGGGTTAGGGTGAGTTTTAGGCTGAGGGATAGGGTTAGGGTTAGAGTGAGGGTTAGGTTTAGTGAGATTGTTAGTGTTAGTTTTAGGGTGAGGGTAAGGGTTAGGGTGAGGGATAGGGTGAGGGTGAGGGTTAGGGTTAGCATTAGGATTAGGGTTAGTGTTAGGGAGAGGTTAGGGTTAGGTTTAGGATTAGGTTGAGGGTGAGGGTTAGGGCTAGGGTGAGGTTGAGGGTAGGGTTTAGGGTTAGGATTGGGGTGAGGGTTAGGATGAAGGTTATGGTCATGGTTATGGTTAGTGTGATTATTAGGGTTAGGGTTAGGGTTAGGGTGAGGGTAAGGGTTAGGGTGAGGTTTACGGTGAGGTTGAGTGTTAGGCTGACGATTAGGGTTAAGGTGTGGGTTAGGGTTAGGTTCAGGGATATGGTGAGGATGAGGTTTATGTTTAGGGTGAGGTTAAGGGTTAGGGTGAGGGTTAGGGTAAGGGTGAAGGTTAGGGTTAGCCTTAGGGTTAGGGCGAGGGTGAGGGTTCGGCTTAGGGTTAGGTTTTGTGTTAGGGTTAGGGTTTGCGTGAGGGTTATGGTTATGGTTAGGGTTAGGGTGAGGGTGAGGGTTAGGGTTAGGGTTAGGGTTAGGGTGAGGGTTATTGTAAGGATTAGGGTTATGGTTAGGGTCAGGTTGAAGGTGAGGGTGAGGGTTAGGTTTATTGTTAGGGTTAGGGTTAGGGTGAGGGTAAGGTTAAGGGTTAAGGTTAGGGTGAGGGTTATGTTGAGGGAGCAGGAGACCTTTAGGTTTAGGATTAGTTTTAGGGCTAAGGTTAGGCTTAGGGTGAGGGTTAGGGTTTGGGTTAGGGTTAGGATTATTTTGAGCGTTTGGGTTAGGGTGTTATTTTGGGTGAGGGTGATGGTTAGGGTGTGTGTGGGGTGAGGGTGAGGGTTAGAATTAGGGTTAGGGTTAGGTTTAGGCTGAGGGTAAGGGTGAGGGTGAGGTTTAGGTAAAGGTTTAGGTTGATGGTAAAGAATAGGGTGAGGGTTAGATTGAATTTGAGGGTTAGGGTTATGGTTAGGGATACGGTGAGGGTTAGGGTGAGAGTTAGCGTTAGGGTGAGGTTTAGGGTGAGGTTTTGGATGAGGTTTTTGCTTAGGGTTAGTGTTAGGGTTAGGGTGATGGTTAGGGTGAGGATGAGGGTGAGGGTTAGGGTTAGGATTAGGTTTAGGGATAGGGTTAGGCTGAGGGTGAGGGTGAGCATGAGGGCTGGGTTAGGGTTATCGTTATGGTTAAGGTGAGGTCAAGGGTGAAGTTGAGGGTTAGGTTGAAGGTGAAGTTGAGGGTGAGGTTTGGGGTTAGGTAAGGGTTTGGTTAAGTTTAGAGTGAGGATTAGGGTGATGGTGAGGTTAGTGTGAGGGTTAGGTTTAGTGTGAGGTTTAGAGTTAGGGTTAGGGTGAGGGTTAGGTTTAGGGTGATGTTTAGGGTCAGGGTGAGGGTAAGGATGAGGGTGAGGGTTAGGGTGTGGGTGAGGGTTAGGGATAGGGTGAGGGTTAGGGTGATGGTGAGGATTAGGGAGAGGTTGAGGGTTAGGGTTAGGGTTAAGTTTAGGCTGAGGTTTAGGTTTAGTGTTAAGGTATGGGTAAGGTTTAGGGTGAGGGTGAGGGTTAGGGTTAGGGTGAGGCTGAGGGTTAGGGTCAGGGTTCGGGTTAGAGTTAGGGTGAGGGTGAAGGTTAGGGTTAGGATTAGGGTTAGGGTTAGGCTTAGGGTGAGAGTGAGGGTTAGGATTAGTGTGAGGGTTAGCAGTAGGGTTTGGGTGAGGATGAGAGTGAGGGTTAGGGTTAGGGTTAGGCTGACAGTTATGGTGAGGGTTAGTGTTCGGGTTAGGGTGAGGGTTACGGTTAGTGTTACGGTTAGGCTTATGGTTAGTGTCAGAGTGAGGGTATGGGTTTGGTTGAGGGTTAGGGTGAGGGTGAGGGTTAGGGTTATCATCAGGTTTAGGGTTAGGATAAGGGTGAGGGTTAGAGTTAGGTTTAGGTTTAGGGTGAGTGTGAGGGTTAGGTTGAGGTTTAGGGTTAGGGTGAGGGTTTGGGTGGGGGTTAGGGTTAGGGTTAGTGTGAAGATTAGGGTTAGTGTTAGGGTTAGGGTGAGTGTAAGGGTTATGTTGAGGTTTAGGTTGAGGGTGAGGTTTAGGCTGACGTTTAGGGTTAGGGTGAACATTAGGTTGAGTTTTAGGGTGAGGGTTAGGGTGAGGGTTAGGGTGAGGGTTATGGTTAGGGTTACGGTTAGGTTTAGGGTTAGGGTTATTTTAGGGTTAGTGTTAGGGTTAGGTTTAGGGTTAGAGTGAGGGTGAGGGTTATGGTTAGTGTTAGGGTGAGGGTTAGTGGTATTGTTAGGGTTAGGGTGAGGGTTAGGGTGAGGGTTAGGATTAGGATTAGGGTGAGTGTTCAGGTTAGTGTGTGGGTTATTGTTAGTGTTAGGGTTAGGGTAAAGGTTAGGGTGAGGTTTAGGGTGAGGGTGAGGTGATCGTTAAGTTTAGGGTTAGGGTTAGTGTGAGAGTGAGCATGAGGTTTAGGGTTAGGATTAGGTTAGGGTTAGGGTTCGGCTGAGGGTGAGGTTGAGGTTGAGGGTCAGGTGTATGGTTAGGGTTAGTTTTAGGGTTACAGTTAGTGTTAGGGTGAGGGTTAGGCTTAGGGTTAGGGTGAGGTTTACGGATAGTGGGAGGGATAGGGTGAGGATTAGGGTTAGGAATAGGGTGAGGGTTAGGTTTAGTGTGAGGGTTAGGTTTGGGTTAGGGTGAGGGTAAGGTTTAGGTTGAGGGTTAGGTTTAGGATTAGGTTAGTGTTAGGGTCGGCTGAGGCTGAGGGTGAGGGTGAGTGTGAGGGTTAGGGTTAAGGTTAGGGTTTGTGTTAAGATGAGGGTTAGCGTTAGGGTTAGGGTTAGCGTGAGGTAAGGGTTAGGGTGAGGGTTAGGGTGAGGGTGAGGGTTAGGGTTAGGGTTAGGGTGAGTGTTAGGGTGAGGGTTAGGTTTAGGTTTAGAGTTCGGGTGAAGGTGAGGTGTAGGGTGAGGGTTAGGGTTAGGGTTAAGGTGAGGATTAGGGTGAGGTGTAGGGTAAGGGTTAGGGTGAGGGTTAGGTTTAGTGTGAGGGTTAGGGTTAGGGTGAGGGTAAGGGTTACAGTGAGGTTTAGGGTGAGATTGAGGTTTAGCGTTAGCATTAGGGTTAGTGTGATGGTTACTGTGAGGGTTAGAATTAGGGTTAGGGTTAGGTTTAGGGTGAGGGTGAGTATTAGATTTAGGGTTAGGGTTTGGTTAGGATTAGGGTGAGGGTTACGGTTAGGGTGAGGGTGAGGGTGAGGGATAGGGATAGAGTAAGGGTGAGGCTGAGGTTTAGGGTTAGGATTAGGATTACTGTTAGGTTTAGGCTGAGGGTAAGGTTGAGGGTTAGGGTTAGGGTTAGCGTTAGGGTGAGGTTTAGGGTGAGGGTTAGGTTTATGTTTAGGGATAGGTTGAGGGTGAGGTGTAGGTGAGGGTTAGGGTTAGTGTTAGGGTGAGGTTTAGAGTGAGGTGTAGGTTTAGGGTTAGGGTGAGAGTTCGGTTTAGTGTGAGGGTTAGGGTTAGGGTGAGGGTAAAGCTTACGGTGAGGTTTAGGGTGAGATTAAGGTTTAGCGTTACTGTCAGGGTTAGTGTGAGGGTTAGTGTGAGGTTTAGTGTTAGTGTTAGGGTTCAGTTTAGGTTGAGGGTGAGGATTAGATTTAGGGTTAGGGTAAGGGTTAGGATTAGGGTGAGGGTTAGAGTTAGGGTTAGGGTGAGGGTTAGAGTTAGGGTAAGGGTGAGGCTGAGGGTTAGGGTTAGGATTAGGGTTAGTGTTCGGTTTAGGCTGAGGGTAAGGGTAAGGGTGAGGGTTAGGGATAGTGTTAGGATGAGGTCAGTGTGATGGTTAGGGTTAGTGTGAAGGTTAGTGTTAGGGTTAGGAAGAGGTTAAGGGTTAGGGTGAGTGTTAGGTTGAGGTTGAGATTTAGGTTTAGGTTGAGGGTGAAGTTTAGGATGAGGGTTAAGTTTAGGGATATGTTTAAGCTGAGCCTGAGGGTGAGGGTGAGGGTGAGGGCTGGGTTAGGTTTATGGTTAGGATTAGGGTGAGGGCTAGGGTGAGAGTGAGGGTTAGAGTGAGGGTGAGTTTGTGGGTGAGGGTTAGGGTTAGGGTGAGGGTTATGGTGACGGTGAGGGTGAGGGTTAGGTTTAGTGTGAAGGTTAGGGTGATGGTGAGGGTAAAGTTTAGGGTGAGGGTTATGGTGAGGCTGAGGGTTAGGTTTATTGTTAGGGTTAGGTTGAGGGTTAGCATAAGGGTTAGGTTTAGGCTTAGGGTTATGGTGGGGGTTAGGGTGAGGCTTGGGATTAGGGTTATATTTAGGATGAGGGTTAGTGTGAATGTTAGGATGAGGGTGAGGCTTAGGGTGAGGGTGAGGGTTAGAGTTAGGGTGAGGGTGAGGGTTAGGTTTAGGCTTAGGTTGAGGGCTGGGTGAGGGTGATGGTTAGGGTTAGGGTTAGGGTTTGGGTTACGGTGAGGGTTAGGATTAGGGTGAGTGTTCGGGTGACGGGAAGGGTTAGATTAAGGGTAAGGGTTAGGTTTAGTGTGACCGTTAGGGTCATGGTTAGGGTAAGGTTTAGGGTGAGGTTTAGGGTGAGAGAGAGTGTTACCTTTTGGGTGAGTGTTAGGGTGAGTGTTAGGGTGAGGGTTAAGATTAGGTTTAGGTTTAGGTTGAGGGTGAGGGTTAGGTTTATGGTTAGCGTTAGGGTTAGGGTATGGTTTAGAGCGAGGGTTAGGATGAGAGAGAGGGTTACGTTTAGCGTGAGTGTTAGGGTGTGTGTTAGGGTGAGGGTTACATATCGGGTTAGGGTTAGTGTGAGGGTGAGGATTAGGGTTAGGGTTAGGGTGAAGTTTAGAGTTAGGGTGAGAGTTAGTGTTTGTGTTAGGGTTACAGCGAGGGTGATGGAGAGGGTTAGGTTTATGATTAGGGTAGGTTTAGTCTTAAGCTTAGGGTGAGGGTAATGGTGAGGTTGAGGCTCAGGGTGAGTGTTAAGGTTATGGTTAAGGTGTGGTTTAGTGTTAGGGTGATATTTAAGGTGAGGATGAGGGTTAGAATGAGGTGATTGTTCGGGTTTTTGTGAGGGTTAGGGTTTGGGTGAGGGTTAGAGTGACGGTGAGGTTTAGGGTGACTGTGAGGGTTAGGGTGAGGGTGAGTGTGACGGTTAGGGTGTGGGTGAGTGTTAGGGTGATGGTGAGGTTTAGGGTGACGGTGAGGGTTAGGGTGAGGGTTAGGTTTAGGGTGAGGTGAGAATTATGGTGAGGGTTAGGGTGATGATTAGGGTTAGGGTGAGGGTTAGGGATAGGGTTGGGGTTAAGTTGATGTTGAGGGTGAGGGTTAGGGTTAGGTTTGGGTGAGGGTGAGAGTGAGGGTTAGGATTAGGGTTAGGGTTAGGGTTAGGCTGAGGGTGAGGGTCAGGATGAGGGTTAGGGTTAGTGTGAAGTTTAAGGTTAGGACAAGGGTTAGATTTAGGTTTAGGGTTAGTATGTGGATTGGGCTGAGGGGTAGGGTTAGGGTTAGGGTGAGGGTTTGGGTTTGTGTGAGGGTTAGGGTTAGGCTTAGGGTGAGGGTAAGGGTTAGGGTGAGGGTTAGCATGAGGGTGAGGGGTAAGTTTAGGGTTAGTATTTTCGTGAGGGTTAGGGTGATGGTTAAGGTTAAGTTAATTGTTAGGGATAGGGTTAGGGTGAGGGTTAGGGTGAGGGGTAGGTTTAGGGAGAGAGTAAGGGTTAGGATGATGGTTAGAGTGAGGGTGAAGTTTAGGGTTAGCATTAGGGTTAGGGTGAGGGTGAGGGTGAGGATTAGGGTTAGTGTTAAGGTGAGGGCAAGGCTGATGGAGAAAGTTAGGGTTAGGGTGAGGGTGAGGGTGAGGGTGAGGGTGAGGGTGAGGGTGAGGGTTAGGTTTAGGTTTAGGATTAGGTTTATTTTTTGCGTTAGTGTTAGGTAGAATGGAGGGTGAGGGTTGTTGTTTGGGTTAGGGTTAGGGTAAGGGTGATGGTGAGGTTTAGGTTTAGGTTTAGGGTTACTGTTAAGGTGAGGGTGATTGAGAGGGTTAGGTTGATGTTTAGGGTGAGGGTGAATGTTAGGGTGAGGGTGAGGGTTCGAATTATGGTTAGGGTAAGGGCTAGGTTAAGAGTGAGTGTTAGGGTGAGGGTTAGGTTGAGTGTGAGGGTTAGGGTTAGGGTGAGGGTGAGGCTGAGGGTGAGGGTTAGGATTATGGTTAGGCTGAGGGTGAGGGTGAAGGTGAGGGGTTAATGTTACAGTGAGGATTAATGTTAGGGTGATATTTAGGGTGAGGTTGAGGTTTAGGATGAGGGTGATTGTTAGGGTGAGTGTGAGGGTTAGCATATGTGTAATGTTTAGGTTGATAGTGAGGGTTAGGTCAAGTTTAGGGTTAGGGTTAGGGTTAGCTTTAGGGTGAGGGTTAGGGTTAGGGTTAGGGTGAGGGTGAGTGTTAGAGTGAAGGTTAAGGTTAGGGTTAAGGTTAGGGTTGGTGTGAGGATTATGGTTAGGGTTAGTATTAGGGTTAGTGTGAGGGTAAGGGTTAGGGTGAGGTTTAGGTTGAGGGTGAGTGTTAGGGAGAGGGTTAGGGTTAGGTTGAGGGTTATGGTGTGGGTTAGGGTTAGGCTTAGGATGAGGGTGAGGGTTAGGGTGAGGGTTAGGGTGAGGTGTAGTGTTGGGGTGAAGGTTAAGGATAGGGTTGGGGTGAGGGTGAGGGTTAGGATGAGCGTTAGTGTGAGGGTGAGGGTGAGGATGAGGGTTAGGAATAGGATTAGGCTAATGGTGAGGGTGAGGGTAAGTGTTAGGGTTAGGTTGATTTTTAGGGTTAGCTTTAGGGTTAGGGTGAGGGTTAGGGATAGGTTTAGGGTAAGGATGAGGGTTAGGCTGAGGGGTAGGGTTAGGGCTAGAGTGAGGGTTAGAATTAGTGTGAGTGTTAGGGTTAGGGTTAGGGTGAGGGTGACGTTAGGTTTAGCGTGAGTGTTAGGGTGAGTATTAGGGTGAGGGTTAGGTTTGGGCTTAGGGTTAGGATGAGGGTAAGGGTTAGGGTTTGTGTTAAGTTGAGTGCTACAGTTAGGGTTAGGGTTAGGGTGAGGGTGAGGGTTATGGTTAGGTGTAGGGTGAGGGTGAGGGTTAGGGTGAGTGTGAGGGTTAGGGTGTGGGTGAGTTTTAGGGTGATTGTGAGGGTTAGAGTGACGGTGAGGGTTAGGGTAAGTGTGAGGGGTAGGATGTGGGTGAGTTTTAGGGTGACTCTGAGGGTTTGGGTGACAGTGAGGGTTAGAGTGACAGTGAGGGTTATAGTTAGGGTGAGGGTTAGGGTGAGGGTGACATTTAGGGTTAATGGTGAGGGTTAGGTTTAGGGTTAGGATTAGGATCAGGCTGAGGGTTAGGGTTAGGGTTAGGGTGAGTGTTAGGGTTAGTGTGAGGCTTAGGGTTAGCGTTAGGGTGAGGGTTAGTGTGATGGTGAGGTGTAGGGTTCGGGTGAGCGTTAGGCTGAGGGGGAGGTTTAGGGTTACGGTCAGTGTTAGGTTTAGTGTGAGGTTTAGGGTTAGGGTTAGGGTGAGGGTAAGGGTTTGGGTGAGGTATAGGGTGAGGGTGAGTGTTAGGGTTAGCATTAGGTTTAGGGTTAGGGTGTGGGTGAGTGTTAGGGTTAGGTTTAGTGTAAGTTGAGGGTTAGGTGTAGGGATAGGGTTAGTGTTAGATTGAGGTTTAGGGTTAGGTTTAGGGTGAGGGTGAGTGTTAGGGTGAGATTTAGGTTGAGGGTGAGGGTTAGGCTGACGATAAGAATAGGGTGAGGGTTACAGTTAGGGTTAGGGTGAGGGTGAGGGTTAGGTTTAGGGTGAGGTTGAGTGTTAGGCTGAGGGTGAAGTTTAGGGTTAACATTAGGGTTAGGGTGAGAATGAGTGTGAGGCTTAGCGTTAGGGTTAGGTTTAGTGTAAGGGCTAGGTTTAGGGTGTAGGTTAGGGTTAGGGGTTGGTTTAGTATGAGCGTTAGGGTGAGGTTTAGTGTGAGAGTTAGGGTGAGGTGTAGGGTTAGGGTTAGGTTGAGGGTTAGGTTGAGTGTGAGGGCTAGGGTTAGGGTTAGGGTTAGAGTGAGGGTAAGGGTTAGGTTGAGGGTTAGTGTGAAATTGAGGTTTATGTTTAGCATTAGGGTTAGTTTGAGGGTTAAGGTGTGGGTTAGGGTTAAGGTTAGGATTAGGGTGAGGGTTAGGGTTAGGTTTAGGCTGAGGGTGAGGGTGAAGTTGAGGGTTAGGGTGTGGGTGAGAGTTAGGGTGAAGGTGAGAGTTAGGGTTAGTGTTAGGGTTTGGGTTAGGGTAAGGTTTAGGGTGAGGGTTAGGTTTAGGTTTAGGGTTAGGGTGAGGTTTAGTGTGAGGGTTAGTGATAGGGTGAGGGTTAGGGTGAGGGTGAGGGTTAGGTTTATGGTGAGCATAAGTTTTAGCGTGAGGGTTAGGGTGAGGGTGAAGTTTAGGGTTAGCATTAGTGTTAGGGTGAGGGTGAGGGTTAGGGTGAGCGTTAAGGTGAGGGCTAGGCTGAGGGTGAGGGTTAGGGTTAGGGTGAGGGTGAGGGTAAAGTGAGGGTGAGGGTTAGGTTTAGGGTTAGGGTGAGGGTTATTGTTAGCCTTAGGGTTAGGGAGAGTTGAAGCTGAGCTCTGTTGTTAGGGTTAGGGTTAGAGTTAGTGTGAGAGTGAGGGTTAGGTTTTGGGTTAGGGTTTGGGCTAAGTTTAGGGTGAGGGAGAGGGTTAGGTTGATGTTTAGGGTGAGGGTGAATGTTAGCATGAGGGTGAGGGTTAGAATTAGGGTTAGGGTAAGGGCTAGGTTATGAGTGAGGGTTAGGGTGAGGGTTAGGTTGAGTGTGAGGTTTAGGGTTAGGGTTAGGGTGAGGGTGAGGGTTAGGGTCAGGGTGAGTTTTAGGATTATGGTTAGGCTGAGGGTGAGGGAAAGGTGAGGGGTTAGGTTTACAGTGAGGGTTAATGATAGGATGGTATTTAGGGTGAGGATGAGGGTTAGGATGAGGGTGATTGTTCTAGTGAGTGTGAGGGTTAGAGTGTGGGTGAGGGTTAGGGTGATGGTTAGGGTTAGGGTGACAGTGAGGTTTAGGCTTAGCGTGAGTTTTAGGGTGAGTGTTAGGGTAAGGGTTAGGTTTAGGGTTTGGGTTAGGGTGAGAGTTAGGGTTAGGGTGAGTGTGACGGTTAGGGTTAGGGTTAGGTTTAGGCTGAGGGTGAGGCTTAGGGTTAGGGTTTGGGTTATTGTTAGGATTAGGGTTTTGGTTAGCATTAGAGTTAGCTTGAGGATTAGGGAAACGGTTAGTTTAGAATTAGGGTTCGGTATAGGGTTAGGCTTAGGGTGAGGGTGATGGTGAGGTTGAGGCTTAGGGTGAGGCTTTGGGTGACGGTGAGTTTTAGGGTGACGGTGAGGGTTAGGTTGAGGTTAGGGTTAGGGTGAGGTTTCGGTAAGGGGTAGGATTAGGGTTAGGGTTAGGGTGATGTTAAAGGTTAGGGTGAGGTTTAGGGTGAGGGTGAGGTTTAGGGAGAGGGTTAGGGTTAGGCTGAGGGTTAGGGTGAGGGATAGGGTTAGGATTAGGTTGAGGGTTAGGGTGAGGGTCAGCGTGAAGGTAAGGGTTGGATGAGGGTTAGGGATAGGGTTAGGTTTAGGGTTGGGCTGTCGATGGGGGTGAGGGTTAGTTTTAGGGTTAGGTTCAGGGTGAGGGTGAGGTTCAGGGTTAGGATTAGTGTTAGGGTTAGGGTTAGGCTGAGGGTTAGGTTTAGGGTGAGGGTAAGGGTTTTAGGGTTAATTTTAGGGTTAGGTTCAGGGTGAGGGTGAGGTTCAGGGTTAAGATTAGGGTTAGGGTTAGTGTGAGGATTAGGGTTAGGTTTAGGGTGAGGGTAAGGGTTATGGTGAGGTTTAGGGTTAGGGTTAGGTTTACGGTTAGCATGAGAGTGAGGAAGAGGGTTAGGTTTAGGATTAGGGTTAGGTTTAGGGTTAGGCTTAGTGTGAGGATCATGGTGAGGGTGAGGCGTAGGGTGAGGGTTGGGGTTAGGGTTAGGGTGAGGGTTAGTGTTAGGGTGATATTTACGGTGAGGGTGAGGGTTAGGGTGAGGGTGAGGGTAACGGTGAGTGTGAGGGCTGAGGTGTGGGTGAGGGTTAGGGTGACGGTGAGTGTTAGGGTGACGGTGAGGGTTAGGCTTAGGGTAAGGGTGAGGGTTAGGATGAGGGTTAGGGTTAGGTTTAGGGTTAGTGTGAGGATTAGGGTTCAGGTTCGGGTTAACGTGAGGGTAAGGTGTAGGGTTAGATTTAGGGTAAGGTTTAGTGTGATGGTTAGGGTGAGAGTGAGGGTTAGGTTTAGTGTGAGTGTTAGGGTGAGTGTTAGGGTGAGGATTAGGTTTAGTTTTAGGGTTAGAGTGAGGGTGAGGGTTATGGTTAGGGTCAGCGTGAGGGTTAGGGATAGGGTTAGGGTTAGGGTTAGGGATAATTTTAGGGTTAGGGTTAGGTTTAGGGTGAGGGTGAGGGTTAGGGTTAGGGATAGCATTAGGGTTAGCATGAGAGGGAGGGAGAGTGTTAGGTTTAGGATTAGGGTTAGGTTTACGGTTAGGGTTAGGGTTAGGGTGAGGGTGAGGGTGAGAGTTGGGGTTAGGTTTAGGGTGAGGGTTAGGGTTAGGGTGAAATTTAGGGTGAGGGTGAGGGTTAGGGTGAGGTTGAGAGTTACGATGAGTGTGAGGGTTAGGGTGTCGGTGAGGGTTAGGGTGATTGTGTGGGTTAGGGTGAGGATGAGGGTTAGGGTTAGGGTTAGCATTAGGGTGAGGGTGATGGTGAGGGTTAGGCTTAGGGATAGGGTTAGGGTTAGGGTTCGTGCTCGGGTTAGTTTTAGGTTGATATTTAGGGAAAAGTTGAGGGTTAGGGTAAGGGTGAGGGTTAGGTTTTGGGTGAGGGTTAGTGTGAGGGTGAGGGTTAAAGGTTATGTTGAGGGTAAGTGTTAGGGTGGTTGTTAGGGTTATTGTTAGTGTTAGGGTTAGTGTGAGGATTAGGGTTAGGGTTAAGTTTAGAGTGAGGGTAAGGGTTAGGGTTAGGGTTAGGGTAAGTTTTAGTTTGAGGGTTAGGGTGAGAGTGAAGTTTAGGTTTATTGTGAGTGTTAGGGTGAGGGTTAGGTTTAGTGTTAGGGTTAGGGTGAGGGTGAGGGTTAGTTTTAGGGTCAAGGTGAGGGTTAGGTATAGGGTTAGGGTTAGGTTTAGGGTTATTGTTAGGTTTAGGGTTAGGTTTAGGGTTAGGGTGAGGCTTAGGGTGAGGGTGATTGTGAGGGTGAGGCTTATTGTGAGGGTTAGGTTTAGGGTTAGTTTTAGGGTTAGTTTTAGGGTGATATTTAGGAAAAGGGTGAGGTTTAGGGAGAGGGTGAGGGTAATGTGAGTGTGAGGGTTAGAGTTTGGGTGAGGGTTAGGGTGACGGTGAGGGTTAGGGTGAGGGCGAGGGTTAGGTTTAGGGTTAGTGTGGTCCTAAGTGTTAGGTTTGGGTTTAGGGTTAGTGTGAGGATTAGGGTTAGGGTTAGGTTTAGGGTGAGGGTTAGGGTTTGTGTGAGGGGTAGGGTGACAGTGAGGGTAAGGGTTAGGGTGAGGGTTAGTTGAGGCTGAGGGTTAGGGTTATTGTTATTGTTAGGGTAAGGATCAGGGTTAGGTTTAGGCTTATGGTGGGTGTTAGGGTGAGAGTAGGGGTTAGGTTTAGTGTTATGGTTATGAGGATGGTTAGGGTTATGGTGAAGGTTCATTTGAGGGTGATGGTTAGGGTTAGGGTTAGGATTAGGGTTAGGATGAGGACTAAGGTGAGGGTGAGGATTAGGGTTAGGGTTAGGGTTAGGTTGAGGGTTAGGGTTAGGGTGAGAGTTCGGGTGAGGGGTAGGATTAGGGTGAGGGTTAGGATGAGGGTAAAGGTTAGGGTGAGGTTTAGAGTGAGGGTGAGGTTTAGGGAGAGCGTTAGGGTGAGGGATAGGGTTAGGATTAGGGTGAGGGTATGTGTTAGGGTGAGGGTTAGGGTGAGGGTTAGGGTTAGGAGGAGGGTTAGGGTTAGGGTTAGGGTTAGGGTTGGGGTGACAATGAGATTGCGGGTTAGATTTCAGGTTAGGTTCAGAGTGATGGTGAGGTTCAGGGTTAGGATTAGGGTTATGGTGAGGGATAGGCTGAAAGTGAGGTTAAGGCTGAGGTTTAGGGTTAGGATGGGGTTGACAGTTAGGGTTAGGTTTAGGGTGAGGTTTAGGGTTAGGGTTAGTGAGAGGATTAGCATTAGGGTTAGGGTGAGGGTAAGGTGTATGGTGAGGTTTAGGGTTAGGGTTAGTGTTAGGGTTAACATGAAGGTGAGGGAGAGGGTTAGGTTTAGGATTAAGGTTAGGTTTACGGTTAGGCTTATTGTGAGGGTCTTGGTGAGGGTGAGGCTGACGGTTACAGTTAGGGTTAGAGTTAGGGTGAGGGTTAGGGTTAGGGTGATATTTAGGGTGAGGATGAGGGTTAGGTTGAGGGAGAGGGTTACGGTGAGTGTGAGGGTTAGGGTGTGGGTGAGGGTTAGGTTGACGGAGAGGGTTAGGGTGAGGGTGAGGGTTAGGGTTAGAGTTAGCATTACATTGAGGGTTAGGGTTAGGATTAGAGTGAGTGTGAGGTTTAGGGTGAGGGTTAGGGTTAGGGTTAAGGTAAGGTTTAGTGTGAGGGTTAGTGTGAGGGTGAGGGTTAGGGGGAGGGTAAGGTTTAGGGTTAGGGTTAGGGTAAGGTTTAGTTTGAGTGTTAGGGTGAGGGTGAGGGTTAGGTTTAGTGTGAGTGTTAGGGTGAGGGTTAGGTTTAGTGTTAGGGTTAGGATGAGGGTGAGGGTTAGTGTTAGGGTGAGGGTGAGGTTTAGGGATAGGGTTAGGTTTAGGTTTAGGGTTATTGTTAGTTTTAGGTTTAAGTTTAGGGTTAGGGTGAAGGTGAGGTTTAGGGTTAGGGTTAGGGTTAGTGTGACGGTAAGGTTTAGGGTTATAGTTAGGGTAAGGTTTAGGGTGAGGGTTAGGGTGAGAGTTAGGCTAGTTTTAATGTGAATGTTAGGGTGAACCTTATGTAGAGTGTTAGGGTTAAGGTGAGGGTGAGGGTTAGTGATAGGGTTAGGGTTAGGGTTATTGTTAGGGTTAGGATTAGGGTTAGGGTGAGTGTGAGGGTTAGGATTAGAGTTAGCATTAGGATTATCATGAGGGTGAGGGAGAGGGTTAGGATTAGGATTAGGGTTAGGTTTAGGGTTAGGCTTAGGGTGAGGGTGATGGTGAGGGTGAGGCTTAGGGTGAGGGTTAGCGTTTGGGTTAGGGTGAGGGTTAGTGTTAGGCTGATATTTAGGGTAAGGGTGAGGATTAAGGTGAGTGTGACAGTTAGGGTGACCATGAGGGTTAGGGTGAGGGTGAGTTTCTGGTTTAGGATGAGCATTAGGGTGAGGGTTAGGGTGAGGGTTAGGGTGAGGGTGAGGGTTAGGTTTAGGGTTAGTGTGAGGATTAGGGTTAGGGTTAGGGTGAGGGCAAAAGTTAGGGTGAGGTTTTCGGAAAGGGTTAGGGTTAGGGTGACGGTTAGAGTTAGGGTTAGTGTGAGCATATGAGTTAGTGTGAGGTTTAGGCTGAGGGTTAGGGTTAGGGTTACATTGAGGGTGAGGATGAGGTTCAGGGTTAGCATTAGGGTTAGGGTTAGGTTAGGGTTAGGGTTAGGCTGAGGGTGAGGGTGAGGGTGAGGTTTAGGGTTAGAGTGATGTTTAGGGTTAGGGTGAGGTTTAGGTTTAGGTTTAGGATGAGGATTAGCCTGAGGGGTCGGGTTAGTTTTAGGGTTAAGGTGACGGTTAGGGTTAGGTTTTAATGTTATTGTTAGGGTTAGGCTTAGGTTTAGGGTTAGGATGAGGGTGAGGGTGGGGATGAGTTTTAGGATTAGGGTTAGGGATAGGGTTATTGTTAGGCTTAGGGATAGGGTTAAGGTGAGGGTGAGGGTTAGGTTTAGGGTTAGGGTTAAGTTTACTGTTAATGTTATGGTTCGGGTTATGGTGAGTGTTAAGTTTACTGTGAGGGTTAGGTTTACGGTTAGGGTTAGGGTGAGGGTAAGGTTTAGGGTGAGGGTTTGGGTAAGGGTGAGCTTTAGGGTTAGCATTAGGGTTAGGGTTAGGGTTATGTTTAGGGTGAGGGTTAGGGTTAGGGTTAGGGTGAGGGTGAGGGTGAGGGTAAGGGTTAGGTTTAACTTTGGGTGAGGGTTTGGTTTAAGTTGAAGGTTAGGGTTAGGTTTATGGTTAGGGGGAGGGTGAGGGTGACGGTTAGGGTGGGGGTAGGGTGACAGTGAGGGTAAGGGTTAGGGTGAAGATTAGGGTGAGGCTGAGGGTTAGGGTTATTGTTAGTGTTAGGGTAAGGGTTAGGGTTAGGGTTAGGTTTACGGTGGGGGTTAGGATGAGGGTTGGGTTCAGGGTTAGTTTTATGGTTAGTATGAGGTTTAGTGTTAGGTTGAGGGTTAATGTGAGGGTGAGGGTTAGGGTTAGGATTAGGGTTAGGGTTAGGATTAGGGTTAAGGTTATGATTAGGGTTAGGATGAGGGCTAGGGTGAGTATAGGGTTTAGGTGTAGTTTTAGGGTTAGGGTGAGGGTTAGGGTTAGGGTGAGGCTGAGGCTGCGGGTGAGGGTTAGGATGAGGGTAAAAGTGAGTGTGTGGTTTAGGGTGTGGGTGCGCGTTAGGGTTATGCTGAGGGTTAGGGTGAGGGTGAGGGTTAGGCTTAGGGTTAGGGTGAGGGTGAGGGCTAGGGTGATGGTTAGGGTTAGGGTTAGTGTTAGGGTTAGGTTTAAGTTTGGGTGAGGGTTAGGGTTCGGGTGACTGATAGGGTTAGGTTTAGGGTTAGGGTGAGGGTGAGGGTGAGGGTTTGGGTGAGGGTGAGTTTGAGTGTGAGGGTTAGGGTTAGTGTAGGTGAGATGGTGAAGATCAGGTTTAGGGTTAGGATTACGGTTAGGGTTAGGGTGAGGGTGAGGGTTAGGGTTAGGTTTAGGTTGAGGTTTAGATTTACTGTGAGGGTCGGGTGAGCGTGAGGGTAAGGGTTAGGGTGACGGTTAGGGTGAGGGTGAGGGTTAGGGTTCGGGTGAGGGTTCTGGTGAGGGGTAGGTTTAGGGTTAGGGTGAGGGTTCGTGTGAGGGTTACCGTTAGGGTTAGGTTTTGGGATAGTGTAAGGATAAGGGTTAGGTTAAGGTTTAGGGTGAGGGTTAGGGTTAGTGTGAGGGGTAGGGTGACGGTGAGGGTAAGGGTTAGGGTGAGGTTTAGGGTGAGGCTGATGGTTAGGGTTATTGTTAGTGTTAGGGTGAGGGTTAGGGTTAGGTTTAGGGTTATGGTGGCGGTTAGGATGAGGGTTGGGTTTAGGGGTAGGTTTATGGTTAGGATGAGGTTTATGGGTAGGGTGAGGTTTAGGGTGAGGGTGACGGTTAGGGTGAGGGTGAGTGTTAGGGTTAGGGTTAGGTTTATTGTTAGTGTGAGGTTTAGGGTTAGGGTAATGGTTATGGTGAGGGTTAGAGTTAGTGTGAGGGGGAGGGTGACGGTGAGGGTAAGTGTTAGGGTGAGGGTTAGGGTGAGGCTGAGGGTTAGGGTTATTGTTAGTTTTAGTGTGAGGGTTAGGGTTAGATTTAGGGTTATGGTGGTGGTTAGGATGAGGGTGGGTTTAGGGTTAGGTTTATGGTTAGGATGAGGTTTAGTGTTAGGTTGAGGGTTAGGGTGAGTGTGAGGGTTAGGGTGAGGGTTAGGGTTAGGTTAGGGTTAGGGTTAGAATTAAGTTAGGATGAGGGCTAGGGTGAGTGTATGGGTTAGGGTTTGATTTAGGGTTAGGGTGAGGGTTAGGGTTAGGGTGAGGCTTAGGGTGCGGGTGAGGGTTAGGGTGAGGGTGAGGGTAACGGTGAGTGTGAGGGTTAGGGTGTGGGTGCAGGATAGGGTGATGCTGACTGTTAGGGTGAGGATGAGGGTTAGGGTTAGGGTTAGGCTGAGGGTGCGGTTTAGGGTGATGGTTAGGGTTAGGTTTAGGTTTAAGGTTTGGCGAGGGTTAGGGTTCGGATGACTGATAGGGTTAGGTTTAGGGTTAGGGTGAGGGTGAGGGTGAGGGTTTGGGTGAAGGTGAGGTTGAGTGTGAGGGTTAGGGTAAATGTAGGTGAGAGGGTGAAGATCAGGTTTAGGGTTAGGATTAGGGTTAGGGTGAGGGTGAGGGTTAGGGTTAGTGTTAGGGTTAGGTTGAGGTTTAGGTTTACTGTGAGGGTCGGGTGAGCGTGAGTGTAAGGGTTAGTGTGAGGGGTTGGTTGAGGTCTAGGGTTAGGGTTCGGGTGAGGGTTCTGGTGAGGGGTAGGTTTAGGGTTAGGGTGAGGGTTCGTGTGAGGGTTACCATTAGGGTTAGGTTTAGGGATAGTGTGAGGATTAGGGTTAGGTTTAGGTTTAGGGTGAGGGTTAGGTTTAGTGTGAGGGGTAGGGTGACGGTGAGGGTAAGGGTTAGGGTGAGGTTTAGGGTAAGGCTGAGGGTTACGGTTATTGTTAGTGTTAGGGTGAGGGTTAGGGTTAGGTTTAGTGTTATGGTGGAAGTTAGGATGACGGTTGGGTTTAGGGTTAGGTTTTTGGTTAGGATGAGGTTTAGTGTTAGGGTGAGGGTTAGGCTGAGGGTGTTGGTTAGTGTGAGGGTGAGTTTCAGGTTTAGGGTTAGGTTTATTGTTATTGTGAGGTTTAGTGTTATGGTTATGGTTATGGTGTGGTTTAGAGTTAGTGTGAGGGGGAGGGTGGCTTATTGTGAGGGTCTTGGTGAGGGTGAGGCTTACGGTTACAGTTAGGGTTAGAGTTAGGGTGAGGGTTAGGGTTAGGGTAATATTTAGGGTGAGGATGAGGGTTAGGTTGAGGGAGAGGGTTACGGTGAGTGTGAGGGTTAGGGTGTGGGTGAGGGTTAGGGTGACGGAGAGGGTTATGGTGAGGGTGAGGGTTAGGGTTAGAGTTAGCATTACATTGAGGGTTAGGGTTCGGATTAGGGTGAGTGTGAGGTTTAGGGTGAGGGTTAGGGTTAGGGTTAAGGTAAGGTTTAGTGTTAGTGTGAGGGTGAGGGTTAGGGTGAGGGTAAGGTTTAGGGTTAGGGTTAGGGTAAGGTTTAGTTTGAGTGTTAGGGTGAGGGTGAGGGTGAGGTTTAGGGTTAGGTTTAGGGTTATTGTTAGGTTTAGGTTTAAGTTTAGGGTTAGGGTGAAGGTGAGGTTTAGGGTTAGGGTTAGAGTGAGGGTGAAGGTTATGGTTAGTGTTAGTGTTATTTTTAGGGTTAGGGTTATGGTTATGGTTAGGGTGAGGGTTAGGGTTATCATTAGGTTTAGCATGAGGGTGAGGAAGAGGGTTAGGTTTAGGATTAGGGTTAGGTTTACAGTTAGGCTTAGGGTGAGGGTGAGGGTGAGGGTGAGGCTTAGCGTGAGGGTTAGGGTTAGGGTTAGGGTGAGGGTTAGGGTTAAATTGATATTTAGGGTGAGGGTGAGGGTTAGGTAGAGGGTAAGGGTTAGGGTGAGTATGAGGGTTAGGGTGTGGGTGAGGGTTACGGTGAGTGTGAGGGTTAGGGTGAGGGTGAGGGTTAGGGTTAGGGTTAGCATTAGGGTGAGTGTTAGGGTTAGGCTTAGGGTGAGGGTGAAGTTTAGGTTGAGGATTAGGGTTAGGGTTAGTGTAAGTGTAAGTGTAAGCTTTAGCGTTAGGGTAGTTTTAGTGTGAGTTTTAGGGTGAGAGTGAGTGTTAGGTTTAGTGTGAGTGTTTGTGTGTGTGTTAGGGTGAGGATTAGGTTTAGTGTTAGCGTTAGGGTAAGGGTGAGTGTGTGGGTTAGGCTGAGTATGAGGGTTAGGGTGTGGGTGAGGGTTAGGGTGACAGTGAGGGTTAAGATGAGGGTGAGTTTCAGGGTTAGGGTTAGCATTAGTGTGAGGGTTAGGGTGATGGTGAGGGTTAGGGTTAGGGTTAGGTTTAGGGTTAGTGTGAGGATTAGGGTTAGGGTTAGGTTGAGGGTAAGGGTTAGGGTGAGGTTTTGGGAGAGGGTTAGGCTTACAGTGAGTGTTAGGGTTAGGGTTAGGGTGAGCGTATGTGTTAGGGTGAGGTTTAGGGTGAGGGTTAAGGTTATGGTGAGTGTTAGGGATAGGGTTAGGTTTAGGGTGAGGGAGAGGGTGAGGGTTAGGTTGAGGGTGAGGATGAGGTTCAGGGTAAGGTTTAGTGTTAGGGTTAGGGATAGGCTGAGGGTGAGGGTGAGGGTGAGGGTTAGGGTTAGGGTAATGTTTAGGGTTAGGTTGAGGTTTACGTTTAGCTTAAGTATTAGGATGAGGATTAGCCTGAGGGCTGGGGTTAGTTTTAGGGTTGAGGTTAGGGTTAGGGTTAGGGTTATTGTTAGGCTTAGGTTTAGGGTTAGGGTTATAGTTAGGATGAGGGTGGGGTTGAGGATGAGGGTTAGGATTAAGGTTAGGGATAAGAATATTGTTAGGGTTAGGGTTAAGGTTAGGGTGAGGGTGAGGGTTAGGTTTAGGGTTTAGGTGTTTAGGGTTAGGGTGAGGTTTACGTTTAGCTTAAGTATTAGGATGAGGATTAGCCTGAGGGCTGGGGTTAGTTTTAGGGTTGAGGTTAGGGTTAGGGTTAGGGTTATTGTTAGGCTTAGGTTTAGGGTTAGGGTTATGGTTAGGATGAGGGTGGGGTTGAGGATGAGGGTTAGGATTAAGGTTAGGGATAGGATTATTGTTAGGGTTAGGGTTAGGGTTAGGGTGAGGGTGAGTGTTAGGTTTAGGGTTAGGGTTAGGGTTACTGTTAGCATTATGGTTAAGGTTATGGTGAGGGTTAGGTTTAATGTGAGGGTTAGGTTTAGGGTTATGGTTAGGGTGAGGGTAAGGGTTATAGGGTGAGGGTTAGGGTAAGGGTGAGCATTAGTGTTAGCATTAAGGTTAGGATTAGGGTGAGGGTTAGGGTTAGGGTTAGGGTTAATGTGAGGGTGGGGTGAGTGTTAAGTTTAAGTTTAGGTGAGGGTTAGGGTTAAGTTTAGGGATAGGGTGAGGTTGAGGGTGAGGGTGAGGTTGAGCTTGAGGTTTAGGGTTAGGGTAGGGGAGAGGGTGAAGATTAGGTTTAGGGTTAGGTTTAGGGTTAGGGTTAGGGTGAGGGTGAGGGTTAGGGTTAGGGTTTGGTTGAGGTTTAAGCTTTGTGTGAGGTTTGGGTGAGCGTGAGGGTAAGGGTTAGGGTGAGGGTTAAGGTGAGGGTGAGGGTTATGGTGAGTGTGAGGTTTAGGTTGTGGGTGAGGGTTAGGGTGATGGTGAGAGTTAGGGTTAGGTTGAGGGTAAAGGTTAGGGTGAGGTTTAGGGTGAGGGTGAGGTTTAGGGAGAGGGTTAGGGTTAGGGTGAGGGTTAGGGTGAGGGATAAGGGTAGAATTAGGGTGAGAGTATGTGTTAGGGTGAAGGTTAGGGTGCGGGTTAGGGTTAGGATGAGGGTAAGTGACAGGTGTACGGTTAGGGTTGGGGTGACGATGAGGGTGAGGGATGATTTAGGGTTAGGTTCAGGGTGAGGTTGAGCTTCAGGGTTAGGATTAGGGTTAGCGTTAGGTTTAGGCTGAGGGTGAGGGTAAGGCTGAGGGTTAGGGTTAGGGTCAGGGTGAGGTTTAGGGTTAGGATTAGGGTGAGGCTTAGGGTTAGAGTTAGTGTGAGGATTAGGCTTAGGGTTAGGGTGAGGGTAAGGTTTATCGTGAGGTTTAGGATTAGGGTTAGCGTTAGGGTTAGCATGAGGGTGAGGGAGAGGGTTAGGTTTAGGATTAGGGTTAAGTTTACGGTTAGGCTTAGTGTGAGGGTCATGGTGAGGCTTATGGTGAGGGTTAGGGTTAGGGTGAGGGTTAGGGTTAGGGTGACATTTAGGGTGGGGGTGAGGGTTAGGGTAAGGGTGAGGGTTAAGGTGAGTGTGAGGGTTAGATTATGCGTGAGGGTTAGGGTGACGGTGAGGGTGAGAGTGAGGGTGAGGGTTAGCATTAGGTTTAGCATTAGGGTGAGAGTTATGGTTGTGTTTAGGGTGAGGGTGAGGGTTAGGGTGAGGGTTAGGGTTAGGGTTAGTGTTGTTGTTAGGTTTAAGGTTTGGTCAGGTTTAGGGTTAGGTTGAGGGTTAGGGTTAGGTTTAGGGTTAGGGTGAGGGTGAGGATGAGGGTTAGGATTAGGGTAAGGTTGAGGGTGAGGGTTAGGGATAGGGTAGGGGAGAGTGTGAAGATGAGGTTTAGGGTTAGCATTAGAGTTAGGGTTAGGGTGAGGGTTAGGGTTAGAGTTAGGTTGAGGTTTAGGCTTAGTGTGAGGGTTGGGTAAGCGTGAAAGTAAGATTTAGGGTGAGGGTTAGGGTGAGGCTGAGGGTTAGGGTTATTGTTAGTGTTAGGCTGAGGGTTAGGGTTAGGTTTAGGGTTATGGTGATGGTTAGGATGAGGGTTGGGTTTAGGGTTAGGTTTATGGTTAGGATGAGGTTTAGTGTTAGGGTTAGGTTTACGGTGAGGGTGAGGGTTAGGGTGAGGATGAGGGTTAGAATTGGGGTGAGGGTTAGGGTGAGGATTAGTGTTAGGATGAGGGCTAGGTTGAGGGTGAGGGTTAGGGTTAGGTTTAGGGTTAGGGTGAGGGTTAGTGTTAGGGTGAGGGTTCAAGTGAGGGGTAAGTTTATGGTTAGGGTTAGGGTGAGGGTAAGGGTTAGGGCTAGGTTTAGGGTGAGGGTTAGGGTGAGGGTTAGGTTTAGGGTGAGAGTATGTGTTAGTTTGAGGGTTAGGGTGAGTGTTAGGGATAGGTCTAGTTTTAGGATTAGGTTTAGGCTGAAGTTGAGGTTGAGGGTGAGGGTTGGGTTAGGGTGAGGGTGAAAGTTAGGGTGAGTTTTGGGGTGAGGGTTAGGGTTAGGTTTAGTGTGAGGATTAGGGTTAGGGTTAGGGTGAGGGTAAGGGTTATGGTGAGGTTTAGGTTGAGGGTGAGGATTAGGGAGAGGGTTAGGTTTAGGGTGAGGTTTAGGGTGAGGGTTTGGGTTCTGTTAAGGTGAGGTTGAGGGTTCAGTTGGGGTTTAGGGTGAGTGTTAGGATTAGGGTGAGGTTTAGGTATAGGTTTAGAGTTAGGCTGAGGGTGAGTGTGAGGGTTAGGTTTAGAGTTAGGGTAATGGTGAAGGTGACGGTTAGGATTAGGTTTAGGGTTAGGCTTAGGCTGAGGGTGAGGGTGAGGGTGAGGGTTAGAATTAGGGTGACGTTTAGGGTTAAGTTTAGGTTGAGGTTGAGGGTTAGGGTTAGGGTGAGTTTGAGGGTTAGGGTTAGGTTTTGTGTTAGGGTGGGAGTTAGGCTGAGGGTTAGGGTTAAGTTTAGGGTGTGGGTTAGGGTTAGTGTGAGGATTAGGGTTAGGTTGAGGGTAAGGTTTAGGGTGAGGGTTAGGGTTAGGGTTAGGGTTTACAAGAGGATTAGGGTAAGCATTAGGATTACAGTTAGTGTTAGTGTTAGGGTTAGCGTTAGGGTGAGGGTTAGGGTGAGGGTTAGGGTGAGGGTTAGGGTTAGGGTTAGGGTTAGGGTGAGGGTTACATTTAGGGTTAGCATGAGGGTGAGGGAGAGGGTTAAGTTTAGGATTAGGGGTCGGTTTACTGTTAGGCTTAGGGTGAGGGTGATGGTGAGGGTGAGTGTTTGGGTGAGGTTTAGGGTTAGGGTTAGGGTGAGGGTGAGGGTTACGGTTAGGGTTAGTGTTATTGTCAGGGTTAGTTTTAGGGTTAGGTTTTGGGTGTGGGTTAGGGTTAGGATTATCGTTAGGGTTAGCATGAGGTTGAGGGAGAGGGTTAGGTTTAGGATTAGGGTTAGGTTTACGGTTAGGCTTAGGGTGAGGGTGGTGGTGAGGGTGAACTGAGGGTGAGGGTTAGGGTGAGGGTGACGGTTTGGGTGAATGTGAGGGTTAGGGTGTTGGTGAGGGTCAGGGTGACTGTGAGTGTTAGGGTGAGGGTGAGAGTTAGGGTTAGGGTTAGCATTAAGGTGAGGGTTAGGGTTTGGTTTAGGGTGTGGGTGAGGGTTAGGGTGAGGGTTAGGTTTAGGTTTAGGGTTAGGGTTAGGGTTAGTGTGAGTATTAGGGTTAGGGTTAGGGTTAGGTTGAGGTTTAAGATGAAGGTGAGGGTTAGGGTTAGGGTTAGGGTTAAGGTGAGTTTGAGGGTAAGGTTCAATTTGAGTGTTACGTTGAGAGTGAGTGTTATGTTTAGTGTGAGTGTTAGGGTGAGTGTTAGTGTGAGGGTTAGGTTTAGTGTTAGGGTTAGGGTGAGGGTGAGGGTTAGGGATAGGGTTAAGTTAAGGATTATTGTTCGGGTTAGGGTTAGGGTTATGGTTAGGGGGAAGGTGAGGGTTAGGGTTAGGTTTAGGTTTAGTGTGAGGGTGAGGGTGAGGGTTAGGGATAGGGTTAGGGTTAGGGTGAGGGTTAGTGTGAAGGTGAGGGTTAGGGTTAGGGTTAGTGTGAAGGTTAGGGTTAGGGTTAGGGTTAGGGTTAGGGTTAGGGTGAGTGTGAGGGTTAGGGTTATTGTTAGCATTAGGGTTAGCATGATGGTGAGGGAGAGGGTTAGGTTTAGGATTAGGGTTAGGTTAAGGGTTAGGTTTAGGGTGAGGTTGATGATGAGGGTGAGACTTACGGTGAGGCCTAGGGTTAGGGTTAGGGTGAGGGTTAGTGTTAGCGTGATATTTAGGCTAAGAGTGAGGGTTAAGGTGAGGGTGAGGGTTATGGTGAGTGTGAGTGTGAGGGTTTGGGTGAGGGTTAGGGTGACAGTGAGGGTTAGGGTGAGGGTGAGTTTCAGGGTAAGGGTTAGCATTAGGGTGATGGTTAGGGTGAGGGTGAGGGTTAGGGTTAGGGTTAGGTTTAGGGTTGGTGTGAGGATTAGGGTTCGGGTTAGGGTGAAGGTAAGGGTTAGGGTGAGGTTTTGGGAGAGGGTTAGGGTTACGGTGAGGGTTATGGTTAGGATTAGGTTGAGCGTATGTCTTAGGATGAGGGTTAAGGTGAGGGTTAAGGTTAGGGTGAGTTAGGGTTAGGGTTAGGTTGAGGGTGAGGATGAGGTTCAGGGTTAGGTTTAGGTTTAGGTTTAGGGATAGGCTGAGGGTGAGGGTGAGGGTGAGGGTTAGTGTTAGGGTGATGTTTAGAGTTAGGGTGATGTTTAGGGTGAGGTTGAGGTTTAGTGATAGGGTTAGGGTTAGCGTGAGGGTTAGGGTGAGGGATAGGGTTAGGATTAAGTTGAGGGTATGTGTTAGGTTGAGGGTTAGGGTGAGGGTTAGGGTTAGAATGAGGGTTAGGGTTAGGGTTAGGGTTGGGGTGAGGATTAGGGTGAGGGTTAGTTTTAGGTTTATGTTTAGGGTGAGGTTGAGGTTCAGGGTTAGGATTAGTGTTAGGGTTAGGGTTAGTCTGAGGGTGAGGGTAAGTCTGAGGGTTAGGGTTAGGATGAGGGTGAGGGTTAGTGTTAGGTTTATGGTGAGTGTTAGGGTTAGTGTTAGTGTGAGGATTAGGGTTAGGGTTAGGGTGAGGGTAAGGTTTGTGATGAGGTTTAGGGTTAGGGTTAGTGTTAGGGTTAGCATGAGAGTGATGGAGAGGGTTAGGTTTAGGATTAGTGTTAGGTTTACTGTTAGGCTTAGTGTGAGGGTAATTGTGAGGGAGAGGCTTTAGGGTGAGGGTTAGGGTTAGGTTTAGGTTGAGGATTAGGTTTAGGGTGATATTTAGGGTGCGGGTGAGGGTTAGCATGAGGTTGAGGGTTACAGTGAGTGTGAGGGTTAGGGTGTGGGTGAGGGTTAGGTTGACGGTGAGGGTTACTGTGAGAGTGACGTTTAGGGTTAGGGTTAGCATTAGGGTGAGGGTTAGGGTTAGGGATAGGGTGAGGGTGAGGGTTAGGGTTAGGGTTAGGGTTAAGTTTAAGGTTGGGTGAGGTTTAGGGTTAGGATGAGGGTTAGGATTAGGTTTAGGGTTAGGGTGAGTGTGAGGGTGAGGGTTAGGGTGAAGGTGAGCTTGAGGGTGAGGGTTAGGTTTAGGGTAGGGGCAAGGGTAAAGATGAGGATTAGTTTTAGGATTAGGTTAAGGGTGAGGGTGAGGTTGAGGGTGAGGTTTTGGGTTAGGATGGGGGAGAGGGTGAAGATGAGGTTTAGGGTTAGGATTAGGGTTAGGGTTAGGGTGAGGGTTAGGGTTACGGTCAGGTTTAGGGTTAGTGTGAGGATAAGGGTTAGGGTGAGGGTGAGGGTAAGGGTTAGGGTGAGGCTGAAGGTGAGGCTGAGGGTCAGGTTTAGGTTTAGGGTTAGGGTTATTGTTAGCATTAGGGTTAGGGAAAGGTGAGGGTGAGGGTTGTTGTTAGGGTTAGGTTTAGGGTTAGGGTGAGGGTGAGGATTAGGTTTAGGGTTAGGGTTAGGGATAAGGTGAGGGTGAGGGAGAGGGTTAGGATGATGTTTAGGGTGAGGGTGAATGTTAGTTTGAGGATGAGTGTTAGAATTAGGGTCAGGGGAAGGGCTAGGTTAAGGGTGAGGGTTAGGGTGAGGGTTAGGGTTAGTGTGAGGTTTAGGGTTAGGGTTAGGGTGAGGGTAAGTGTTAGGGTGAGGGTTACCGTGAGGGTGAGGGGTAGGGTTAGGGTTAGGGTTAGCGTGATGGTCAGGGTGAGGGGTAGGGTTAGGGTCAGTGTTAGGTATAGGGTTAGTATGAGTGTTAGGGGGAGGGTTAGTTTTGGGTTAAGGTGAGGTTTAGGGTGAGGGTGAGGGTTAGGTTTAGGGAGAGGGTAAATGTTAGGGTGAGGGTTAGGGTGAGGGTGAGGGTGAAGGTTAGCATTAGGTTTAGGGTGAGGGTGACGGTTAGGGTTAGGGTGAGGTATAGGGTGAAGGTGAGGGTTAGGTTTAGGGATAGGGTAAGGATTAGGGTAAGGGTTAGGGTTAGTGTGAGGCATAGGGTTAGGTTTAGGTTTAGGGTGAAGGTAAGGGTTAGGGTTATGGTTAAGGTAAGGTTTAGTGTTAGGGTTAGGGTGAGGGTGAGGGTTAGGGTTAAGGTCAGTGTGAGGGTTAGGGATAGGGTTAGGGTTAGGGTTAGGGGTATTGTTAGGGTTAGGGTCAGGGTTAGGGTTAGGATTATGGTGAGAGTGAGGGTTAGGGTTAGGGATAGCATTAGGGATGGCTTGAGAGTGGGGAGAGGGTTAGTTTTAGGATTAGGGTTAGGTTTAGGGTTAGGCTTGGGGTGAGGGTGATGGTAATGGTGAGGCTTAAGGTCAGGGTTAGGTTTTGGATTAGGGTGAAGGTTAGTTTTAGAGTGATATTTAGGGAAAAGTTGAGGGTTATGGTGAGGGTGAGGGTTAGGGTGAGTGTGAGGGTTAGAGTTTGGGTGAGGGTTAGGGTGACGGTGAGGGTTAGGGTGAGGGTGAGTGTTAGGTTTAGGTCAAGTGGGAGGCTAAGGGTTAGGGTTAGGGTTAGGGTTAGGGTTAGGTTGAGGGTTAGTTTTAGGGTGATATTTAAGGAAAGGGTGAGGGTTAGGGTGACGGTGAGGGTTAGGGTTATGTTGAGCGTGATGGTTAGGGTGAGGGTTTGGGTGAGGGTTAGGGTTAGGGTTAGTGTGATGTTTAGGGTTAGGGTTAGGGTTAGGGTGAGGGTATGGGTTAGGGTTAGGGTTAGGGTAAGGTTTAGTGTGAGGGTTAGGGTTAGGGTTAGGGTTAGGGTGAGGGTAAGGGTTAGGTTTAGGGTTAGGTTAAGGTTTAGTGTGAGGGTAAGCGTAAGAGTGAGGGTTAGGTTTAGTGTGAGTGTTAAGGTGAGTGTTACCTTGAGGGTTTGGTTTAGTGTTAGGGTTAAGGTGAGAGTGAGGGTTATGTTTAGGGTCAGGGTGAGGGTGAAGTATAGGGTTAAGTTTAGGGTTAGGGCTATTGTTAGGGTTAGGGTTAGGGTTAGGATGAGGGTGAGGGTTAGGGTTAGGGATAGCATTAGGGTTAGCTTGAGTGTGAGGGATAGGTTTAGGTTTAGGATTAGGGTTTGTTTTAGGGTGATATTTAGGGAAAGGGTGAGGTTTATGGTGAGGGTGAGGGTTAGGGTGCGTGTGAGGGTTAGAGTTTGGGTGAGGGTTAGTGTGACGGTGAGGCTTAGGGTGAGGGTCAGGGTTAGGTTTAGGGTTAGTGAGAGGCTAAGCATTAGGTTAGCTTTAGGGTGAGTGTGAGGATTAGTGTTAGGGTTAGGGTTAGGCTGAGGGTTAGGTTTAGTGTGAGGGGTAGGGTGAGGCTGAGGGTTATGGTTATTTTAAGTGTTAGGCTGAGGGTTAGGTTTAGGTTTAAGTTTATGGTGGTGGTTAGGGTGAGGGTTGGGATCAGGGTTAGGGTTGTGGCTAGGATGAGTGTTAGGGTTAGGGTGAGGGTTAAGGCGAGGTTGAAGATTAGGTTGAGGGTGAGGGTTAGGGTTAGGGTGAGGGTTAGGGTTAAGAGTAGGGTTAGGATGAGGGCTAGAGTGAGGGTGAGGGTTAGGGTTAGGGTTAGGGTTAGGTTGAGGGTTAGGGTTAGGGTGAAGGTTCGGGTAAGGAGTAGGATTAGGGTTAGGGTTAGGGTGAGGGTCAAGGTTAGGGTGAGGTTTAGGGCGAGGGTGAGGTTTAGGGAGAGGATTTGGGTTAGGGTGAGGGATAGGGTTAGGATTATGGTGAGGGTATGTGTTATTGTGAGGGTTAAGGTGAGGGTTAGATTTAGGATGAGGGTTAGGAATAGGGTGAGGTTTAGGGTTGGGGTGACAATGAGGGTGAGGGTTCGTTTTAGGGTTAGGTTCAGGGTGAGGGTGAGGTTCAGGTTAGGATTAGGGTTAGGGTTAGGGTTAGGCTGAGGGTGAGGCTAAGGCTGAGTGTTAGGGTTAGGGTGAGGGTGAGGGTTAGGGTTAGGATTAGGGTGAAGGTTAGGGTTAGGGTTAGGGTTAGGGTAAGATTTATGGTGAGGTTTAGGGTTAGGGTTAGCTTTAGGGTTAGCATGAGGGTGAGGGAGAGGGTTAGGTTTAGGATTAGGGTTAGGTTTATCGTTAGGCTTATTGTAAGAGTCTTGGTGAGGATGAGGGTTAGGTTGAGGGTTAGGATTAGGCTTAGGGTGAGGGTTAGGATTAGGCTGATATTTAGGGTGAGGGTGAGGGTTAGGGTGAGGGTGAGGGTTATGGTGAGTGTGAGGGTTAGGGTGTGGCTGAGGGTTAGGGTGATGGAGATGGTTAGGGTGAGGGTGAGTGTTAGGGTTAGAGTTAGCATTAGGATGAGGGTTAGGGTTAGGTTTAGGGTGAGGATGAGGCTTAGGGTTACGGTTAGTGTGAGGATTAGGATTAGGGTTAGGTTTAGCGTGAGGGTAAGGGTTAGGGTTAGGGTTAGGGTAAGGTTTAGTGTGAGTATTAGTGTGAGAGTGAGGGTTAGGTTTAGTGTGAGAGTTAGGGTGAGTGTTAGTGTGAGGGTTAGGTTTAGTGTTAGGGTCATGTTGAGGGTGAGGGTTCGGGTTAGGGTGAGTTTGAGGGTTAAGGATAGGGTTAGGGTTAAGGTTAGGGTTATTGTTACGGTTAATGTCAAGTTTACTTTAAGGTGATGGTGAGGATTAGGGTTAGGCTTAGGATTAGGGTGAAGGTACGGTTTAGGGTTATAGTTATGGTAAGGTTTAGGTTGAGGGTTAGGGTGAGAGTGAGGCTATTGTTAGTGTGAGTGTTAGGGTGAGGCTTATGTTGAGTGTTAGGGTTAGGGTGAAGGTGAGGGTTAGGTTTAGGGTGAGGGTGAGGATTAGTGATAGGGTTAGGGTTAGGGTTATGGTTAGGGTTAGGATTAGGGTTAGGGTGAGGGTGAGGGTTAGCTTTAGGGTTTGCATTAGGATTAGTTTGGGGGTGAGGGAGAGGTTTAGGATTAGGATTAGGGTTAGGTTTAGGTTTAGGCTTATTGTGAGGGTCTTGGTGAGGGTGAGGCTTAGGGTGAGGGTTAGGGTTAGGGTTAGGGTGAGGGTTAGGGTTAGGGTGATATTTAGGGTGAAGTTGAGGGTTAGGGTAAGTGTGAGTGTAACGGTGAGTGTGAGGGTTATGTTGTGATTGAGGGTTAGGGTGACGGAGAGGGTTAGGTTGAGGGTGAGGGTTAGGGTTAGGGTTAGAATTAGGGTGAGGGTTAGGGTTATGATTAGGGTGAGGATGAGGATTAGGGTGAGGGTTAGGGTTATGGTTAGGGTGAGGGTTAGGTTTAGGGTTAGGGTGAGCGTATGTTTTAGGGTGAGGGTTAAGTTTAGGGTGAGGGTTAGGGATAGGATTAGGGTTAGGGTTAGGGTGAAGATGAGGGTGAGGGTTAGGTTTAGGGTTACATTGAGGGTGAGGATGAGGTTCAGGTTTAGGATTAGGGTTAGGGTTAGGGATAGGCTGAGGGTGAGGGTGAGGTTTCGGTTTGGGTTAGGTTGATGTTTAGGGTTAGGTTGAGGTTTAGGTTTAGGTTTAGGATGAGTATTAGCCTGAGGGCTCATTTTAGCTTTAGGGTTAAGGTGATGCTTAGGGATAGGGTTAGGGTTAATTTTTGGATTAGGGTTAGGGTTAGGATGAGGGTGAGGGTGAGGATGAGGGTTAGGACTAGGGTAAGGGATAGGGTTATTGTTAGGGTTAGGGTTAGGGTTAAGGTGAGGGTGAGGGTTCGGTTTAGGGTTAGGGTTAAGTTTACTGTTAACTTTATGGTGAGTGTTAAGTTTAGTATGAGGGTTAGGTTTAGGGTTAGGTTTAGGGTGAGGGTCAGGGTTTGGGTGAGGATTAGGGTAAGGGTGAGCTTTAGGGTTAGCATTAGGATTAGGTTTAAGTTTGGGTGAGGGTTAGGGTTAGAGTGAGGGTTAGAGTTAGGTTTAGGATTAGGGTCAGGGTGAGGGTGAGGGTTAGTGTGAGGTTGAGGGTTAGGGTTATTGTTAGTGTTAGCGTGAGTGGTACGGTTAGGTTTAGGGTTAGGGATAAGGTTAGGGTTAGGTTGAGGGTGAGGTGAGGTTGATGGTTAGGATTAGTGTTAGGATTAGGGTTAGGCTCAAGGTGAGGGTTATGGTGAGAATGAAGATTAGGGTTATTGTTAGCCTTAGTGTGAGGGTTAGGGTTAGGTTTAGGGTTATGGTGGGGGTTAGGGTGAATTTTGGGGTTAGGGTTATGGTCAGGATGCACTTAGGGTTAGGGTGAGGGTAAGGCCTGGGTGAGATTTACTGTTAGGTTTGGGGTGAGGATGAAGGTTAGGGTTAGGGTTAGAGGGAAGGTTAGGGTGAGGTTAAGGGTTAGGATTAAGCTTAGTGTTAGGATTAGGATGAGGGTGAGGGTTAGGGTTAGGGTGACATTTAGGGTTAGGGTGAGGTTTAGGTTTAGGTTTAGGTTTAGGATGAGGATTAGTCTAATGGGTGGGGTTAGGGTTAGGGTTAGGGGGAGAGTTAGGGTTAGGGTTCAAGTTATTGTTAGGGTTAGGATTGGGGTTAGGGTTCCAGGGAGGGTGAGGCTTAGATTTAGCGTTAGGGATAGGATTATTTTTAGGGTTAAGTTTAGGGGTAGGGTGAGGTTGAGGGTAAGGTTTAGGGTTAGGGTTAGGGTTATTATTAGGGTTAGGGTTAGGGTTAGGGTGGGTGTTATGTTTAGTGTGAGGCTTAGGTTTAGGGTTAGGGTTAGGGTGATGGTAAGGGTCAGGATGAGATTTAGGGTGAGGGTGAGGGTTAGGTTTAGGTTTACGGTTAAGGTGAGGGCTGGGGTGAGTGTGAGGGTTAGGGGTAGGGTTAGGGTTAGGGTTAGCGGTAATATTAGTTTGAGGTTTAGGGTTTGGATGAGGGTTAGTGTTAGAGTTTGGGTGAGGGTTAGGGTTAGGGTGAGGGAGAGATTAAGGGTTAGAGTTAGGGTTAGGGTTATTGTCAGGGTTAGGGTGAGTTTGAGGGTTAGTGTGAAGAACAGTTTGAGTGTGAGGGTTACAGTTAGGGTTAAGGTTAGGTTTATTGTTAGGGTTTGGGTTAGGGTGAGTGTGAGGGTCAGCGTTAGGGTGAGGGTTAGGGTTAGGGTGATGTTTATGGTGAGGGTGAGGGTTAGGGTGTGGGTTAGGGTTAGGGTGAGGGTTAGGGTTAGGGTTAGGGTGTGGGTTATTGTGAGGGTTATGTTTAGTGTGAGGGTTAGTCTTAATGTTCGGGTTAGGTTTAGGGTAAGGTTTAGGGTGAGGCTTAGGGTGAGAGTGAGGGTTAGGCTTAGCGTGAGTGTTAGGGTGAGGGTTAGGTTTAGGGTTCGGGTTAGGGTTCGGGTTCGTGTTAGGGTTATGGTTAGGGTGAGGGCTATGGTTATGGTTAGGGTGAGGGTTAGTGTTAGGTTTAGGCTGAGGGTGAGGATGAGGGTTAAGGTTAGGTTTATTGTTGACATTAGGGTTTGCGTTAGCGTTAGGTTTAGCGTGAGGGTGAGGGCGAGGGTTAGTTTAGGATTAGGTTTATGTTTAGGGTTAGGCATAGTGTGAGGGTGATGGTGAGGGAAAGGCGTAGGGAGAGGGTTTTGGTTAGGGTTTGGGTGATGGTTAGTGTTAGGCTAAGGTTTATGGTGAAGGTTAGGGTGAGGGTGAGGGTAAGGGTGAGTGTGAAGGTTAGGGTGTGAGTGAGGATTAGGGTGACGGTGAGTTTTAGGGCGACTGTGAGGGTTAGGGTGAGGGTTAGGTTTAGGGTTACCATTGGGGTGAGGGATATTGTTAGGGTTAGGGTAAGGGTGAGGGTTAGGATGAGGGTTAGGTTTAGGTTTAGGGTTAGTCTGAAGATTAGGCTTAGGGTTAGGGTTAGGATGAGGGTAAGATTTAGGGTCAGGTTTAGGGTGTAGATGAGGTTTAGGGAGAAGGTTAGATTAGGTGAGGGTTAGGGTGAGGGTTAAGGTGAGGGTTAGGTTTAGGGAGAGGGTAAGGGTTAGGGTGACGGTTAGGGTGAGGGTGAACATTAGGGTTAGCATTAGGGTTAGGGTGTGGGTGAGGGTTAAGGTTAGGGTTAGTGTTAAGGTTAGGGCTTGGCTGAGGGTGTGAGTTAGGGTTAGGTTGAGGGTGAGGGTGAAGGTGAGGGTGAGGTTTAGGTTTAGGGTTAGGGTTATTGTTAGCGTTAGGGTTAGGGAGAGGTGAGGGTGAGGGTTGTTTTAGGGGTAGGGGTAGGGTTAGTCTGAGGGTGAGGGAGAGGTTTAGGTTGATGTTTAGGGTGAGGGTGAATGTGAGGGAGTGGGTGAGGTTTAGAATTAGGGTTAGGGTAAGGGCTAGTTTAAGGGTGAGGGTTAGGTTGAATGTGAGGGTTAGGCTTAGGGTTAGGGTTAGGGTGAGGGTGAGGGTGAGTGTTAGAATTATGGTTACGCTGAGGGTGAGGGTGAGGGTGAGGGGATAGGGTTACAGTGAGGGTTAATGTTAGGGTGATATTTAGGGTGAGGTTGACGGTTAGAAATAGGGTGATTTTTTGGGTGAGTGTGAGGGTTAGAGTGTGGGTGAGGTTTAGGTTGATGGTGAAGGTGAGGATGATGGTGAGGGTTAGTGTTAGGGTAAGATTTAGGGTGAGGGTTAGGGTTAGGGTTAGGGTGAGGGTGAGGGTGAGGGTTAAGGTGAAGGTTAAGGTTAGGGTTAGTGTGAGGATTAGGGTTAGTGTGAGGATTAGGGTTAGGGTCAGGATTTGGGTTAGGAGGAGGGTAAGGGTTAGGGTGGGGTTTAGGGTGAGGGTGAGTGTTAGGGAGAGGGTTAGGGTTACGTTGAGGGTTAGGGTGAGGGTTAGGGTTAGGGTAAGGGTGAGGGTGAGTGTTAGGGTGAGGGTTAGGGTGAGGGTTATGGATAGGGTTGGTGTGAGGATGAGGGTTAGGGTGAGGGTTAGTGTGAGGGTGAGGGTGATGATGAGGGTTAGGATTAGGGTTAGGCTGATGGTGAGGGTGAGGCTGAGGGTTAGGGTTATGTTGACGTTTAGGGTTAGGGTTAGGGTGAGGGTTAGGGTTAGGTTTAGGGTAAGGATGAGGGTTAGGCTGAGGGGTAGGGTTAGGTTTAGAGTGAGGGTTAGGGTTAGTGTGAGTGTTAGGGTTAGGGTTAGGGTGAGGTTGAGGTTTAGTGTGATTGTTAGGTTTAGGGTTAGGGCGAGGGTAAGGATTAGGGTGAGGGATATGGTGAGGGTGAGGGTTAGGGTTAGCATTAGGGTTAGGTTTAGGATTAGGGTGAGTGTTAGGGTTAGGGTTGATATTAGGGTGAGGGTGAGATTTAGGGTTAGAGTGAGGTTTGGGTTTATTGGTAGGATTAGTGGGAGTTTTAGGATGAATGTTATGGTTAGGGTTAGTGCGAGGATTAGATATAGAGTTAGGGTTATGGTTAGGGTTAGGGTGAGGGTGAGGGTTAGGGTAAGGTTGAGGTTTAGGGTTAGGGATAGGATTAGGATGAGGGTTAGTATTTTGTTTAGGGTGAGGGTTAGGGTGAGTGTGAAGGTTAGGGGTTGGGTGAGGGTTAGGGTGACCGTGAGGGTTAGGGTGAGGGTGATGTGTAGGGTTAAGGTTAGTATTAGGGTGAGGGTTAGGGTTAGGGTTATGTTGAGGGTGAGGGTTAAGGTTAGGGTTAGCATTAGGTTTAGTGTGATGGTGAGGGAGAGGGTTAGGTTTAGCACTCTGTTAGGTTTAGGGTTAGGTTAGGGATAGGGTGATGGTGAGGGTGAGGCATAGGGTCAGGGTTAGGTTTAGGGTTAGGTTGAGTGTTAGGGTGATATTTAGGGAAAGGGTGATTCTTAGTGTAAGGTTATGGTTAGTTTGAGGGTTAGGGTTAATGTTAGCATTAAGGTGAGTGTTAGGGTTAGGGTGAGGGTTAGGTTGAGTGTGAGGGTTAGGATTTGGGTGAGGGCTAGGGTGATGGTGAGAGTTAGGGTGAGGGTGAGGGTAAGGGTTAGGGTTAGCATTATGGTGAGGGTTAGGGTTAGGGTTATGGTGAGGGTGAGGGTTAGGGTGAGGATTAAGTTAAGGGTTAGCATTAGGGTTAGCGTGAGGGTGAGGGAGAGGCTAAGGTTTAGCATTAGGGTTAGTTTTAGGGTTAGGCTTAGGGTGAGGGTGATGTTGAGGGTGAGGCATAGGGTCAGGGTTAGGGTTATGGTTAGGGTGAGTGTGAGTGTTAGGGTGATATTTAGGGAAAGGGTGAGGGTTAAGGTGAGGTTAGGGTTAGGGTGAGGGAGAGGTTTAGGGTAAGGGTTAGCATTAGGGTGAGGGTTAGGGTTCAGTTTATGTTGAGGGTGAGGGTTAGGGTGAGGGTTAGGGTGAGGGTAATTTTTAGGGTGAGGTTTAGGTTTAGATTTAGGATGAGGATTAGGTTGAGGTGTGGTGTTGGGACTAGGATTAGGGTGAGGGTTAGGGTTAGGGTTGGTTTAGGGTTAGTGAGAGTGTTAGGTTTAGGGTGAGGGTAAGGGTTAGGGTTAGGGTTAGGTTTGGGTTTGTGTGAGGGTTAGGGTTAGGGTTAGGGTTAGGTTTATTGTTAAGGTTAGGGTTAGGGTGACGGTGAGGATGAGGGTTAGGATTACGGTTAGGAATATGGTTATTATTAGGGATAGGGTTAGCATTAGAGTGAGGGTGAGGGTTAGGTTTATGTTTAGGGTTAGGGTTATTGTTAGGGTTAGATTTAGGGTGAGGGTGAGGGTTAGGTTTAGTGTGAGGTTTAGGTTTAGGGTTAGGTATCGGGGAAGGGTTAGGTTTAGGGTGAGGGTTAGGGTAAGTTTGAGCTTTAGGGTTATCATTAGGGTTAGGGTTAGGGTGAGGGTTAGGGTTATGGTTAGGGTTAGGGTGAGGGTTAGGGTTAGGGTGAGGGTTAATTTAAGTTTAGGTTGAGGGTTAGGGTTAGGGTGAGGGTTAGGGTTAGGGTTAGGGTGAGGGTGAGGATGATGGTTAGGATTAGGGTTAGGAATAGGGTTATTGTTAGGGTTTGTGTAAGAGAAAGGGTGAAGATGAGGTTTAGGGTTAGGATTAGGGTTAGGGTTAGTGTGAGGTTGAGGGTTAAGTTTATGGTTAGTTTGAGGTTTAGGGTTAGTGTGAGGGTTGGGTGAGCGTGAGGGTAAATGTTAGGGTGAGGGTTAGGGTGAGGTTGAGATTTAGGGTTAGGGTCAGTGTTAGGTTTATTGTTAGTGTGAGGTTTAGGGTTAGGGTTTTGGTTATGGTGAGGGTTGGAGTTAGTGTGAGGGGTAGGGTGACGGTAAGGGTAAGGATTAGGATGAGGGTTAGGTTGAGGCGGAGGGTTAGGGTTATTGTTAGTGTTAGGGTGAGGGTTAGGGTTAGGTTAGGGTTATGGTGGGGGTTATGGTGAGGGTTGGGTTAGGGTTAGGGTTATGGTGAGGATGAGGTTTAGGGTTAGATGAGGGTTAAATTGAGGGTGAGGGTTAGGGTGAGGGTGAGGGTTAGGGTTAGGGTTAGGGTGAAGGTTAGGTTTAGGATTAGGGTTAGGATGAAGGGTAGGGTGAGAGTGAGGGTTAGGGTTAGGTTTAGGGTTAGGGTTAAGTTGAGTGTTAGGGTAAGGGTGAGGGTAAAGTTTAGGGTGAAGTTTAAGGTGAGGGTGTGTTTTAGGGAGAGGGTTAGGGTTCCTGTGAGGGTTAGAGTGAGGGTTAGGGTTAGGAATAGGGTGAGGGTATGTGTTAGGGTGAGGGTTAGGATGAGGGTTAGGGTTAGGATGAGGGTTATGGATAGGGCTAGGGTTAGGGTAAGGGTGATGGTGAGGGTGAGGTTTAGGGTTAGGTTGAAGGTGAGAGTGAGGTTCAGGGTTAGGATTAGGGTTAGGGTTAGTGTTAAGCTGTGGGTCAGGGTGAGGGTGAGGGCTAGCTTTAGGTTGAGAGTGAGGGTTAAGGTTTGGTTTATGGTGAGGGTTAGGGTTAGGGTTAGTGTGAGGATTAGGGTTAGAGTTTGGGTGAGGGTAAGGGTTATGGTCAGGGTTAGGGAGAGGGTTAGGGCTAGGGTGAGGGTGAGGGTTAGGGTTTGGGTTAGGGTGACAGTTAGGGTTAGGATTAGGGTTAGGATGAAGGGAAGGGTGAGAGTGAGGGTTAGGATTAGGGTTAGGGTTAGGGTTAGGATGAAGTGTAGAGTGAGAGTGAGGGTTAGGGTTAGGGTTAGCTTTAGGTTGAGGGTTAGGGTTAATGGGAGGGTGAGGGTGAGGGTTAGGATTAGGTTTAGGTTTAAGGTTAGGTTGAGGGTGAGGATGATGGTGAGGGTGATGGTGAGGTTTAGAATTAGGGTGATGTTTAGGATTTGGGTTAGGGTGAGGGTGAGGGTTAGGGTTAGGTTTAGGGTTAGGATGAGGTTTAGGTGAGGGTTAGGGTTAGCTTGAGGGTAAGGGTTAGGGTGAGGGTAAGTGTGAGGGTGAGGTGTAGGGTTAGGGTTATGTTTGGCCTGAGGATTCGGTGAGCATTAGGATTACGGTTAGTGTTAGTGTTAGGATTAGGTTTAGTGTGCTGTTTAGGGTGAGGTTTAGGATTAGGGTTAGGGTGAGGTTTAGGGTGAGGGTTAGGGTTAGGGTGAGTTGTAGCATGAGGGTGAAGGTGAGGTTTAGGGTGAGGGTAAGGTTTAGAGTGAGGGTTAGGGTGAGGGTGAAAGTTAGGGTTAGCATTAGATTTAGTGTAAGGGTGAGGGTTAGTGTTAGGGTTAGGGTTACGTTGAGGGCTAGGCTGAGGGTGAGGTTTAGGGTTAGGTTTAGGGATAGGGTGAGGATTAGGGTTAGGGATAGGGTTAGGGTGAGCATTAGGCAGAGGGTTAGGGTTAGGATTAGGGTGAGTGTTATGTTTAGGGAGATTTTTAGGGTTAGGTTTAGGGTGAGTAAACGGGTTAGGGTGAGGGTTAGGGTTAGGGTGAGGGTTAGGTTCAGGATTAGAATTAGGGTGAGGGTGAGAGTTAGGGTTATGGTGATGATTAATGTAGGGTTTAGGGTTAGTATTAGTGTGACTTTTTGGATGAAGATAAGGGTTAGGGTTAGGGTTAGTGTGAGGATTAGGGTTAGGGTTAGGGTTAGGGTGAGGGTGAGGATTAGGCTTAGGGTTAGGGTGAGAGTTATTATTAGGGTTAGGGTCAGGGTTGGGGTAAGGGTGCTTTTTAGGGTTAACATTAGGGTTAGGGTTAGAGTTAGTGTGAGGTTTAGGTTTAGGTTTAGTGTTAGGGTGAGTGTTAGGGTTAGGGTTAGGGTGAGGTTGAGGTTCAGGGTTAGGGTTAGGTTTAGGATTAGGGTGAGTGTGAGGGTGAGGTTTAGGGTTAGGGTGACGGTGAGGGTTAGGGTTATTGTTAGTGTTAGGGTGAGGGTTAGGATTATGTTTAGGGTCATGGTGGGGGTTAGGGTGAGGGTGGGGTTAGGGTTAGGGTTATGGTTAGGATGAGGGTTAGGGTGAGGGTGAGGGTTAAGTTGAGGATGAGGTTAAGGGTGAGGGTGAGGGGTAGGTTTATGGTGAGTGGTAGGGTTAGGATTAGTTTTAGGATGAGGGCTAGGGTGAGAGTGAGGGTTAGGGTTAGGATTAGGTTTAGGTTGAGAGTTAGGGTTAGGGTGAGGGTGAGGGTGAGGGGTAGGTATAGGATTACGGTTAGGGTGAGGGTTAGGTGAGGGTGAGCGTTAGGTTTAATATTAGGGTTAGGGTTAGGGTTAGTGTGAGGTTTATGTTTAGGGTTAGATTTAGTGTGAGGGTTAGGGTTAGAGTTAGGTTTATGGTGAGGTTGAGCTTTAGGGTTAGGGTTAGGTTTAGGATTAGCGTGAGTGTGAGGGTGAGGTTTAGGGTTAGGGTGAGGGTGAGTGTAGGGTTTAGGGTTAGAATTAGGGTGAGGGTTAGGATGAAGGTTATGGTTATGGTTAGAGTTAGTGTGAGGATTAGGGTTATGGTTAAGTTTAGGGTTAGTGTTATGGTGAGGGTGGGAGGGTTAGGTTTAGGGTGAGGGTAAAGGTTAGGGTGAGGGTTAGGGTGAGGTTGAAGGTTAGGGTTAGAATTAGTTTTAGGGTGAGGATGAGGGTTAGGGTTATTGTTAGTGTTAGCGTGAGGGTTATGGTTAGGTTTAGGGTTATGGTGGGGCTTAGGGTGAGGGTTGGTGTTAGGGTTAGGGTTATGGTTAGGATGAGGGTTAGGGTTAGAGTAAGGGTTAAGGGGAGGATGAGTGTAAGATTGAGGGTGAGGTTTAGGTTTAGGGTGAGGGGTAGGATTAGGATTAGGGTTAGGATGAGGGCTAGGGTGAGAGTTAGGGTTAGGGTTAGGATTAGGGTTACGTTGAGGGTTAGGGTTAGGGTGAGGGTTCAAGTTAGGGGTAGGTTTAGGGTTAGGTTTAGGGTGAGGGTAAATGTTAGGTTGAGGTTTAGGGTGAGTGTGAGGTTTAGGGAGAGGGTTAGGGTTAGGGTGAGTGTTAGAATGAGTGTAAGGGTTAGGATTAGTGTGAGGGTATGTGTTAGGGTTAGGGTTAGGGTGAGGGTTAGGGTTATAATGAGGATTAGGGATAGGGTTAGGGTTAGGGTTAGGGTGACGGTGAGGGTGAGAGTGAGGTTTAGGGTTAGGTTCAGTGTGAGGGTGAGGTTCATGGTTAGGATTAGGGTTAGGGTTAGGCTGAGTGTGAGGGTGATGGTGAGGGTTAAGGTTATTGTGAGAGTGAGGGTTAGGGTTAGGTTTAGGGTGAGGGTTAGGGTTATTGTGAGGATTAGGGTTAGAGTTATGGAGAGGGTAAGGGTTATGATGAGGATTAGGGTGAGGTGAGGGTTAGGGGGAGTGTTAGGCTTAGGGTGAGGGTTAGGTATTGCTTTAGAGTTAGGCTGAGGGTGTGGGTGAGAGTTAGGGTTAAGGTTTGTGTGAGGGTGAGGGTGAAGGTTAGTATTAGGTTTAGGGTTAGGGTTAGGCTGAGGGCCATGCTGACGGTGAGGGTTAGGGAAAGGTTTTGGGATAGGGTGAGGATTAGGGTTAGGGTTAGGGTGAGCATCAGTCAGAGGGGTAGGGTTAGGGTTAGGGGGAGGGTTAGGTTTAGTGTGATTGTTAGGTTTAGGGTTAGGGTGACTGTAAGGGTTAGGGTGAGGGATAGGGTGAGGGTGAGGGTTAGGGTAAGCATTAGGGTTAGGATTAGGGTTAACGTGAGGGTTATGGTTAGGTTTAATATTTGGGTGAGGGTGAGAGTTAGGGTTAGGGTGAGGTTAGGGTTTAGGGTTAGGATTAGTGTGAGTTTTAGGATGAAGTTTACGGTTAGGGTTAAGGTTAGTGCGAGGATTAAGTTTAGGGTTAAGGTTATGGTTAGGGTTAGGGTGAGGGTGAGTGTTAGGGTTAGGGTGAGGGTTAGGGTTAGGGTTAGCATTAGGGTGAGGGTTAGGGTTACTGTTAGGGTGAGAGTTAAGGTGAGTGTGAGGGTTAGGGTTTGTGTAGGGTTAGGGTGACGGTGATGGTTAGGGTGAGGGTGAGGTTTAGGGTTAGGGTTAGCATTAGGGTGAGGTTTAGAGTTAGGGTTATGTTGAGGGTGAGGGTTAGGGTGAGGGTTAAGGTTAGGGTTATTATTAGGTTTAGCGTGAGGGTGAGTGAGAGGGTTAGGGTTAGCTTTAGTGTTAAGTTTAAGGTTAGGCTTAGGGTGAGGGTGATGGTGAGGTTGAGGCATAGGGTCAGTTTTAGGGTTAAGGTTAGTATGAGGATTAGGATTATGGTTAAGGTTAGTGTTAGGGTTAGGGTGAGGTTGAGGGTTAGGTTTAGGGTGAGGGTAAGGGTTAGGTTGAGGCATATGGTGAGGTTGAAGGTTAGGGTTAGTATTAGGTTTAGGGTGAGGGTTCGGGTTCGGGTAATTATTAGTGTGAGCATGAGGGTTAGGGTTAGGTTTAGGGTTATGGTGGGGGTTAGGGTCAGGGTTGGGGATAGGGTTAGGGTTATGGTTAGGATGAGGGTTAGGGTTAGGGTGAGGGTTAAGGTGAGGATGTGGATAAGGGTGAGGGTGAGCGTTAGGTTTAGGGTGAGGGTTAGGTTTAGGATTAGGGTTAGGATGAGGGCTAGGGTGAGATTGAGGGTTAGGGTTAGTTTAGGGTTAGGTTGAGGGTTAGGGTTAGGGTTCAGGTTTGGGTGAGGGGTAGGTTTAGGGTGAGGGTTAGGGTGAGGGTAAAGGTTAGGATGAGGTTTAGGGTGAGGGTGAGGTTTAGGGAGAGGGTTAGGTTTAGTGTGAGGGTTAGAATGAGGGTTAGGGTTAGGATTAGGGTGAGGGTATGTTTTAGGTTGAGGATAAGGGTGAGGGTTAAGGTTTGGATGAGGGTTATGGATAGGGTTAGGGTTAGGGTTAGGGTGACTGTGAGGGTGAGGGTGAGGTTCATGGTTAGGATTAGGGTTAGGGTTAGGGTTAGGCTGAGGGTGAGTGTGAGGGTAAGGTTTAAGGTTAGGGTGAGAGTGAGGGTTAGGGTTAGGTATCGGGTGAGGGTTAGGGTTAGGGTTAGTGTGAGGATTAGGGTTAGAGTTAGGGTGAGGGTAAGGGTTATTATGAGGATTAGGGTGAGGGTGAGGTTTAGGGAGAGGGTTAGCATTATGGTGAGTGTTAGGTATAGGTTTAGAGTTAGACTGAGGTTGATGGTGAGGTTTAGGGTTAGGGTTAGTGTGAGGGTGAGGGTGAGGGTTAGGATTAGTTTTACCGTTAGGGTTAGTCTGAGGGTGAGGATGACAGTGAGGGTGAGGGTGAGGTTTAGAATTAGGGTGATCTTTAGTGTTAGGGTTTGGGTGAGGGTGAGTGTTAGCGTTCGTTTTAGGGTTAGGTTTAGCGTGAGGTTTAGTGTTAGGGTTAGTGTTACGGTGAGGGCTAGGCTGACAGTAAGGATTAGGGTTAGGTTTTGGGATAGTGTGAGGATTAGGGTTAGGGTGCGCATTAGGCAGAGGCGTAGGGTTAGGGTTAGGGTGAGGGTTAGGTTTAGTGTGATTGTTAGGTTTAGGGTTAGGGTGAGGGTAAGTGTTAGGGTGAGGTTGAGGGTTAGGGTTAGCATTAGGGTTAGGGTTAGGGTTAGGGTCCGGGTTAGGGTTAGGTTTAATATTAGGGTGAGGTTAAGAGTTAGGGTTAGGGTGAGGTTAGGTTTTAGGGTTTGGATTATTGTGAGTTTTAGGATGAAGGTTATGGTAAGGTTTAGGGTTAGTGTGAGGATTAGGTTTAGGGTTAAGTTTATGGTTATGGTTAGGGTGAGGGTGAGGGCTAGGGTTAGGGTAAGGGTTAGGGTAAGTTTAGCATTAGGGTGAGGGTTAGGGTTACACTTAGGGTCAGGGTTAGGGTGAGGGTTAGGGTTTGGTTGAGGGTTTGTGTGATGGTGAGGGTTAGGGTTTGGGTGAGGGTTAGGATGAGGGTGAGGTTTAGGGTGAGGGTGAGGTTTAGGGTTAGGGTTAGCATTAGTGTGAGGGTTAGGGTTAGGGTTATGTTGAGGGTGAGGGTTAGGGTGAGGGTTAAGGTTAGCCTTAGCATTAGGGTTAGTGTGAGGGTGAGGGAGAGGGTTAGGTTTAGCATTAGGGTTAGGTTTAGCGTTAGGTTAGGGTGAGGGTGATGGTGTGGGTGAGGCATAGAGTCAGGGTTAGGTATTAGGGTGAGAGGTAGGGTTACGGTTAGGGTGAGGGTTAGGGTGAGTGTGACGGTTAGGGTTTGTGTGAGGGTTAGGGTGAGGGTGAAGTTTAGGGTGAGGGTGAGGTTTAGGGTTAGGGTTAGCATTAAGGTGAGAGTTAGGGTTAGGGTTATGTTGAGGGTGAGAGTTAGGGTGAGGGTTAAGGTTAGGGTTAGCATTAGTGTTAGCGTGAGGTTGAGGGAGAGGGTTAGGTTTAGCATTAGGGTTAGGTTTAGGGTTAGGCCTAGGGTGAGGGTGTTGGTGAGGGTGAGGCATAGGGTTAGGGTTAGGGTTAGGGTTAGGTTGAGTGTTAGTGTTAGGGTGATATTTAGGGAAAGGGTGAGGGTAAGGGTGAGGTTGAGGATTAGGGTGAGGGTGAGGTTTAGGGTTAAGATTAGCATTAGAGTGAGGGTTAGGGTTCGGGTTAGGGTTAGGGTGAGGGTTCAGGTGAGGGGTAGGTTGATGGTTAGGGTTAGGGTGAGGGTAAAGGTTATGATGAGGTTTAGGTTGAGGGTGAGGTTTAGGGAGAGGGTTAGGGTTCAGGTGAGGGTTAGAGTGAGGGTTAGGGTTTGGATTAGGGTGAGGGTATGTGTTAGGGTGAGGGTTAGGGTGAGGGTCAGGGTTAGGATGAGGGTTAGAGATAGGGCTAGGTTTAGGGTTAGGGTGATGGTGAGGGTGAGGTTTAGGTTTAGGTTGAGGGTCAGGGTGAGGTTCAGGGTTAGGATTAGGGTTAGGGTTAGTGTTATGCTGAGGGTGAGGGTGAGGGTGAGGGTTAGGGTTAGGGTGAGAGTGACAGTTAGGGTTTGGTTTAGGGTGAGGGTTAGAGTTAGGGCTAGTATCAGGATTAGGGTTAGAGTTAGGGTGAGTGTTAGGGTTAGGGTTAGGTTGAGGGTACGTGTTAAGGTGAGGGTTAGGGTGAGGGTTATCGTTAGGGTGAGGGTTAGGGTTAGGGTTAGGCTGAGCGTGAGTGTGAGCGTGAGGGTTTCGGTTAGGGGGATCTTTAGGGTTAGGGTGGGGTTTAGGTTTAGGTTTAGGATTAGGATGAGGATTAGGGTGAGAAGTGGGTTTAGGATTAGGGTTAGGGTGACGGATAGCGTTAGGGTTAGGGTTAGGGTAAGGGTGAGGGTAAGGGATAGGGTGAGGGTAAGGGGGAGGGGGAGGGGTAGGGTTAAGGTTAGGGTTGTCCTGAGAATTCTGGTGAGCATTAGGATTATGGGTAGTGTTAGTGTTAGGATTAGGTTTAGGTTGAGGGTTAGGGTGAGGGTTAGGATTAGGGTTAGGGTGAGGTTTAGAGTGAGGGTTAGGGTTAGGGTGAGTTGTAGCGTGAGGGTAAGGTTAGGTTTATATTGAGGGTAAGGGTTAGGGTGAGGGTTAGGTTGAGGGTGAAGGTTAGGGTTAGCATTTTGTTTAGGGTGAGGGTGAGGGTTAGTGTTAGGTTTAGGGTTAGGGTGAGGGCTAGGCTGAGGGTGAGGGTTAGGGTTAGGTTTAGGCATAGGGTGAGGATTAGGGTTAGGGTTAGGGTTAGGGTGAGCATTAGGCAGAGGTGTAGGGTTAGGATTAGGGTGAGGGTTATGTTTAGTGTGCTTGTTATGTTTAGTGTTAGGGTGAGGGGAAGGGTTAGATTGAGGGATAGGGTGAGGGTGAGGGTCAGGGTTAGGTTTAGGGTTAGGTTGAGGGTGAGAGTTAGGGTTAGGGTGATGATGAGTATAGGCTTTAGGGTTAGGATTAGTGTGAGTTTTAGGATGAAGGTTATGGTTAGTGTTATTGTTAGTGTGAGGAATAGGTTTAGGGTAATGTTTAGGTTTAGGGTTAGGGTGTGGGTGAGGGTTAGGATTAGGGTGAGGTTTAGGGTTCGGATTTGCATTAGGATAAGGGTTAGGGTTAGGGTTAGGGTGAGGGTTAGGTTGAGTGTGAGGCTTAGGGTTTGGGTGAGGGTTAGGGTGTCTGTGAGGGTTAGGTTTAGGGTTAGGGTTACCATTAGGGTGAGGGTTAGGGTTAGGGTTATGGTGAGGGAGAGGGTTAGGGTGAGGGTTAAGTTTAGGATTAGCTTTAGGGTTAGGTTTAGGGTTAGGCTTAGGGTGAGGGTGATGTTGAGGTTGAGGCATAGGGTCAGGTTTAGGGTTAGGTTTAGGGTGAGTGTTAGTGTTAGGGTGATATTTAGAGAAAGGTTGAGGGTTAGGGTGAGGTTGAGGGTTAGGGTGAGGGTGAGGTTTAGGGTTAGGGTTAGCATTAGGGTGAGGGTTAGGGTTCGGGTTATGTTGAGGGTGAGGGTAAGGGTTAGGGTTAGGGTTAGGGTGAGTGTTAGGATTAGGTTTAGGGTTAGGATTAAGGTTAGGGTGAGGGTAAGGTTTAGGTTGAGTTTTAGTGTGAGAGTGAGCTTTAGGGAGAGGGTTATGGCTAAGGTGAGGGTTAGGGTGTGGGTTAGGGTTAGGGTTAGGGTGAGGGTATATGTTAGGATGAGGGTTAGCGTGAGGGTTCACGTTAGGATGAGTGTGAGGGTGAGGGTTAGGGTTAGTGTGATCTTTAGATTTAGATTGGGGTTTAGGTTTAGGTTAAGGTTTAGGATGAGGATTAGGCTGAAGTGTGGGGTTAGGATTAGGGTTAGGGTGAGGGATAGGGTTAGGGTTAGTGGTAGGGTGAGGGTAAGGGTTATGGTGAGGGTAAGGGTGAGGGTGAGGGGTAGGCTTAGGGTTAGTGTTGGCCTGAGGATTTGAGTGAGCATTAGGATTATGGTTAGTGTTAGTGTTAGGATAAGGTTTAAGGTGAAGGTTAGGATTAGGTTAGGGTGAGGTTTAGGGTGAGGGATAGGGTAAGGGTGAGTTTTAGGGTGAGGGTGAGGGTTAGGTGTAGGGTGAGGGTAAGGGTTAGGGTGAGGGTTAGGGTGAGGGTGAGGGTTAGGGTTAGAATTAGGTTTTGGGTGAGGATGAGGGTTAGGGTTTAGGGTTATGATTAGTGTGAGTTTTAGGATGAAGGTTATGGTTACGGATAGGGTTAGTGTGAGGATTAGGTTTAGGGTTAGGGTTAGGGTGAGTGTGAGGGTTAGGGTGAGGGTGAGGGTTAGGGTTAGGTTTAGCATTAGGGTGAGAGTGAGGTTTAGGGTGAGGGTGAAGTTTGGGGTTAGCATTAGGTTTAGGGTGAGGGTGAGGATTTGGGTTACAGCTAGGCTGAGAATGAGGGTTAGGATCAGGTTTATGGATAGGATGAGGATTACGGTTAAGGTTATGTTTACAGTGAGCCTTAGACTGAGGGGTAGGGTTAGGGTTAGGGTGAGGGTTAGGTTTAGTGTGATTATTAGGGTTATGGTTAGGGTGAGGTTAAGGGTTAGGGTGAGGGATAGGGTGAGGGTGAGTTTTAGGCTTAGGGTTAGGTTTAGTGTTAGGGTGAGGTTTAGGGTGTGGGTTAGGGTTAGGGTGAGGGTGAGGGTATGGTTTAGGGATAGAATTAGGGTGAGGGTTAGGATGAAGGTTATGGTTAGTATTAGGGTTAGTGTGAGGATTAGGGTTATGTTAAGGTTAGGGTTAGGGTTAAGGTGAGGGTGAGGGTTAGGTTTAGGCTTAGGGTTAGGGTTAGCATTAGGGTTAGGGGTAGGGTTAGGTTGAGGGTGAGGTTTAGTGTTGGGGTTAGTGAGAGGGTGAGGGAGAGGGTTAGGTTTCGGATTAGCGTTAGGTTTAGGGTTAGGTTAGGTTGAGGGTGATGGTGAGGGTGAGGCTTAGTGTGAGGTTAGGGTGAGGTTTAGGGTGAGAGTTAGGGTTAGGGTGATATTTAGGGTAAATGTGAGGGGTAGTGTGAGGGTCAGGGTTAGTGCGAGTATGAGGATCAGGGTGAGGGTTAGGCTGACATTGAGGGTTAGGCTGAGGTTGAGGTTTAGGTTTAGGATTTGAATTAGGGTGAGTGTTAGGGTTAGGGTTAGGGTGAGGATGAGGGTTAGTTTGAGGGTTAGGGTTAGGGTTAGGTTTAGGCTTAGGATTATTGTGCAGATTAGGGATAGGTTTAGGGTTAGGGTGTGGGTAAGGTTTAGGGTTATAGTTAGGGTAAGGTTTAGGGTGAGAGTGAGGGCTAGTTTTAGTGTGAGTGTTAGGGTGAGTGTTAGGGTGAGGGTTAGGTTTAGTGTTAGGTTTAGGGTGAGGGTGAGGGTTAGGTTTATGGTGAGGGTGAGGGTTAGGGATGGGGTTAGGTTTACGGTGAGGGTTAGGGTGAGGGTTTGGGTTAGTGTTAAGTTGATGGTGAGGCTTCGGTTGAGGGTTAGGATGAGGGTTAGGTTTAGGGTGAGGGTTAGGTATAGCTTTAGAGTTAGGCTGAGGTTGAGGGTGAGGCTTAGGGTAAGGGTTTGGCTGAAGGTGAGGGTGAGGGTTAGATTAGGTTTAGATTTAGGGTTAGGCTGAGTGTGAGGATGACGGTGAGGGTGAGGGTGAGGGTTAGAATTAGAGTGACGTTTAGGGTTAGGGTTTGGGTGAGGGTGAGGGTTAGGTTTAGGTTTAGGGTTAGGCTGAGGGTTAGGCTGAGGGTTAGGTTTAGGGTTAGGGTGAGGGTTAAGGTTAGTGTGAGTGTTAGGGTTTGGGTGAGGGTAAGGGTTAGGGTGAGGGTAAGGGTGAGGGTGAGGTGTAGGGTTAGGGTTAGGTTTTGCCTGAGGATTCGGGTGAGCATTAGGATTACGGTTAATGTTAGTGTTAGGGTTAGGGTTAGGGTGAGGGTTTGGATTAGGGTTAGGGTGAGGTTTCGGGTGAGGGTTAGGGTTACCGTGAGTTTTAGGGAGAGGGTGAGGGTTAGGTTTAGGGTGAGGTTAAGGGTTAGGGAGAGGGTTAGGGTGAGGGTGAAGGTTAGGGTTACAATTAGGTTTAGGGTAAGGGTGAGGGTGAGTGTTAGGGTTAGGGTTAGGTTGAGGGCTAGGCTGAGGGTGGGGGTTAGGATTAGGGTTAGGGTGAGGGTTGGGGTAAGAGTGAGCATTAGGGTTATCATTAGATTTAGGGTTAGGGTTAGTGTGAGGTTTAGGTTTAGGTTTAGGTTTAGGATGAGTGTTAGGGTTAGGGTTAGGATTTGGGTCAGGGTGAAGTTTAGGGTTAAGATTAGCTTTAGGATTAGGGTGAGTGTGAGGGTGAGGGTTAGGATTAGGGTGAGGGTGAGGGTAGGGTTTAGGGTTAGAATTAGGGTGAGATTTAGGATGAGGTTATGGTTAAGGTTAGGGTTAGTGTGAGGATTAGGGTTATGGTTAATGTTAGGGTTAGGGTTAGGTTGAGGGTGAGGGTTAGGTTTAGGGTGAGGGTAAGGTTGAGGTTGAGGGTTATGATGAGGGTGAAGATTAGGTTTAGCATTAGGTTTAGGGTGAGGGTGAGGGTTAGGTTTATTGTTAGTGTTAGTGTGAAGGTTAGGGTTAAGTTTAGGGTTAGGATGAGGGTTAGGCTGAGGTTTAGGGTTAGGGTTAGTGTAAGGCTTAGGGTTAGTTTGAGAGGTAGGGTTAGGGGGAGGGTAAGGGTTAGGGTTAGAGTCAGGGTGAGAGTGTTGGGTAGGGTTAGTGATAGGGGTGGCCTGAGGATTCCGGTGAGCATTAGGATTACAGTTAGTGTTAGTGTTAGGATTAGGTTTAGGACGAGTGTTAGGATGAGGGCTAGGATTAGGATTAGGTTGAAGTTTAGGGTGAGGGTTAGGGTTAGGGTGAGTTGTAGGGTGAGGGTGAGGGTTAGGTTTAGGGTGAGGGTAAGAGTTAGGGTGAGGATTAGTTTGAGGGTGAAGGTTAGGGTTAGCACTAGGTTTAGGTTGAGGGTGAGGATTAGTGTTAGGGTTTGGGTGAGGGCTAGGCTGAGGGTGAGGGTTAGGTTTAGGTTTTGGGATAGGGTGAAGATTAGGGTTAGGGTTAGGGTTAGGGTGAGCATTAGGCAGAGGGGTAGATTTAGGTTTAGGGTGAGGGTTAGGTTTAGTATAATTGTTAGGTTTAGGGTTAGTGTGAGGGTAAGGGTTACGGTGAGGGATAGGGTGAAGGTGAGGTTTAGGGTTAGCATTAGGGTTAGAGTTAGGGTGAGGGTTAGAATTAGTTATAGGATTAGGGTGAGTGTGAGAGATAGGGTTAGCGTGATGGGGAGGGTAGGGTTTAGGTTTAGGATGAGTGTGAGTTTTAGGATGAAGGTTATGGTTAGGGTTAGGGTTAGTGTGAGGATTAGGTTTAGGGTGAGAGTTATGGTTAGTGTTAGGGTGAGGGTGAGGGTTAGAGTTAGGGTGAGGGTTAGGGTTAGGTTTAGCATTAGGGTGAGGGTGAGTGTTAGGATGAGGGTTAGGGTGAGTGAGGGTTATGGTTTGGGTGAGGGTTAGGGTGATGGTGAGGGCTAGGGTGAGGGTGAGGTTTAGGGTTAGGGTTAGGGTTATTTTGAGGGTGAGGGTTAGGGTGAGGGTTAAGGTTAGGTTTAGCATTAGAGTTAGCAAGAGGGTGAGGGAGAGGGTTAGGTTTAGCATTAGTGTTAGGTTTAGGGTTAGCCTTAGGGTTAGGGTGATGGTGAGGTTGAGGCATAGGGTCAGGGTTAGGGTTAGGGTTAGGGTGAGTGTTAGTGTTAGGGTGATATTTACAGAAAGGGTGAGGGTTACGGTTCGGCTTATGTTGAGGGTGAGGGTTAGGGTGAGGGTTAGGGTTAGGGTTAGGGTTAGTGTGAGCATTAGTGTTAGGGTTAAGGGTTAGGTGAAGTTGAGGGTAAGGTTTAGGGTAAGGTTTAGGGTGAGAGTGAGGTTTAGCGAGAGGGTTAGGTTTAAGGTGAGGGTTAGGGTGAGGGTTAACTTTGGGGTGAGGGTTAGGGTTATGGTTAGGGTTAGGCTGAGTGTGAGGGTGAGGTTGAGGTTTAGGTTTAGGGTGATCTTTAGGGTTAGGGTGAACTTTAGGTTTAGGTTTAGGTTTAGAATGAGGATTAGGCTGAGGGGTGGGGTTAGGATTAGGGTTGGGGTGAGGGTTAGGGTTAGGGTTAGGGTTAGGGTTAGGGTTAGGTTGAGGGTAAGGGTTAGGTTGAGGGTAAGGGGGAGGGGGAGGGGTAGAGTTAGGTTTAGGGTTAGCCTGAGGATTCAGGTGAGCATTAGGATTACAGTTAGTGTTAGTGTTAGGATTAGGTTTAGGGTGAGGGTTAGGTTTAGGGTTGGTTGTAGGGTGAAGGTTATGGTTCAGTGTGGGGTGAGGGTAAGGGTTAGGGTGAGAGTGAAGGTTTAGCATGAGGGTGGGGGTTAGTGTTAGGGTTAGGGTTAGTGTGCGGGCTAGGCTTAGGGTGAGGGTTAGGGTTAAGTTTAGGGATAGGGTGAGCATTAGTGTTAGGGTTAGGGTTAGTGATAGTGTTAGGGTGAGCATTAGGCAGAGTGGTAGGGTTAGGTTTAGTGTGACGGTTAGGTTTAGTGTGATTGATAGATTTAGGGTTAGGGTGAGGGTAAGTGTTAGGGTGAGGGATAGGGTGAAGGTGAAGTTTAGGGTTAGCATTAGGGGTAGGGGTAGGGTTAGGTTTAGGTTTAGGATTAGGTTGAGGGTTAGGGTTAGGGTTAGGGTGATGGGGAGGTTAGGATTTAGGTTTAGGATTAGGGTGAGGGTTAGGATGAAGGTTATGGTTATGGTTCGGGTTAGTGTGAGGATTAGGTTTAGGGTTAGGGTTAGGGTACGGGTGAGGGTGAGGGTTAGGGTTAGGGTGAGCGTTAGGTTTAGGGTTAGCATTAGGGTGAAGGTTAGGGTTAGGGTTAGCGTGAGGGTTAGGGTAAGGGTGAGCGTTATGGTTAGCATTAGGGTTAGGGTTGGGCTTAGTGTGAGGGTTAAGTTTAGAGTTAGGTTTAGGGTGAGGTAGAGGGTGAGGGTTAGTGTTAAGGTTGGGGTGAAGTTTAGGGTTAGGGTGAGGGTTAGAATTAGGGTAAGGTTTTGGGTGAGGTTTAGGGTTAGGGTTAGAGTGACGTTTAGGGTGAAGTTTAGGGTTAGGGTGAGTTTTAGGGTGAGGGTGAGGATTAGGTTTATGCTTTGGGTAAGGGCTAAGGTGAGGGTGAATATTAGGGATAGCATTAGTTTTAGGGTGAGGGTGAGGGTTAGGGATAGGTTTAGGATTCGGGTTAGGGCTACGCTGAGGATGAGTATTAGGGTTAGGTTTAAGGATAGGGTGAGGATTAGGGTTAGGGTTAGGTTTAGGGTGAGCGTTAGGCTGAGGGGTAGGGTTAGGGTTAGGGTGGGAGTTAGGTTTAGTGTGATTGTTAGGGTTAGGGTTAGGGTGAGAGTAAGGGTTAGGGTGAGAAATAGGGTGAGAGTGAGTTTTAGGGTTAGGGTTAGGTTTAGGATTAGGGTGAGTATGAGGGTGAGGGTTAGGGTGAGGGTGAGGGAGAGGGTAAGTTTTAGGGTTAGAATTAGGGTGAGAGTTAGGATGAAGGTTATGGTTAGGGTTAGGTTTAGTGTGAGGAATAGAGTTATGGTTAAGTTTAGGGTTAGGGTGAGGGTGAGGGTGAGGGTTAGTTTTAGGGTTAGTGTAAGGGTTAGGGTGAGGTTTAGGGTGAGGGTAAAGTTAGGGTTAGCATTAGGTTTAGGGTGAGGTTGAGGGTTAGTGTTAGGGTTAGGTTTAGGGGGAGGGCTAGGCTGAGGGTGAGGGTTAGGTTTAGGTTTAGGGATAGGGTGAACTTTAGGGTTAGGGTTAGGGTTAGGGTGAGCATTAGGCAAGGGGTCGGTTTAGGGTTAGTTTGAAGTTTAGGTTTAGTGTGCTTGTTAGGTTTAGGGTTAGGGTGAGTGTAAGGGTTAGGGTGAGGGATAGGGTGAGGGTGAGGGTTAGGGTTAGCATTAGGGTGAGGGTTAGGGTTAACGTTAGGGTGAGGCTTAGAGTAAGGGTGAGTGTTAGGGTTAGCATTAGGTTTAGGGTTAGGTTTAGTGTGAGGGTTAGGTTTAGGTTTTGGTTTAGGTTGAGGTTGAGGGTTAGGGTTATGGTTAAGGTTATGGTTAGGGTTAGTGTGAGGGTGAGGGTTAGTGTGAGGGTAAGGGTTACGGTGAGGGATGGAGTGAGGTTGAGGTATAGGGTTAGCGTTAGGGTTGGGGTGAGGTACAGGGTTAGGTTTAGGATTAGGGTGAGGGTGAGAGTTAGGGTTAGGGTGATGTTGAGTGTAGGGTTTAGGATTAGGATTAGTCTGAGTTTTAGGGTGAAGGTTATGGTTAGGGTTAGGGTTATTGTGAGGATTAGGTTTAAGTTTAGGGTTATGGTTAGGGTTAGGGTGAGGGTGAGGGTTAGGGTTAGGGTTAGCATTAGGATGAGGGTTAGATTTAGGGTTAGGGTGAGGGTTAGGATGAGTGTGAGGGTTAGGATTTCGGTGAGGGTTAGGGTGACGGTGAGGTTTAGGGTGAGGTTCAGGGTTAGGGTTAGGATTTGCATTAGGGTGAGGGTTAGGATTAGGGTAATGTTGAGGGTGGGGGTTAGGGTGAGGGTTAGGTTTCGGGTTAGGTTTAGGGTTAATATGAGCATTAGGGTTAGGGTTAGGTTTATGGTTAGAGTTAGGCTGAGGGTGAGGGTGAGGGTTTGGGTTAGGGTGATCTTTAGGGCTAGGTTGAGGTTTAGGTTTATGTTTACGTTTAGCATGAAGATTAGGCTGAGGGGTGGGTTTACGATTAGGGTTAGGGTGAGGGTTAGGGTTATGGTTAGCGTACAGGTGAGGATAAGGGTTAGGGTGAGGGTAAGGGGGTGGTTGTGAGGTAGGGTTAAGGTTAGGTTTGGGCTGAGGATTCTGGTGAGCATTAGGATTATGGTTAGTGTTAGTGTTAGGATTAGGTTTAGGGTGAGTGTTAGGATTAGGGTTAGGGTGAGTTTTAGGGTTAGGGTGAGTTGTAGGGTGAAGGTGAGTGTTAGGTTTATGGTTAGGGTAGGGGTTACGGTGAGGGTTCGGGTGAGGGTGAAAGTTAGGGTTTGCATTAGGTTTAGGCTGAGGGTGAGGGTTAAGGTTAGGGTTAGTTTTAGGGATAGGGTAAGGATTAGGGTTAGGGTTAGGGTTAGAGTGAGCATTAGGCTGAGGGGTAGGGTTAAGGTTAGGGTGAGTGTAAGGGTTAGGGTGAGGGATAAGGTGAGGGTGAGGATTAAGTTTAGGGTTAGGATTAGGATTAGATTTAGGGTGAGGTTGAGGGTGAGGGATTGGGTTAAGGTTAGGGTTACGATTAGATTTAGGTTTAGGGTTAGGGTTTGGGTTAGGGTGAGGTTGAGGGTTAGGTTGAGGGTTAGGGTTAGGGTTATGTTTAGGCTTAGGATTAGTGTGAGGATTAGGGTTATGGTTAGAGTGAGGGTGAGGGTAAGCTTTAGGGTTATATTTAGGGTAAGGTTTAGGGTGAGGGTTAGGGTGAGGGTGAGGGCTAGTATTAGTGTGAGTGTTAGGGTGAGTGTTAGGGTGAGAGTTAGGTTTAGTGTTAGGGTTAGGGTGAGGTTTAGGGTTAGGTTTATGGTGAGGGTGAGGGTTAGGGATATGGTTAGGGTTAAGTTGAGGGTTTGGGTTTGGGTTAAGTTGAGGGTGAGTGATCAGTTGAGGGTAAGTTTGAGGGTTAGGGTTAGGGTGAGGGTGAGGTATAGGTTTAGAGATAGGCTGAGTGTGAGAGTGAGGGTTAGGTTTATGGTTAGGGTGAGGGTGAGGTTGAGGGTTAGGATTAGGATTAAGTTTAGGGTTAGGCTGAGGGTGAGGTTGACGGTAAGCCTGAGGGTGAAGGTTAGAATTAGGATGATGTTTAGGGTTAGGCTTAGGGTGAGGGTGAGGGTTAAGGCAAGGGTGAGGGTTAGCGTTAGGGTGAGGGTAAGGTTTAGGTTGAGGTTAAGGGTGAGGGTGAGGGGTAGGGGTAGGGTTAGGGTTAGCATGAGGATTCGGGTGAGCATTAGGATTATGGTTAGTGTTAGTGTTAGGGTTAGGGTTAGGGATAGGTTTAGGGTGAGGGTTAGGATTAGGGTTAGGGTGAGGTGTAGGGAAAGGGTTAGGGTAAGGGTGAGTTTTAGGGTGAGGGTGATGGTTAGGTTTAGGGTGAGGGTAAAGGTTAGGGTGAGGGTTAGGGTGAGGGTGAAGGTTAGGGTTAGCATTAGGTTTAGGGTGAGTGTGAGGGTTAGTGTTAGTGTTAGGGTTAGGTGAGGGATAGGCTGAGGGTGAGGATTAGGTTTAGGTTTAGGGATAGGGTGATGATTAGGGTTAGGGATAGGGATAGGGTTAGGGTTAGGGTGTGCATTAGGCAAAATTGTAGGGTTAGGGTTTAGGTGAGGTTTAGGTTTAGTGTGTTTGTTAGGTTTAGTGTTAGGGTGAGGATAAGGGTTAGGGTGAGGGATAGGGTGAGGGTCAGTGTTAGGGTTAGCATTAGGGTTAGGGTTAGGCTTAGGGTGAGGATTAGGTTTAGAATTAGGGTAAAGGTTAGGGTGAATTAGGGTGAGCGTTAGGTGTAGGGTGCGGGTTAGGGTTAGGGTGAGTTTTAGGGTGAGGGTGAGGGTTATGTTTAGGGTGAGGGTAAGGGTTAGGGTGAGGGTTAGTGTGAGGGTGAAGATTAGGGTTAGCATTAGGTTTAGGGTGAGTGTGAGGGTTAGTGTTAGTGTTAGGGTTAGGGTGAGGGCTAGGCTGATGGTGAGGGTTAGGTTACGTTTAGGGATAGGGTTAGGATTAGGGTTAGGGTTAGGGATTGGGTTAGTGTTAGGGTGTGCATTAGGCAAAAGGGTAGGGTTAGGGTTTAGGTGACGGTTAGTTTTAGTGTGATTGTTAGGTTTAGTGTTAGGGTGAGGGTAAGGGTTAGGGTGAGGGATAGGGTGAGGGTGAGTGTTAGGGTTAGCATTAGGGTTAAGGTTAGGGTTAGGGTGAGGATTAGGTTTAGGGTTAGGTTAAGGGTTAGTGTGAGGGTGAGGGTTAGTGTTAGGGTGAGGGTTAGAGTAAGGGTGAGTGTTAGGTTTAGAATTAGGTTTAGGGTTAGGGTTAGCATGAGTGTTAGGTTTAGGGTTAGGGTTATGGTGAGGTTGATTGTGAGGGTGAAGGTTATGGTTAGGGTGAGGTTTAAATTTAGGGTGAGGGTTAGGGTTAAGGTTAGGGTTAGAGTGAGGTTTAGGGTGAGGGGTAGGGTTAGGGTGAGTTGTAGGGTGAGGGTGAGGGTTAGGTTTACGTTGAGGGTAAGGGTTAGGTTGAGGGTTAGGGTGAGGGTGAAGGTTAGTGTTAGCATTAGGTTTAGGGGGAGGGGTAGGGTTAGGGTTAGGGTTAAGTTTAGGTTTAGGGCTAGGCTGAGGATGAAGGTTAGGGTTAGGTTTAGGGATATGGTGAGCATTAGGGTTAGGGTTACGGTTAGAGTGAGCAGTAGGCTGAGGGGTAGGATAGGGTTAGGGTGAGGGTTAGGTTAAGTGTGATTGTTAGGGTTAGGGTTAGGCTGAGGGTAAGGGTTAGGGTGAGGGATAAGGTGAGGGTGAGGTTTAGGATTATGGTTAGGTTTAGGATTACAGTTAGGATGAGGGTGAGAATTAGGGTTAGGGTGATGGTGAGTGTAGGATTTAGGGTTAGGGTTATGGTTAGAGTGAGCGTTAGGCTGAGGGGTAGGTTTAGGATTAGGGTGAGGGTTTGGTTTAGTGTGATTGTTAGGGTTAGGGTTAGGGTGAGGGTAAGGGTTATGGTGAGGGATAGTGTGAGGGTGAGGGTTAGGCTTAGGGTTAGGTTTAGGATTAGGGTGAGGGTGAGGGTGAGAGTTAAGTATAGGGTGATGATGAGGGTAGGGTTTAGGGTTAGGATTAGTGTGAGTTTTAGGATGAAGGTTATGGTTATGGTTAGGGTTAGTGTGATGATTATGTTTAGGTTTAGGGTTAGGGTTAGGTTTAGGGTGAGGGTGAGGGTTAGGGTTAGGGTAGGGTTAGGGTTAGGGTTAGCATTAGGGTCAGGGTTAGTGTTAGGGTTAGGGTGATGTTTAGAGTAAGGGTGAGCGTTATGGTTAGGATAAGGGTTAGTTTTAGGGTTACTGTGAGGGTTAGGGTGAGGTTTAGGTTTAGGGTGACATTTAGGGTGAGGGTTAGGTTTAGGGTGAGTCTAGGTTTTAGGTTTAGAAATAGGGTGAGGGTTAGGATGAAGGTTATGCTTAGCCTTAGGTTTAGTGTTATGGTTAAGGTTAGGGTTAGTGTTAAGGTGAGGGTGAGTGTTAGGGTAAAGGTTAGGGTGAGGGTTAGGGTTAGGGTGAGGGTTAGTGTTAGTGTTAGGATTAGAGTGAGTTTTAGGTTGAGTTTTAGGTTAGGGTTAGGGTGACGTTTAGGGTGAGGGTTAGGGTTAGGGTGAGTTTTAGGGTGAGAATGAGGGTTAGGTTTATGGTTTCTGTAAGGGTTATTGTGAGGGTTAGGGTGAGGGTGAAGTTTAGGGTTAGCATTAGGTTTAACTTGAGGGTGAGGGTTAGGGTTAGGGTTAGGGTGAGGGTTAGGTTTAGTGTGATTGTTAGGGCTAGGGTTAGGGTGAGGTTAAGGGTTAGGGTGGGAAATAGGGGGAGGGGGAGGGGGAGGGTTAGGGTTAGGCTTAGTTTTAGGATTAGGGTGAGTGTGAGCTTGAGGTTTAGGTTTAGGGTGAGGGTGAGGGTAGGTTTTATGGTTAGAATTAGGGTGAGGTTTAGGATGAAGCTTATGTTTATGGTTATGGTTAGTGTGAGAATTAGGTTAATGGTTAAGTTTAGGGTTAGGGTTAGGGTGAGGGTGAGGGTTAGGGTTAGGGTAAGGTTTAGGCTTAGGGTTATTGTTAGGCTTAGGGTTAGGGTTAGGGTGAGGATGAGGGTTAGGGTTAGGGTTAGGGTGAGGGTTTGGCTTTGGGTGATATTTACGGTGAGGGTGAGGTTTAGGGTGAGGGCAAGGGTTAGGGTGAGTGTGAGGGTTAGGGTGATGGTGAGGTTTAATGTGACAGTGAGGGTTAGGGAGAGGGTTAGAGTTAGGGTGATATTTAGGGTAAGGGTGAGGGTTAGAGTGAAGGTGAGGTTTAGGGTGAGAGTTAGGGTTAGGGTTAGGGTTAAGGTTACGGTTAGGGTGAGTGTGAGGGTAGGGTTTAGGGTTAGAATTAGGATGAGTGTTAGGATGAAGTTTATGGTTAGGGTTAGGGTTAGTGTGAGGTTTAGGTTTATGGTTAAGGTTAGGTTTAGGGTGAGGGTGTGTGTGAGGGTTAGGGTTAGGGTTAGGGTTATTGTTAGGGTTAGGTTTAGGGTTAGGGTTAGGTTTAGGTTGACGGTGAGGGTTAGGGTTAGCGTTAGCGTTAGCGTTAGGGTTAGCGTGAGGGTGAGTGAGAGGGTTAGGTTTAGGACTAGCGTTAGGTTTAGGGTTATTCTTAGGGTGAGGGTGATGGTGAGGCTGAGCCTTAGGGTGAGGTTTAGGGTTAGGGTTAGGGTGAGGGTTAGGGTTAGCTTGATATTTTGGGTGAGCGTGAAGGTTAGGGTGTGAGTGAGGGTTAGGGTGACGGTGAGGGTTAGGGTTTGGGTGAGGGTTAGGTTTTGGGTGAGGTTTTTGGTGTCGGTGAGGGTTAGGGTTTGTGTTAGGGTTAGGGTTAGGTTAAGGGTTAGGGTGAGGGTTAGGGTTAGGGTTAGGGTTAGGTTGAGTTTGAGGTTGAGGGTTAGGTTTAAGGTGAGTTTAAGTTTTAGCATGAGGGTTAGGGTGAGGGTGAAGATTGGGGTTAGCATTTGTGTTGAGTGTGAGGCTTAGGGTGAGGGTTAGGGTGAGGTTTTGGGTGAGGGTTAGGGTGAGGGTTAGGTTTAGGGTTAGGGTTAGGGTTAGTGTGAGGATTAGGGTTAGGGTTAGGGTGTGGGTAAGGGTTAGAGTGAGGTTTAGGAAGAGGTTTAGTGTTACTTTGAAGGTTAGGGTGGGGTTAGGGTTAGGGTTAGGGTGAGGATTAGGGTTAGGGTTAAGGTGCGGGTAAGGGTTAGAGTGAGGTTTAGGAAGAGGGTTAGGGTTACTTTGAAAGTTAAGGTGAGGGTTAGGATTAGGGTTAGGGTGAGGGTATATGTTATGGTGAGAGTTAGGATTAGGGTTAAGGTTAGGGTTAGGGATAGGTTTATTGTTAGGGTTAGCGTTAGGATTAGGGTAAGGGTGAGGGTTAGGTTTAGGTTTAGGGTTAGCGTTATTGTTAGCATTATGGTTAGGTTTGTGGTGAGGGGTAGTTTTAGTGTGAGGGTTAGGGTTAGGGTGCGGGTAAGGGTTAGGGTGAAGGTTAGGTTAAGGGTGAGCATTAGGGTTAGCATTAGGTTTAGGGTTAGGGTTAGGCTGAGGGTTAGGTTTAGGGTTAGGTTTAGTGTGAGGGTAAGGGTGAGGGTTAGGTTTAAGGTTGGGTGAGGGTTAGGGTTAGGGTTAGGTTCAGGGTTAGGGTGAGGGTGAGGGTGAGGGTGAGGGTTAGGGTGAGGGTGAGGTTGAGGGTGAGGATTAGGGTTAGGGTAAGGGAGAGGGTGAAGTTGATGTTTAGAGTTAGGATTAGGATTAGGGTTAGGGTGAGGGTTCAGAGAGCATGAGGTTAAGGGTTAGGGTGATAGTTAAGGTGAGGGTGAGAATTAGGGTTAGGGTTAGGTTTAGGGTGAGGGTTAGTGTGAGGGTTATTGTTAGGTTTAGGTTTAGGTTTAATGTAAGGATTAGGGAGAGGGTTAGGGTTAGGGTGAAGGTTAGGTTTAGCGTGAGGGGTAGGGTGACTGTGAGAGTAAGGGTTAGGGTGAAGGTTAGGGTGAGGCTGAGGGTTAGGGTTATTTTAGTGTTAGGGTGAGGGTTAGTGTTAGGTTTAGGGTTATGGTGGGGGTTAGGATGAGGGTTGGGGTTAGGGTTAGGTTTAGGTTTAGGATGAGAGATAGGGTGAGTGTGAGGTTTAGGGTTACGGTTAGGGTTAGGGTTAGGGTGAGGGTTCGGGTGAGGGGTAGGTTTAGAGTTAGGGTTAGGGTGAGGTTTAGGGTTAGGTTAATTTTAGTTTGAGGGTTAAGTTTATGGTGAGGCTATGGGTTAGATTGAGGGTTAGGTTGAGGGTTAGGGTTAGGGTGAGGTTGAGTTTTAGGGTGAGGGTGAGTCTAAGGTTTGGGGTGAGAGTAAGCATTAGGATGAGGGTTAGGGTGAGAGTGAAGTTTAGGTTTAGCATTAAGTTTAGGGTGAGGGTGAGGGTTAGGATTAGGGTTAGGGTTAGGTTGAGGGCTAGGCTGAGGGTGAGGGTTAGCGTTAGCTTGAGGCTTAGGGTGAGCATTAGGATTAAGGTTAGTGTTAGTGTTATTGGTAGTGGTAGGGTTAGGGCGAGGGTTAGTGTGAGGGTTAGGGTGAGGGTTAGGGTGATGGTTTGGGTGAGCATGAGTTTTAGTGTGGGGATGAGGGTTAGGTTTAGGGTGAGGGTAATCATTAGGGTGGGGGTCAGGATGAGAGTGAATGTTAGGTTTAGCATTAGGTTTAGGGTGAGGGTCAGGGTTATGTTTAGGGATAGGGTGAGGATTAGGGTGTGGGTTAGGGTTAGGGTGGGTGTTAGGCTGAGTGGTAGGGTTAGGTTTAATGTGTTTGTTAGTGTTAGGGTTAGGGTGAGGTTAAGGGTTAAGATTAGGGATAGGGTGAGGGTGAGTGTTAGAGTTTGCATTAGGTTTAGGGTTAGGGTGAGGGTTAGGGTTAGGATTAGGATTAGGGTGAGAGTTTGGATGATGGTTATGGTTAGGGTTAGAGTTAGTGTGAGGATTAGGGTTAGGGTTAGGGTTAGGGTGAGGGTAAGGGTTAGGTTGAGGTTTAAGGTGAGGGTGAGGGTTAGGTTTAGGGTGAGGTTAAGGGTTAGAGTGAGGGTTAGGTTTTGGGTGAAGTTTAGGGTTATGGTTAGGGTTAGGGTGAGGGTGAGTGTTAGTGTTAGGGTTAGGGTGAGGATTATTGTTAGGGTTTGGGTTAGTGGAAGGCTGAGGGTGAGGGTGAGGGTTAGGTTTATTGTTAGGGTTAGGGTTAGGGTGAGGATTATGGTGAGGGTGAGCGTGAGTATGAGGGTGAGGGTTAGGTTTAGGTTGAGGGTTAGGTTTACGATTAGGGTTAGGATGTGGGCTAGGGTGAGGATGAGTGTTATGGTTAGGGTTAGGTTGTGGGTTAGTGTTAGGTTGAGGGTTCAGGTGAGGGGTAGGTTTAGGGTTAGGGTTAGGGTGATTATAAGGGTTAGGGTGAGGTTTAGGGTGAGCGTGAGGTTTAGGGGGAGGGTTAGGTTTAGGGTGAATGTTAGGGTGAGGGTTAGGTTTAGGGTTAGGGTGAGAGTATGTGTTAGGGTGGGGGTTTGGGTGAGGGTTAAGGTTAGGGTGAGGGTTAGGGATAGAGTTAGGGTGAGAGTTAGGGTGAGGGTGATGGTGAGATTTAGGGTTTGGATTAGGTTCAGGGTGAGGGTGAGGTTCAGGGTTAGGATTAGTGTTAATGTTAGGTTTAGGCTGAGGGTTAGGGTGAGGGTCAGGTTTAGGGTTAGGGTGAGGGTAAGGTTTAGGGTGAGGCTTAGGCTGAGGGTGAGTTTTAGGGAGAGGGTTAGGGTTATGTTGAGGGTTATGGTTAGGTTTAGGGTATGGGTGAGAGAGAGGGTTAGGTTTAGGATTAGGTTTAGGTTTGTGATTAGGCTTAGGGTGAGGGTGATGTTGACGGTGAGGTTTAGGGTGAGAGTTAGGGTTAGGATTATGGTGAAATTTAGGGTTAGAGTGATTTTTAGGGTGAGGGTGAGGGTGAGGGTGAGGGTTACGGTGACCGTGAGCATTAGGGTGAGGGTTAGGATTAGGGTTAGCGTTAGGGTGAGTGATAGGGTTAGGGTTAGGGTGAGGGTGAGGATTAGAGTGAGGTATAGGGTTAGGGTTAAGGTTAGGGTTAGTGTGAGGATTAGGGTTAGGGTTAGGTTGAGGGTGAGGGTTAGGGAGAGGTTTATGGTTAGGGTGAGGAAAAGGGTGAAGGTTTGGGTTAGGGTTAGGTTGAGGGTTCGGGTTCGGGTTCGGGTTAGGGTGAGGGATAGAATTAGGGTGATGGTGAATGTTAGGGTGAGGGTGAGGTTTAGGGTGAGTGTGACAGTTAGGGTGTGGCTGAGGGTTAGGATTACTGTGAGCTTTAGGGTGAGGGTGAGCGTTAGGGTTAGTGTTAGCATTAGGGTGAGGGTTAGGAATAGGGTTAGGGTGAGGGTGAGGGTTAGGGTGAGGGTTAGGGTTAGGGATAGGGTTATTGTGAGGTTTAGGGTTAGGCTTAGGTTTAGGGTGAGGGTAAGGGTTAGGGTTAGGTTTAGGGTAAGGTTTAGGGTGAGGGTTTAGGTGAGTGCGAGGGTTAGGTTAATGTGAGTGTTAGGGTGAGTGTTAGGGTGAGGTTTAGGTTTAGTGTTAGCGTTAGGTTCAAGGTGAGGATTAGGGATAGGGTTAGGGTTAGGATTAAGGTTATTGTTACGGTTAGAGTTAGGGATAGGGTGAGGGTGAGGGTTAAGTTTAGGGTTAGCATTAGGGTTAGTGTGAGGGTGAGCGAGAAGGTTAGGTTTAGGATTAGTGTTAGGTTTAGGTTTAGTCTTAGGATGAGGGTGATGGTGAGGGTGAGGTTTAGGGTCAGGATGAGGGTTAGGGTTACGGTGAGGTTTAGTGTTAGGGTGATAGTTAGGGAAAGGGTGAGGGTTAAGGTGAGGGTGAGGGTTAATGTGAGTTTGATGGTTAGGGTTTGGGTGAGGGTTAGGGTGAAGTTGAGGGTTAGGGTGAGCGTGAGTGTTAGGGTTAGGGTTGGGGTTAGGGTTAGTGTTAGTGTGAGGATTAGGGTTAGGGTTAAGTTTAGGGTTAGGGTGAGGTAAGTATTTAGGGTGAGGTTTAGGGTGAGAGTGAGGTTTAGGGAGAAGGTTAGGGTTAAGGTGAGGGTTAGGGTGAGGGTTAGGGTTAGTGTGAGGGTTAGGATTAGGGTTAGTGATAGGGGTAGGCTGAGGCTCAGGGTGAGGGTGAGGGTTAGATTTAGGGTGATCTTTAGGGTTAGGTTGAGGTTTAGGTTTAGGTTTCGGTTTAGGATGAGGATGAGGGTGAGGTGGGGTTAGCATTAGGGTTAGGGTTATTGTTAGGGTTAGGGTTAGGGTTAGGTTTAGGGTTAGGGTGAGCCTGAGGGTGAGGATGAGTGTTAGGATTAGGGTTAGGAATAGGGTTATTATTAGGGTTAGGGTTAGCATTAGGGTGAGCGTGAGGTTTAGGTTTATGGTTACGGTTAGGTTGAGGCTGAGGTTCAGGGTTAGGGTTAGGATTAGGTTTAGGGTTAGTGTGAGGATTAGAGTTAGGGTTAGGGTGAGCGTAAAGGTTAGGGTGAGGTTTAGGGAGAGGGTTACGGTTACGGTGAGGGTTAGTGTTAGGGTTAGGATATGGATTTGTATTAGGTTGAGGGTTAGGGTGAGGGTTAGGATTAGGGTTAGGTTGTTGTTTAGGTTTAGGGTGAGGTTTAGTTTTAGGTTTAGGAAGAGGATTAGGCTGAGGGGTGGGGTTAGCTTTAGGGTTAGGGTGAGGGTTAGGTTTCGGGTTATGGTTAGGGTTATTTTTGGGTTAGGTTTAGTGTTAGAGTTAGGGTGAGTGTGAGGGTGAGGATGAGATTTAGGATTAGGGTTAGGAATAGGGTTATTGTTACGGTTAGGGTTAGGGTTAGGTTGAGGTTGAGGGTTAGATTTAGGGTTAGAGTTAGGGATTTTGTTAGTGTTAGGGTTAGGGTAAGTGTGAGGTTTAGACTTTGTGTGAGGGTTAGGTTTAGGGATAGGGTTATTGTGAGGGTAAGGGTTAGGGTGAGGGTTAGGGTAAGGGTGAACGTTAGGGTTAGCATTAGGTTAGGGTCAGGGTTAGGGTGAGGGTTAGGGTTAGGTTTAGTCATAGGGTGAGGGTAAGGGTGAGGATTCGGGTTAAGTTTACGGTGAATGTTAGGGTTAGGGTGAAGGTTAGGGTTAGGGTTAGGGTGAGAGTGAGGGTGAGGGTGAGCGTTAGGGTGAGGTTGACGTTGAGGGTGAGGTTTAGGGTTAGGGTAAGGAAGAGGGTGAAGATGAGGTTTATGGTTAGGATTAGGGTGTGGGTTAGGGTGTGGGTGAGGGTTAGGGCTAGGGTTAGGTTGAGTCTTATGGTTAGTGAGAGGGTTGGGTCAGCGTGAGGGTAAGGATTAGGGTGAGGGTTAGGCTGAGGGTTAGGGTTAGTGTGAGGGGTAGGGTGACCTTGAGTGTAAGGGTTAGAGTGAGGGTTAGGGTGAGGCTAAGGGTTAGGGTTTTTGTTAGTGTTAGGGTGGGGGTTAGGGTTAGGTTTAGTGTTATGGTGGGGGTTAGGGTGAAGATTGGGGTTATGGTTAGGCTTATGGTTAGGATGAGGGTTAGGGTTAGGGGGAGGATTAGGGTAAGGGTGAGGGTTAGGGTGAGGGTGATGGTCAGGGTTAGGATGAGGGTTAGTGTTAGGTTTAGGGTTAGTATGAATTCGAGTGTGAGGATGAGGGTTGGGGTTTGGGTTAGGTTAAGGGTGAGTGTGAGGTTCAGGTTTACGATTAGGGTTAGGGTTAGGGTTAGGCTGAGGGTAAGGGTGAGTGTGAGGGTTAGGGATAGAGTGAGTGTGAGGTTTAGGGTTAGGTTTAGGGTGAGGGTTAGAGTTAGGGTGAGGGTTAAGATTAGAGTTATTGTTAGGGTGAAGGTTAGGGTTACGGTCAGGGTGAGGGTTAAGTTTAGGGTTAGATTTAGGGTTAGGGAGAGGGTGAAGGATAGGTTTAGGTTCAGGATTAGGGTTAGCTTTAGGGTTAGGCTTAGGGTGAGGGTGATGGTGAGAGTGTGGCTTAGGGTGAGGGTAAGGGTTAGGTTGTGGTCTAGGGTGAGGGTTTGTGTTAGGTTGACGGTTAGGTTTAAGGTGAGGGTTAGGGTTAGGGTTAGGGATATGGTGAGGATGAGTGCTAGGTTTAGGGTGAGGTTAAGTGTTAGGGTGAGTTTCAGGGTGAGGGTTAAGGTTAGGTTGTTGGTTGGGGAAGGGTGAGGGTAAGGTTTAGGGAGAGGGTAATGGTTAGGGTGAGGGTTAGGGTGGGGGGGAAGGTTAGAGTTAGCATTAGGGTTAGGGTGAGGGTGAAGGTTAGGGTTAGAATTAGGGTTAGGGTGAGGATGATCATTAGGTTTAGGGTTATTGTTAGGGTGAGGGCTAGGCTGAGGGTGAGGCTTAGGGTTAGGGTGAGGGTTAGGTTTAGTGTGAGTGTTAGGGTTAGGGTTAGGGTGAGGGTAAGTGTTAGGGAGAGATATAGGGTGAGGTTGAGTGTTAGGGTTAGCAATATGGTTAGGGTTAGGATTAGGGTGAGGGTTAGGGTTAGGTTTAGGGTTAGGGTGAGATTTAGGGTGAGGGTTATGTTTAGGGTTATGTTTAGGGTGAGGGTAAGTGTTAGGGTGAGGTTTAGGGTGAGGGTGAGGGTTAAGCTGACGTTTACGTTAGTGTGAGTGTTAGGGTTAAGGTGAGGGTGAGGGTTAGGTTTAGGGTGAGGTTCAGGGTTATGGTGAGGGTTAGGGTGAGGGTGAAGGTTAGGCTTAGCATTAGGTTTAGGGTGAGGTTGAGGGTTCGGCTTAGGGTTAGGGTTAGTGTGTGGGCTAGTCTGAGGGTGAGAGGGTTAGTATTAGGTTTAGGGTGAGGATTAGGGTTAGGGTGAGGGTCAGGTTTAGGGTTAAGGTTAGGGTTAGGCTTATTTTTCGGGTTAGGGTTAGGTTTAGGGTGAGGGTGCTGGTGAGGGTGAGGGTTAGGTTTAGGGTTAGGTATAGGGTTAGAGTGACGGTAAGGTTTAGGGTGAGGTTTAGGATGAGGGTGAGTTTTAAGTAGAGGGTTAGGTTTAGGGTTAGGGTTAGGGTTAGGGTTAGGGTTAGGGTAAGGGTGATGTTGAGGGTGAGATTTACGATGAGGGTTAGGGTTAGGATTATGGTGAGGGTTAGGGTGAGGCTGATGTTGAGGGTGAGATTTAGGGTGAGGGTTAGGGTTAGGATTATGGTGAGGGTTAGGGTTAGGGTGATGTTTAGGGTGAGAGTGAGGGTTAGGGTGAGGGTGAAATTTAGGATTAGGGTTAGGGTAAGGGCTAGGGTAAGTGTGAGGGTTAGGTTGAGTGTGAGGGTTAGGGTTAGTGTTAGAGTTAGGGTAAGGTTAAGGGTTAGGGTGAGAGTTAGGGTGAGATTGAGGTTTAAGTGTAGCGTTAGGGTTAGTGTGAGGGGTAGGGTGAGGGTTAGGGTTAGGGTTACCTGAGAATTAGGGTTAGGGTAAGGTTGAGGTTGAGGGTGATGTTGAGGGTTAGGGTATGGGTGAGGCTTCGGGTGACGGTGAGGGTTAGGGTGATTTTTAGGTTTAGGGTTAGCATTAAGGTGAGGAATAGGATTAGGGTTAGGGTGAGGTTTAGGGTTAGGGTTAGGTTTAGGGCTAGTGTGAGGATTAGGGTTGGGTTTGGGTGAGGGTAAGGGTTATGGTGAGGATTAGGGTGAGTGTGTGTGTTAGGGAGAGGGTTAGGTTTAGGGTGAGGGAATGGCTGAGTGTTTGGATTAGGGTTAGGTTGAGGGTAAAGTTTCGGGGGAGGCTTAGGGTGAGGGTTAGAATTAGGGTGACGTTTAGGGTTAGGGATAGGGTGAGGGTGAGTGTTAGGATTAGGTTTAGGGTTAGGATGAGGGTTAGGCTGAGGTTCGGGTGAGGGTTAGGGTGTGGGTTAGAATTAGGGTGACGTTTAGGGTTAGGGCTAGGGTGAGGGTGAGTGTTAGAATTAGGTTTATGGTTAGGATGAGGGTCAGGCTGAGGGTTAGGGTTAGGGTTAGGGTGAGGGTTAGGGTTAGTGTGAGAGTTAGGATAAGGTTGAGGGTAAGTGTTAGGATGAGGTTAAGGGTGAGGGTGAGGGGTGGGTTTAGGTTCAGGATTAGCTTGAGGATTATCGTGAGTGTTAGGATTATGGTTAGTGTTAGTGTTAGGGTTAGGGTTAGGGTGAGGGTTAGGGTTAGGGTTAGGGTGAGTTTTAGGGTGAGGGTGAGGATTAGGTTTAGGGTGAGGGTAAGGGTTAGGGTGAGGGTGAAGTTTAGGTTTATCATTAGGTTTAGGGTGAGGGCGAGGCTTAGGGTTAAGGTTAGGGTTAGGGTGAGGGCTACTCTGAGTGTGAGGGTTAGGGTTAGGTTTAGGGATAGAGTGAGGATTAGGGTTGGGTTTAGGGTTAGGGTGAGTGTTAGGCTGAGGGGTATGGTTAGGGTTAGGGTCAGGGTTAAGTTTAGTGTGATTGTTAGAGTTAGGTTTAGGGTGAGGTCAAGAGTTAGGGTGAGGGACAGGGTGTCGGTGAGGGTTAGTGTTAACATTAGGGTTAGGGTTAGGGTGTGGTGAGGGTTAGGGCTAGGGTGAGGTTGAGGTTAGGGTTTCGGGTTAGGATTAGGGTGAGGGTTAGGATGATGGTTATGGTTAGGGTTAGGATTAGTGTCAGGATTAGGGTTAGGGTTTGGGTTAGGGTGAGGGTAAGTGTTAGGGTGAGGTTTAGGGTGAGGGTGAGTGTTAGGCTGATTGTTAGGTTTAAGGTGGGGTTTAGGGTTATGGTTAGGGATATGGTGAGGTTGAGGGTTAGGTTTAGTGTGAGGTAAAGGGTTAGGGTGAGGGTAAATGTTAGGGTTAGCATTAGAGTTAGGGTGAGGGTGAGGATTAGACTTGGGGTTAGGGTTAGGGTTAGGGTTAGGGTTTGGGTGAGGGTTTGGGTTAGGGTTAGGATTAGGGTGAGGGTGAGGGTTAGGGTTAGGGTTAAGGTGAGGGTTATTGTTAGGGTTAGGTTTAGGGTTAGGGGAAGGTTGAGGGTGAGGGTGAGGGTTTGGGTTATTGTTAGGGTTAAGGTTAGGGTGAAGGTGAGGGTAAGGGTGAGGGTTAGGGTTAGGTTTAGGGTTAGGGTGATGGTGAGGTTTAGGGTGAGGGTTAGGGTTAGGGTTATTGTGAGGGTTAGGTTGAGTTGTAGAATTAGGGTTATGGTGAGGGTAATGTTTATTGTGAGGGTTATGCTTAGGTTTAGGGTGAGGGTCAGGGTTATGGTGAGGGTTTGGTTGAGATTGAGGTTTAGGGTTAGCGTTAGGTTAGTGTGAGGGTTAGGGTGAGGTTATTGTTAGGGTTAGGGTTAGGGTTAGTTTTACTGTGAGGTTGAGGATTAGATTTAGGGTTAGGGTGGGGGTTAAGATTAGGATGAGGGTTAGGGTTAGAATTAGGGTGAGGTTGAGGGTGATGGTTAGGGCTAGAGTGAGGGTGAGGGGAGGGTTTGGGTTAGGATAAGGATTAGGTTTAAGCTGAGGGTAAGGGTGAGGGTGAGGGTTAGGGTTAGTGTTAGGGTGAGGGTCAGTGTGAGGGTTAGGTTAGTGTGAGAGTTAGAGTTAGGGTTAGGATAAGGGTAAGGGTTAGGGTCAGTGTTAGGTTGAGGATGAGTGTTAGGGTTAGGGTTAGGGTTATGGTGAGGGTTAGGATGAGTGTTAGGTTTAGTGTTAAGATGAGGGTTAGAGTGAGGTTTAGGCTTAGTGTTAGGGTTAGGGTTAGGGTGACTGATAGGGTAAGGTTGGGGATTACGGTTTGTGTGAGGGTTAGGTTTAGGGTGAAGGTGAGGGTTATGGTGAGATTTAGGGTTAGGATTAGGTGTAGTTATAGTGTTAGGCTGAGGGTGAGTGTGAGGGTGAGTTTGAGGGCTGGGTTAGGGTTACAGTTAGGATTAGGGTAAGGGCTAGACTGAGGGTGAGTTTTAAGGTGAGGGTGAGGGTGAAGGTGATGGTTAACTTAAGGGTTAGGGTTAGGGTGAGGGTTAGCGTTAGGGTTAGAGTGAGGGTTACTGTTAGGGTGATGTTTAGTGTGAGGGTGAAAGTTAGGTTGAGGGTGAGTGTTAGGATGTGGGTGAGGGTTAGGTTTAGGGTGAGGGATAGGGTTACAGTGAGGGTGAGGGTGAGGCGGAGGGTGAGGTTGAGGGTGAGGGTTAGGTTTAGGGTGAGGGTTAGGTTTAGGTTTGGGGTGAGGGTTAGAGTGAGGTTTAGGGTTAGGGTGAGGGTGAGGGTTAGGGTTAGTGTTAGGGTTAGGGTTAGGTTTAGGTTTAGGGTGAGGTTAAAGTTTATGGTGGTGGTTAGTGTGAGGGTGAGGGTGAGGGTTAAGGTTAGAGTTTGGGTTAGGGTTAAGGTAAGAGTGAGCATGAGGGTTAGGGTTAGGATTAGGTTAGGTTTAGGTTTAGGCTGAGGGTGAGGGTGAGGGAGAGGGTGAGGGTTAGGGTTACTTTTAGGTGTAGGATGATCTATAGGGTTACCGGTAAGGTTAGGATTAGTGTGAGGGTTATTGATATTATGTGGGTTAGGGTTAGGCTTAGTGTTAGGGTGAGGGTAAGCCTTAGGGTGAGGGTTAGGGTGAGGGTGAGGGTTAGGCTTAGAGTTAGGGTTAGGGTGAGTGTTAGGGTGAGAGTGAGGGTTAGGGTTAGCGTGAGTGTTAGGGTGAGAGTTAGCGTGAGGTTTAGAGTTAGGGTGAGGGTTAGTATGATGGTTAGGGTTAGGGTTAGGGTTAGGTTGAGGGTTAGGGTGAGGTGAGGGTTAGGTTAGGGTGAGGGTAAGGGTTAGGGTGAAGGAGAGGGTTATTCTGTGGGTTAGGGTTAGGGTGAGGCTTATGGTTAGGATAAGGGTGAAGGTGAGGGTGAGGGTTAGGGTTAGGATTAGGGTTAATATTAGGTTTAGGCTGAGGGTGAATGTGAGGGATGAGGTTGAGGGTTTGGATTAGTGTTAGGACGAGGGTGATGGTAAAGGTTAGGGTTAGTGTGAGGTTTATGGTTAGGGTTAGGGTGAGGTTAAGTGTTACTGTGAGGGTGAGGGTTAGGATTAGGGTGAAGGTGAGGGTGAGGTTGAGGGATAGGGTTAGGATTAGGTTTAGGGATAGGGTTAGGCTGAGGCTGAGGGTGAGGCTGAGGGTGAGAGTTTGGTTAGGGTTATCGTTAGGATTATGGTGAATGCTAGGGTGAGAGTGAGGGTTAGGGTTAGGGTGAGGGTGTGGGTGAGGGTTATGTTTAGGGTGAGGGTTATGGTGACGGTGAGGGTGAGGGTTAGGGTTAGGTTTAGGGTTAGTGTGAGGATTAGGGTTATGGTTAGGGTGAGGATAAGGGTTATGGTGAGGTTTAGGGTGAGGATTAGGGTTAGGGTTAGCGTGAGGGTTAGGTTTAGTGTGATTGTTAGTGTTAGGGTTAGGTTGAGTTTTAGGGTGAGGGTGAGGATTAGGTTAAGGTGAGAGTAAGGGTTAGGGTGAGAGTTAGGGTGAGTGTGAAGTTCAGGGTTAGCATTAGGTTTAGGGTGAGGGTGAGGGTTAGGTTTAGGGTTAAGGTTAGGGTGAGGGCTTGGCTGAGGGTGAGGGTTAAGTTTAGGTTTAGGGATAGGGTGTGGATTAGGGTTAGGGTTAGGGTGAGTGTTAGGCTGTGGGGTAGGGTTAGGGGTCGGGTTAGGGTTCGGTTTAGTGTGATTGTTAGTGTTAGAGTTAGTGTGAGGGTAAGGGTGAGGGCGAGGATTAGGTTAAGGTGAGGGTTAGGGTTAGCATTAGGGTTAGGGTTAGGGAGAGGGTTAGGGTTAGGTTTAGGATTAGGGTGAGGTTGAGTGTTAGGGCTAGGGTGAGGTTGATGGTAGGGTTTAGGGTAAGGATTAGGGTGAGGTTTAGGATGAAGGTTTTGTTTACGGTTAGGGTTAGTGTGAGGATTAGGGTTAGGATTAGCATGAAGGTAAGGGTTAGGGTGAGTTTTCGGGTAAGGGTTAGTGTTAGGCTGACAGTTAGCGTTATGGTGTGGGTTAGGGTTAGGTTTAGGTATATGGTGAGGGTGAGGGTTAGGTTTAGGTTGCGGTAAAGGGTTAGAGTGAGGGTTCAGTTGATGGTGAAGGTTAGGGTTAGCCTTAGGGTTAGGGTGAGGGTGAGGGTTAGCCTTAGGGTTAGCTTTAGGGTTAGGGTTAGGGTTTGGGTGAGGCTTAGGTTTAGGGTTAGGGTGAGAGTGAGAGTTAGGGTTAGGGTTAGGGTTAGGGTGAGGGTTATTGTTAGGGATAGGGTTACAGTTAGGGTGAGATTGAAGTTGAGGGTGAGGGGTAGGATTATTCTTAGGGTTAGGGTTAGGGTTAGGGTGAGGGTAAGGGTGAGGGTTAGGGTTAGGGTTATGTTGAGGGTGAGGGAGACGGTTAGGTTTAGGATTAGGTTTAGGGTTAGGGTTAGGCTTAGGGTGAGGTTTAGGGTGAGTGTTAGGATTAGGATTAGGTTGAGGCTTAGGGTTAGGGTGATATTTAGGTTGAGGGTGATGGTTAGGGTGAGGGTGGGGGTGAGGGTGAAGGTGGGGGTTAGGGTTAGAGTGTGGGTGAGTGTTAGTGTTAGGATTAGGGTTAGGTTTAGGTTTAGGCTGAGGGTAAGGGTGAGGGTCAGGGTTAGGGTTAGTGTTAGGGTGACGGTGACGGTGAGGGTTAGGGTTAGGTTTACGTTGAGGGTAAAGGAAAGGGTGAGGGTTAGATTGAGTTTGAGGGTTAGGGTTACGGTTAGGGATACTATGAGGGTTAGGGTTAGGGTTAGCATTAGGGGTCTGGTTAGTGTGAGGTTTAGGATGAGGATTAGGCTTAGGGTTAGTGTTAGGGTTAGGGTGATTGTTAGGGTGAGCATGAGGGTGAGGGTTAGGTTTAGGATTAGGGTTAGGGTTAGGGTTATTGTTAGGGTTAGGGTTAGGGTGAAGGTGAGAGTTAGGGTTAGGGTTAAAGTTAGGGTGAGGGTAAGGGTTAGGTTTATAGTTAAGTTAAGGTTTACAGTGAGGGTTAGAGTGAGAGTGAGGCCTAGTTTTAGGGTTAATATTATGGTGAGTATTAGTGTTAGTATTAGTGTTAGTATTAGGTTACTATTTAGTGTTAGTATTTAGTGTATTAGTATTGAGTGATAGGGTTAGGGTGAGGGTCAACCTAACCTAAACCTAAACTTAAGCGTCGCGCTTAGGTTTAGGGTGAGGGTGAGGGTTAGGGATAGGTTTAGGGTTAGGGTTATTGTTAGGGTTAGGGTTAAGGTGAGTGTGAGGGTGAGGGTTAGGGATAGCATTAGGTTTAGAGAGAGTGTGAGGGAGAAGATTAGGTTTAGGATTAAGGTTAGGTTTAGGGTTAGGCTTAGGGTGAGGGTGATGGTGAGGGTGAGGCTTAGGGTCAGGGTTACGGTTAGGGTTAGGGTGAGGGTTAGTGTTAGGGTGATATTTAGGGAAAGGGTGAGGGTTAGGGTGAGGGTGAGGGTGAGGGTTAGGGTGAGTGTGAGGGTTAGGGTTTGGGTGAGGGTTAGGTTAACGTTGAGAGTTAGGGTGAGGGTGAGTGTAAGGTTTAGGGTTAGTGTGAGGATTAGGGTTAGTGTGGTTAGGGTTAGGTTTAGGGTTAGTGTGAGGATTAGGGTTAGGATTAGCGTTAGCATTAGCGTGAGGCTTAGGGTTACAGTTAGGGTGAGGGTTGTGGTTAGGGATAGGGTTATGGTTAGGATGAGGGATAGGGTTGGGTGAGGGTAAAGGTGAGTGTGAGGGTTAGGGTGAGGGTGAGGGTTAGGATTAGGGTGAGGGTTAGGATTAGGGTTAGGATGAGGGCTAGGGTGAGGGTGAAGGTTAGGATTAGGGTTATGGTTAGGTTGAGGGTTAGGGTTAGGGTGAGGTTTCGGGTGAGTGGTAGGTTTAGGGTTAGAGTTAGGGTGAGGGTAAAGGTTAGGGTGAGGTTTAGGGTGAGGGAGAGATTTAGGGAGAGGGTTAGGGTTAGGGTGAGGGTTAGCTTGAGGGATATGGTTAGGATTAGGGTGAGGGTATGAGTTAGGGTGAGGGTTAGGGTGAAGGTTAGCGTTAGGATGAGGCTTAGGGATAGGGTTAGTGTTATGGTTTGGGTAACGATGAGGGTGAGGTTTAGTTTTAGGATTAGATTCAGGGTGAGGGTGAGGTAAAGGGTGAGGATTAGTGTTAGGGTGAGGGTGAGGGTGAGGGTTAGGTTTAGGGTGAGGATTAGGGTTAGGGTTATTGTGAGGATTAGTGTCAGGGGTAGGGTGAGGGTAAGGGTTATGGTGAGGTTTAGTGTTAGGGTTAGCATTAGGGTTAGCATGAGTGTGAGGGAGATGGTTAGGTTTAAGATTAGGGTTAGGTTTACGGTTAGGCTTAGTGTGAGGGTCATGGTGAGGGTGAGGCTTAGGGTGAGGTTTAGGATTAGGATTAGGGTGAGGGTTAGGGTTAGGGTGATATTTAGGGTGATGGTGAGGATTAGGGTGAGTGTGAGCTTTAGGGTGAGTGTGAGGGTTAGGGTGTGAGTGAGGGTTAGGTTGATGGTGAGCGTTAGGGTGAGGGTGAGTGTTAGGGTTAGGGTTAGCATTAGGGTGAGTGTTAGGGTTAGGCTTAGTGTGAAGGTGAGGGTTAGGTTGAGGGTTAGGGTTAGGGTTAAGGTTAGGGTGAGTGTGAGGATTAGGGTTAGGGTTAGGTTTAGTGTGAGTGTTAGGGTGAGAGTGAGCGTTAGGTTTAGTGTGAGTGTTATGGTGAGTGTTAGGGTGAGGGTTAGGTTTAGTGTTAGGGTTAGGGTGAGGGTGACGGTAAGGGTTAGGGTGAGGGTGAGGGTTAGGGATAGGGTTAGGGTTAGGGTTAGGGTTATTTTTAGGGTTAGGGTGAGGGTGACGGTAAGGGTTAGGGTGAGGGTGAGGGTTAGGGATAGGGTTAGGGTTAGGGTTAGGGTTATTTTTAGGCTTAGGGTTAGGGTTAGGGTTAGGGTTAGGGTGCAGGTGAGTGTTAGGGTTAGCGTGAGGGTAAGGGTTAGGGTTATAGTTAGGGTAAGGTTTAGGGTGAGGGTTAGGGTGAGAGTGAGGACTAGTTTTAGTGTGAGTATTAGGGTGAGGGTTATGTTGAGTGTTAGGGTTAGGGTGAGGGTGACAGTTAGTTTTAGGTTGAGGGTGAGGGTTAGTGATAGGGTTAGGGTTAGGGTTATTGTTAGGGTTAAGGTTAGGGTTAGGGTGAGGGTGAGGGTGAGGGTTAGGGATTGCATTATGTTTAGATTGAGGGTGAGGGAGAGGGTTAAATTTAGGATTAGAGTTAGGTTTAGGGTTAGGCATTGGGTGAGGGTGTTGGTGAGGGTGAGGCTTAGGGTCAGGGTTAGGATTAGGGTTAGGGTGAGGATTAGTGTTAGGGTGATATTTAGGGAAAAGGTGAGGTTTAGGGTGAGAGTGAGGGTTCGGTTTAGTGTGAGTGTTAGGGTGAGTGTTAGGGTGAGATTTAGGTTTAGTGTCAGGGTTAGGGTGAGGGTGATGTTAAGGGTTATGGTGAGGTTTAGTGTTAGGGTTAGCATTAGGGTTAGCATGAGTGTGAGGGAGATGGTTAGGTTTAGGATTAGGGTTAGGTTTACGGTTAGGCTTAGTGTGAGGGTCATGGTGAGGGTGAGGCTTAGGGTGAGGGTTAGGATTAGGATTAGGGTGAGGGTTAGGGTTAGGGTGATATTTAGGGTGATGGTGAGGATTAGGGTGAGTGTGAGCTTTAGGGTGAGTGTGAGGGTTAGGGTGTGGGTGAGGGTTAGGTTGATGGTGAGCGTTAGGGTGAGGGTGAGTGTTAGGGTTAGGGTTAGCATTAGGGTGAGTGTTAGGGTTAGGCTTAGTGTGAAGGTGAGGGTTAGGTTGAGGGTTAGGGTTAGGGTTAAGGTTAGGGTGAGTGTGAGGATTAGGGTTAGGGTTAGGTTTAGTGTGAGTGTTAGGGTAAGCGTTAGTTTGCGGGTTAGGTTTAGGATTAGGGTGAGGGTGAGGGTTAGGGTTAGGGTTAGCATTAGGGTGAGGGTTAGGGTTAGGGTTAAGGTGAAGGTGAGGGTGAGGGTTAGGGTGAGGTTAGGGTTAGGGTTAGGCTTAGGATTAGTTTGAGGATTAGGGTTAGATTAAGGGTTAGGATGAGGGTAAGGTTTAGGGTTATAGTTAGGGTAAGGTTTAGGGTGAGGGTTAGGTTGAAAGTGAGGGCTTGTTTTAGTGTGAGTGGTAGGGTGAGTGTTAGGGTGAGGGTTAGGTTTAATGTTAGGGTTAGAGTAAGGGTGAGGATTAGGTTGAGGGTGAGGGTGAGGGTTAGGGATAGGGTTAGGGTTAGGGTTATTGTTAGGGTTAGGGTTAGGGTTAGGGTGAGGTTCAGGGTTAGGCTTAGGGTGAGGGTGATGGTGAGGGTGAGGCTTATGGTAAGGGTTATGGTTAGGGTTAGGCTGAGTGTTAGTGTTAGGGTGATATTTAGGGAAAGAGTGAGGGTTAGGGTGAGGGTTAGGGTGAGGGTTAGGGTTAGGGTAAGGTTTAGGGTGAGGGTTAGGGTTAGGGTTAGTTTGAGGATTAGGGTTAGGGTTAGGGTGAGGGTAAGGGTTATGGTGAGGTTTAGGGTTAGGGTTAGCATTAGGGTTAACATGAGGGTGAGTGAGAGGGTTAGGTTTAGGATTAGGGTTAGGTTTACAGTTAGGCTTAGGGTGAAGGTCATGGTGAGGGTGAGCCTTAGGTTGCGTGTTAGGGTTAGGTTTAGTGTGAGGGTTAGGGTTTGGGTGATATTTATGGTGAGATGTGGGTTAATGTGAGGGTGAGGGTTAGGCTGAGTGTGAGGAATAGGGTGTGCGTGAGGTTTAGGGTGACGTTGAGGGTTAGGGTGAGGGTGAGGTTTAGGGCTAGGGTGAGCATTAGGGTGAGGGTTAGGGTTAGGGTTAGGTTGTGGTGAGGGTTAGGGTGAGGCTTAGTGTTAGGGTTAGGGTTAGGGTTAGTGTGAGGATTAGGGTTAGGGTGAGGGTATGGATTAGGTTTAGGTTTAGGGTAAGGGTGAGAGTGAGTGTTAAGTTTAGTGTGAGTTTTAGGGTGAGTGTTAGGGTGAGGGCTAGGTTTAGTGTTAGGGTTAGGATGAGGGTGAGTGTTAGCGTTAGGGTGAGGTTAGGGATAGGGTTAAGGTTAGGGTGAGTTTTAGGGATAGGGTTAGGGTTAGGGTTAGTGTTAGGGTGAGGGTTAGGGTTAGGGATAGCATTTGGGTTAGTGTGAGGGTGAGGGAGAGGGTTTGGTTTAGCATTAGGGTTAGGTTTAGGGTTAGGCTTAGGGTGAGGGTGCTGTTGAGGGTGAGGCTTAGGGTCAGGGTTAGGCTTAGGCTTAGGGTGAGGGTTAGTGTTAGGGTGATATTTAGGGAAAGGGTGAGGGTTAGGGTTAGGTTGAGGGTTAGGGTTAGTGTGAGGGTTAGGATTTGGGTGAGGGTTAGGCTGACGGTGATGGTTAGGGTGAGGGTGAGGTTTAAGGTTAGGGTTAGCATTAGGGTGAGGGTTAGGGTTAGGGTTATGTTGAGGGTGAGGGTTAGTGTGAGGGTTAGGTTTAGGTTTATGTTGAGGGTGAGGTTTAGGGTGAGGGTTAGGTTTAGGGTTAGCATTAGTGTTAACGTGAGAGTTAGGGAGAGGGTTAGGTTTAGGATTAGGGTTAGGTTTATGGTTAGGCTTAGGGTGAGGGTTATGGTGAGGGTGAGGCTTAGGGTCAGGGTTAAAGTTAGGGTTAGGGTGAGGGTTAGTGTTAGGTTGATATTTAGGGAAAGGGTGAAGTTTATGGTGAGGGTGAGGTTAAGGTGAGGGTGAGGGTTAGGGTTAGGTTTAACATAAGAGTGAGGGTTAGGGTGAGGGTTATGTTGGGGGTGAGGGTTAGGGTGAGGGTTAGGGTTAAGGTTAGTGTTAGGGTTAGTGTGAGGATAAGGATTAGGGTTAGGTTTAGGGTGAGGGTAAGGTTTAGGGTGAGGTTTAGTGTGAGGGTTAGTGTTATGGTTATTGTGAGGATTAGGGTTAGGGTTAGGTTGAGGGTGTGTGTTAGGGTGAGGGTTAGGGTGAGAGTTAAGGTGAGCGTGAGGGTTAGGGATAAGGTTAGGTTTAGGGTTAGGATGAGGATGAGGGTGAGGGTTAGTGTTATGGTTAGGTTTAGGGTGAGGATAAGGTTCAGGGTTAAGATTCGAGTTTAGATCAGGGTTAGACTGAGAGTGAGGGTTAGGCTTAGGTGATCTTTAGGGTTAGGATGAGGTTTAGGTTTAGGTTTAGGATTAGGATGAGGATTAGGCTGAGGGGTGGGGTTAGAATTAGGGTTAGGATTATGTTGAGGGTGAGGTTTAGAGTGAGGTTTATGGTGAGTGTTAGGGTTAGGGGCATTGTTAGGGTTCGGATTGGGGTTCGGGTTAGGGTGAGGGTGAGGGTTAGGTTTAGGGATAGAATTAGGATTAGCTTGAGGGTGAGGGAGAGGGTTAGGTTTAGGATTAGGGTTAGGTTTAGGGTTAGGCTTAGGGTGAGGGTGATGGTGAGGGTGAGGCTTAGGGTCAGGGTTAGGGTTAGGGTTAAGGTGAGGGTTAGTTTTAGGGTGATATTTAGGGAAAGGGTGAGGGTTAAGGTGAGGGTGATGTTTAGGATTAGGGTTAGGTTTAGGGTTATTCTTAGGGTTAGGGTGAGGTGAGGGTGAGGGTTAGGTTTAGTGTGAGGGTTAGGTGTAGGGTTAGGTTTAGTGTGAGGGTAAGGTTTAAGGTGAGGGTTAGGGTAAGGTTGAGCTTTAGGGTTAGCATTAGGGTTAGGGTTATGGTTAGGGTTAGGGTTAGGGTTAGCGTTAGGGTGAGGGTTAGGGTTAGGGTTAGGGTGAATGTGAGGGTTAGGTTGAGGGTTAGTGTTAGGGTTAGCATTAGGGTTAGTGTGAGGGTTAGGTTTTGGGTTAGATTTAGAGTGAGGGTAAGGGTTTGGGTTAGGGTTAGGGTAAGGTTTAGTGTGAGGGTTAGGGTGAGAGTGAGGGTTAGGTTTAGTGAAAGTGTCAGGGTGAGGGTTAGGTTTAGTGTTAGGGTTAGGGTGAGGTTGAGGGATAGGGTAAGGTGAGGGTGAAGGTAAGGGATAGGGTTAGGGTTAGGGTTAGGGTTATTGTTAGGGTTAGGGTTAGGGTTAGGGTTAGGGTGAGGGTGAGGGTTAGGGTTAGGGTTAGCATTAGGGTTAGCATGAGGGTGAGGGAGAGGGTTAGGTTTAGGATTAGGGTTAGGTTTAGGGCTAGACTTATGGTGAGGGTGATGGTAAGGGTGAGGCTAAAGGTCAGAGGTAGGGTTAGGGTGAGGGTTAATGTTTGGGTGATATTTAGGGAAAGGGTGAGTTTTAGGGTGAATGTGACGGTTAGGGAGAGTGTGAGGGCTAGGGTTTGTGTGAGGGTTAGGGTGACGGTGAGGGTTAGGTTTAGGGTGAGGGTTAGGGTTAGGGTTAGCGTTAGGGTGAGGGTTAGGGGTAGGGTTAACTTTAGGGTGAGGTTTAGGTTTAGGGTTAAGCATTAGGGTTAGCGTGAGGGTGAGGGAGAGGGTTAGGTTTAGCATTAGGTTTCGGTTTAGGGTTAGGTTTAGGGTGAGGGTCATGGTGAGGGTGAGGCAAAGGCTCAGGGTTAGGGTTAGGGTTAGGGTGAGTGTTTGTTAGTGTTTGGATGATATTTAGGGAAAGGTTGACAGTTAGAGTGAGGTTGAGGGTTAGGGTGAGGGTCAAGTTTAGGGTTAGGGTTAGCATTAGGTTGAGAGTTAGGGTTCGGGTTATGTTGAGGGTGAGGGTTAGGGTGAGGGTTAGGGTTAAGGATAGGGTTAGGGTGAGGGTAAGGGTTAGGTTGAGGTTTTGGGAGAGGGTTAGGTTTACGGTGAGGGTTAGAGTTAGGATTAGGGTGAGCGTATGTGTTAGGGTGAGGGTTAGGATGAGCTTTACGGTTAGGTTGAGGGTTAGGGATAGGTTTAGGGTTAGGGTTAGTGTGAGGATTCGGCTGAGGGTGAGGGTGAGGGTGAGGTTTAGGTTTTGGGTGATGTTTATGGTTAAGGTGAGTTTTAGGTTTAGGATGAGGATTAGCCTGAGGAGTGGGGTTAGTTTTAGGGTTAAGGTGATGGTTTGGGTTAGGGTTATTGTTAGGTTAGTGTTAGGGTTAGGATGAGGGTGAGGGTGATGATGAGGGTTAGGATTAGGGTAAGGGATAGGGTTATTGTAGGGTTAGGGTTAATGTTAGGGTGAGGGTGAGGGTTAGGTTTAGGGTTAGGGTTTGGGTTACAGTTAGTGTTATGGTTAAGGTTATGTTGAGGGTTTCGGTTTAGTGTAAGGGTTAGGTTTAGGGTTAGGATTAGGGTGAGGGTAAGGGTTAGGGTGAGGGTTAGGGTAAGGGTGAGCGTTAGGGTTAGAATTAGGGTTAGGGATAGGGTTAGGGTGAGTGTTATGGTTAGGGTTAGGGTGAGGGTGAGGGTTAGGGTTAGGTTTAGGGTTAGGGTGAGGGTGAGGGTGAGGGTTAGGGTGAGGGTGAGTTTGAGTTTGAGTTTGAGGGTTGGGGTTAGTTTAGGGTAGAGGGTGAAGATGAGGTTTAGGGTTAGGATTACGGTTAGGGTTAGGGTGAGGGTGAGGGTTAGGGTTAGGGTTAGGTTGAGGTTTAGGCTTAGTTTGAGGGTTGGGTGAGTGTGAAGGTAAGGTTTAGGGTTAGGGTTAGGGTTAAGTTGAGGGTTAGGGTGAGGATTAGGGTTTGGGTTAGGGTGAGAGTATGTGTTAAGGTGAGAGGTAGGGTGAGGGTTAAGGTTAGGGTGAGGGTTAGGGTTAGGTTTAGTGTTAGGCTGAGGGTGAGGTTGAAGGGAGGTTAGGGATAGGGTTATCTTTAGGGTTAGGGTGAGGTTTAAGTTTAGGTTTAGGTTTAGGATGAGGATTAGGCGGAGGGGTGGGGTTTGGATTACGGGTAAGGTGAGGGTGAGGGTTAAGGTTAGGGTTATTGTTAGGGTTAGGGTTAGTGTGAGGGGTAGCGTGACGGTGAGTGTAAGGGTTAGGGTTAGAGTTAGGGTGAGGCTGAGGGTTAGGGTTGTTGTTAGTGTTAGGGTGAGGGTTAGGGTTAGGTTTAGGGTTATGGTGGGGGTTAGGGTGTGGGTTGAGTTTAGGGTTAGTGTTTTGGTTAGGATGAGGGTTAGGGTGAGGGTTAAGGTGAGGGTGAGGATTAGGGTGAGAGTGAGGTTTAGGGTTAGGATTAGGGTTATGGTTAGGATTAGCGTTAGGATGAGGGCTAGGGTGAGGGTGAGGGTTAGGGTTAGGGTTAGGGTTAGGTTGAGGGTTAGTGTTCGGTTGAGGGTTCGGTGAGGTTAGGTTTAGGGTTAGGTTTAGGGTGACTGTAAAAGTTAGGGTGAGTTTTAGGTTGAGGGTGAGCTTTAGGGAGAGAGTTAGTGTTAGGGTGAGGGTTAGGGTGAGAGATAGGATTAGAATTAGGTTGAGGGTATCTGTTAGGGTGAGGGTTAGGGTGAGTGTTAGGGTTAGGATGAGGGTTAGGAATAGGGTTAGGGTTAGGGTTAGAGTGAAGATGAGGTTGAGGGTCATGGTTAAGGTTAGGATTATGATTAGCATTAGGGTGAGGGTAAGGATTAGGGTGAGGGTGAGGGTGAGTGTTAGGTGAGGGTTAGGGTTAGGGTTAGGTTTAGGCTTAGGATTAGTGTGAGGATTAGGGTTAGGGTTAGGGTTAGGGTTAGGGTGAGGGTAAGGTTTATGGTTATAGTTAGGGTAAGGTTTAGTGTGAGTGTTAGTGTGAGAGTGAGGGCTAGTTTTAGTGTGAGTGTTAGGTTGTGTGTTAGGGTGAGGGTTAGGTTTAGTATTAGGGTTAGGTTGAGGGTGAGGTTTAGGTTAATGGTGAGGGTGATGATTAGGGATAGGGTTAGGGTTAAGGTTTGCGTTAGGGTGAGTGTTTGGGTTAGGGATAAGTTGAGGGTGAGAGTTCAGTTGAGGGTTAGTGTGAGGGTAAGAGTTAGGTTGAGGGTTAGGTATAGGTTTAGAGTTAGGCTGAGGATGAGGATGAGGGTTAGGGTTAGGGTGAGGGTGACGGTGAGGTTTAGGATTAGGTTTAGGTTTAGGGTTAGGCTGAGGGTGAGGATGACTGTATGGCTGAGGGTGAGGGTGAGAATTAGGGTGACGTTGAGGGTTAGGGTTAGGTTGAGGGTGAGGGTTAGGGTTAGGTTTACCGTTAGGATGAGGGTTAGGCTGAGGGTTAGGTTTAGGGTTAGGGTGAGGGTGAGGGTTAGTGTGAGGGTTAGGGTTATCGTGAGGTTAAGAGTTAGGGTGAGGGTAAGGGTAAGGGTGAGGGGTAGGTTTAGGGTTGGGGTTAGCATGAGGATTCGGGTGAACATTAGGATTACGGTTAGTGTTAGTGTTAGGGTTAGGGTTAGGGTGAGGGATAGGGTGAGGGTTAAGATTAGGGTTAGGGTGAGGTTTAGGGTAAATGTTAGAGTTAGGGTGAGTTGTAGGGTGAGGGTGAGGGTTAGGTTTAGGGTGAGGGTAAGGGTTAGGGTGAGGGTTAGGGTGAGGGTGAAGTTTAGGGTTAGCATTATGTTTAGGGTGAGGTTGAGGGTTAGTGTTAGGGTTAGGGTTAGGGTGAGGGCTAGGCTGAGGGTGAAGTATAGGTTTAGGTTTAGGGATAGGGTGCGGATTAGGGTTAGGGTTAGGTTTAGGTTGAGGTTGAGCATTAGGCCCAGGGGTTGGGTTAGGGTTTTGGTGAGGGTTAGGTTTAGTGTGATTGTTAGGTTTAGGGTTAGGGTGAGGGTAAGAGTTAGGGTGAGGGATAGCGTGAGGGTGAGGGGTAGGGTTAGCATTAGGGTTAGGGTTAGGGTTAGGGTGAGGGTTAGGTTTAGGTTTAGGATTAGGGTGAGGGTGAGGGTTAGGTTTAGGGTGATGCTGAGGGTAAGGTTTAGGGTTAGGATTAGGGTGAGGGTTAGGATGAAGGCTATGGTTAGGGTTAGGGTTAGAGTGAGGATTAGGTTTAGGTTTAGGGTTAGGTTTAGGGTTAGGGTGAGGGTGATGGTTAGGATTATGGAGAGCGATAGGTTTAGGGTTAGCATTAGGGTGAGGGTTAGGGTTAGGTTTAGGGTGAGGGTTAGGGTAGGGTTGAGCGTTAGGTTTAACATTAGGTTTAGGTTTAGGGTTAGTGTGAGGTTTAGGTTTAGGTTTAGGGTTAGGGTTGAGGGTTAGGGTTAGGGTTAAGGTTAGGGTGAGGGTTAGGTTTAGTGTTAAGATTAGGTTTAGGAAAAGTGGAGTGTGAGGGTGAGGGTTAGAATTAGAGTGAGTGTACGGATGAAGTTTATTGTTTGGGTTAGGGTTTGGGTGAGGATTAGGGTTATGGTTAAAGTTAGGGTGAGGGTTATGTTGAGGGTGAAGGTTAGGGTTAGCATTAAGTTTAGGTTGAGTGTGAGGGTTAGGGTTATTGTTAGTGTTAGGGTTAGGGTTAGGTTTAGGGTTATGGTGGGGTTTAGGGTGAGGGTTGGGGTTAGGGTTAGGGATATGGTTAGGATGAGGGTTAGGGATAGAGTGAGGGTTAAAGTGAGGGTCAGAGTTAGGGTGAGGGTGAGGGATAGGTTTAGGGTGAGGGTTAGGTTTATAATTAGGGTTAGGATGAGGGCTAGGGTGAGGATGAGACTTAGGGTTAGGGTTAGGGTTAGAGTTAGGGTTGAGTTTTCAGGTGAGGGGTAGATTTAGGGTTAGGGTGAGGGTGAGGGTAAAGGTTCGGGTGAGGTTTGGGTGAGGGTGAGGTTCAGTGAGAGGGTTAGGTTTAGGGTGAGGTTTAGAATGAGGGTTAGGTTAGGATTAAGGTGAGGGTATGTGTTAGTGTGAGTGTTAGGGTGAGGGTTAGGGTTAGTATGAGGATTAGGGATAGGGTGGGAAGGTTAGGTTTAGGGTTAGGTTCAGGGTTAGGGTGAGGTTCATGTTAAGGATTAGGTTTAGGGTTAGGGTTAGGCTGTGGGTGAGGGTGAAGGTAAGGTTTAATATTAGGGTGAGAGTGAGGGTTAGGGTTAGGTTTAAGGTGAGGGTTAGGGTTAGGGTTAGTGTGAGGATTAGGGTTAGATTTAGGGTGAGGGTAAGGGTTATGGTGAGGTTTAGGGTGAGGGTGAGGGTTAGGGAGAGGTTTAGGGTTGGGGTGAGGTTTAGGTATTGGTTTAGAGTTAGACTGAGGGTGAGGATGAGGGTTAGGGTTAGGGTTCGTGTGCGGGTGTGGGTGAGGGTTAGGATTAGGTTTAGTGTTAGGCTGAGGGTGAGGATGACAGTAAGGCTGAGGGTGAGGGTGAGAATTAGGGTTACGTTTAGGGTTAGAGTTAGGGTGAGGGTTAGGGTGAGGTTTAGGTGTACCGTTAGGATGAGGGTTAGGGTTAGGGTTAGTGTGAGGGTTAGGGTTAGTGTGAGGGTTAAGGTTAGGGTGTGGGTAAGGGTTAGGGTGAGGGTAAGGGTGAGGGTGAGGGGTAGGGTTAGGGTTAGCGATAGCATGAGGATTCGGGTGAGCATTAGTATTACTGTTAGTGTTAGTGTTAGGGTTAGGTTTAGGGTTAGCCTTAGGATTAGGCTTAGGGTGAGGTTTAGGGTGAATGTTAGGGTTTGGGTGAGCTGTAGGATGAGGGTGAGGGTTAGGTTTAGGGTGAGGGTAAGGGTTAGGGTGAGGGTTAGTTTCAGGGAGAAAGGTTCAGCATTATGTTTAGTGTGAGGGTGAGGGTTAGTGTTAGGGTTAGGGTTAGGCTAGTGCTAGGCTGAGGGTGAGGGTTAGGGTTAGGTTTAGGGATAGGGTGAGGATTAGAGTTAGGGTTAGGGTTAAGGTGGGCATTAGGCAGAGGGGTAGGGTTAGGATTAGGGTGAGGGTTAGGTTTAGTGTGATTGTTAGGTTTAGTGTTAGGTTGAGGGTAAGGGTTAGGGTGAGGGATAGGGTGAGGGTTAGGGTTAGGGTTAGCATTAGGGTTAGGGTTAGGGTTAGGGTGAGGGTTAGGTTTAGGTTTATCATTAGGGTGAGTGTTAGGGTTAGGGTGATGTTGAGGGGAGGGTTTAGGTTTAGGATTAGGGTGAGGGTTAGGATGAAGGTTATGGTTATGGTTAGGCTTATTGTGAGAATTAGGTTTAGGGTTAGGTTTAGGGTTAGGGTTAGGGTGAGGGTGAGTGTTAGGGTTAGGGTGAGCGTTAGGTTTAGGATTAGCATTAGGGTGAGGGATAGAGTTAGGGTTAGGGTGAGGGTTAAGTAAGGTTGAGCATTTGGGTTATCATTACGGTTAGGGTTAGGGTTAGTGTGAGGCTTAGGTTTAGGGTTAGGGTTAGGGTGAGGTTTCGGGTTAGGATGAGGGCTAGGGTGAAAGTGAGGGTTAGGGTTAGGTTTATGGTTAGGTTAAGGGTTAGGGTTAGGGTGAGGTTTCAGTTGCGTGTGAGGTTTACAGAGAGTGTTTGGTTTAGGTTGAGAGAATGAGGGTTAGGGTTAGGATTAAGGTGAGGGTATGTGTTGGGGTAAGTGTTAGGGTGAGGGTTTAAGTTAGGATGAGGGTTAGCGATAGGGTGAGAAGGTGAGATTTAGGTTTAGGTTCAGGGTGAGCGTGAGGTTCATGTTTAGAATTAGGCTTAGGGTTAGGGTTAGGTTGTGGGTGAGGGTGAGGGTGAGGGATAGGGTTAGGGTGAGAGTGAACGTTAGGGTTAGGTTTAGGGTGAGGATTAGGGTTAGGGTAAGTGTGAGGATTAGGGTTAGAGTTATGGTGAGGGTAAGGGTTATGGTGAGGTTTAGGGTAAGGGTTATGGTTAGGTTTAGGGTGAGGGTGAGGGTTAGGGAGAGGTTTGGCTTTAGGGTGAGTTATAGGTATTGGTTTAAAGTTAGACTGAGGGTGAGGGTGAGGGTTAGGGTTAGGGTTCATGTGCAGGTGAGGGTGAGGGTTAGGATTAGGTTTAGGGTTAGTTTTAGGCGAAGGGAGATGGTGATGTTTAGAATTAGGCTGATGTTTAGGGTTAGGATTAGGGTGAGGGTGAGTGTTAGGGTTAGGTTTACGGTTAGGATGAGGGTTAGGCTGAGGATTAGGTTTAGGGTTAGGGTTGTGTGAGGGTTAGTTTTAGGGTGAGGGTAAGGGTTAGGGTGAGTGTAAGGGTGAGGGTGAGGGTTAGGATTAGGTTTAGGGTTAGGGTTAGGCTAAGGGAGAAGATGACAGTGAGGTTGATGGTGAGGATTAGAATTAGGGTGATGTTTAGGGTTAGGATTAGTGTGAGCGTGAGGGTTAGGGTTAGATTTATGGTTAGGATGAGGGTTAGGCTGAGGATTAGGTTTAGGGTTAGGGTGAGGGTTAGGGTTAGTGTGAGGGTTAGTGTTAGGGTGAGGGTTAGGGTTAGGGTGAGGGTAAGGGTGAGGTTGAGGTTTAGGGTTAGGGTTAAGGTTGACCTGAGGATTCGGTTGAGCATTAATATTACGGTTAGTGTTAGTGTTAGGATTAGGTTTACGGTGAGGTTTAGGATGAGGGATAGGATTAGTGTTAAGGTGAGGTTTAGGGTGAGGTTTAGGGTTAAGGTGAGTTGTAGGGTGGGGGTGAGGGTTAGGTTTAGGGTGAGTACAAGTGTTAGGGTGAGGGTTAGGGTGAGGGTGAAGATTATTGTTAGCATAAATTTTATGGTGAGGGTGAGGGTTAGTGTTAGGGTTAGTGTTAGGGTGAGGGCTAGGCTGACAGTGAGGGTTAGGGTTAGGTTTTGGGATAGGGTGAGGTATAGGGTTAGGGTTAGGGTTAGTGTGAGCATTAGCCAGAGGGTTAGGGTTAGGGTTAGGGTTTGGGTTAGGTTTAGTGTGATTGTTAGGTTTAGGGTTAGGGTGAGGGTAAGGTTTAGTTTGAAGGATATGGTGAGGTGAGGGTTAGGGTTAGCATTAGGGTTAGGGTTAGGTTTAGTGTGAGGGTTAGGGTTAGGTTTAGGATTAGGGTGAGGGTGAGAATTAGGATTAGGGTGAGGGTGAGGGTGAGGGTTAGGGTTAGGGTTAGCATTAAGGTGAGAATTAGGGTGAGGGTGAGGGGTAGGGTGAGGGTTAAGTTAATGGTTATCATTAGGGTTAGCGTGAGGGTGAGGGAGAGGGTTAGGTTTAGCATTAGGGTTAGGTTTAGAGTTAGGCTTAGGGTGAGGGTGATGGTAAGGGTGAGGCATACCGTCAGGGTTAGGGTTAGGGTTAGGGTGAGTGTTAGTTTTAGGGTGATATTTAGGGAAAGGGTGAGGGTTATGGTGAGATTGAGGGTTAGGGTGAAGGTGAGGTTTAAGGTTAGGGTTAACATTAGATTGAGGTTTAGGTTTTGGGTTATCCTGATTGTGAGGTTTAGGGTGAAGGTTCGGGTTAGGGTTCAGGTACGGGTTAGTGTGAGGATTAGGGTTAGGGTTTGAGTTAGTGTTAGGGTGAGGGTAAAGTTTAGGGTGAGGTTTAGGGTGAGGTTTAGGGTGAGAGTTAGTTTTAGGGAGAGGGTTAGAGTTAACGTGAGGGTAAGGATGAGGGGTAGAGTTAGGGTTAGGGTGAGGGTATGTGTTAGGGTGAGGGTTAAGGTTAAGGGGGAGGGTTAAGGTTAGGGTTAGGCTGAGCGTGAGGGTGAGTGTGAGGGTTAGGGTTAGGGTGATCTTTAGGGTTAGGGTGAGTTTTAGGTTAGGGTTAGGATGAGGATTAAGCTGAGGGGTGGGATTAGGATAAGGGTTAGGGTGAGGGTTTGGGTTAGGGTTAGGGTTAGGGTGAGGGTAAGGATTAGGGATAGGATTAGGGTTAGGAATAGGGTTATTGTTAGCGTTAGGGTTAGGGTAAGAGAGAGGGTGAAGATGAGGTTTAGGTTTAGGATTAGGGTTAGGGTTAGGGTGAGGTTTTGTGTTAGTTTTAAGGTTAGATTGATGTTTAGGTTTAGTGTGAGGGTTGGGTGAGTGTGAGGGTAAGGGTTAGGTTGAGGGTTAGGGTGAGGTTGAGACTTAGGGTTTGGGTTAGTGTTAGGGTGAGGGTTAGTGTGAGGGTAAGGGCTACGGTTAGGTTTAGGGTTAATGTGAGGATTAGGGTTAGGGTTAGTGTTAGGGTGAGGGTTAGGTTTAGTGTGAGGGGTAGGGTGACGGTGAGGTTAAGGGCTAGGGTGAGGGTTAGGGTGAGGCTGAGGGACAGGGTTATGGTTAGAGTTAGGGTGAGGGTTAGGTTTAGGTTTAGGCTTATGGTGGGGGTTAGGGTGAGGGTTGGTCTTAGCGTTAGCATTAGGTTTAGCCTGAGGGTTAGGGAGAGGGTTAGGTTTAGCATTAGGGTTAGTTTTAGGGTTCGGCTTAAGGTGAGGGTGATGGTGAGGGTGAGGCATAGGGTCAGGGTTAGGGTTAGGGTTAAGTTTAGGGTGAGTGTTAGTGTTAGGGTGATATTTAGGGAAAGAGTGAAGGTTAGGGTGAGGTTGAGGGTTAGGGTGAGGGTGAGGTTTAGGGATAGGGTTAGCATTAAGGTGAGGGTTATGTTTCAGGTTATCATGAGGGTGAGGGTTAGGGTGAGGGTTAGAGTTAGGTTTCGGGTGAGGGTTAGTGTGAGGATTAGAGTTAGGGTTAGAGTGAGGGTAAGGTTTAGGGTGAGGTTTAGGATGAGAGTTAGGTTTAGGGAGAGGGTTAGGGTTAAGGTGAGGGTTAGGATGAGGTTTAGAGTTAGGGTTAGGTTGAGGGCATGTTTTAGGTTGAGGGTTAGTGTGAGGGTTAAGGTTAGGGTGAGGGTTAAGTTTAGGGTTAGCCTGAGGGTGATGGTGAGGGTGAGGATTAGGGTTAGGGTGATCTTTAGGGTTAGGGTGATGTTTAGGTTAAGGTTAGGATGAGGATTAGGCTAAGGAGTGGGATTAGGATTCGGGTTAGGGTGAGGGTTAGGGTTAGGGTTAGGGTGAAGGAGAGGGTGAGGATGAGGGATAGGATTAGGGTTAGGAATAGGGTTATTGTTAGGGTTATGTTAAGAGAGAGGTTGAAGATGAGGTTTAGGGTTAGTGTTAGGGTGCGGTTGAGGGTTAGGTTTAAGGTTAGCTTGAGGTTTAGGGTTAGTGGGAGGGTTGGGTGAGCTTGAGGGTAAGGGTTAGGTTGAAGGTTAGGGTGAGGGTGAGAGTTAACGTGAGGGTGAGGGTGAGGGTGAGGGTTAGGTTTAGGGTGAGGTTAGGGTTAGGATTAGGGTTAGGATGAGGGCTAGGGTGAGAGAGGTTTAGGGTTAGGGTTAGGTTGAGGGTTGGTGTTAGAGTGAGGGTTAGGGTGATGGTTAGGGTTAGGAAGAGGGTTAGGGCTAGGGTTAGGGTAAGGTTTAGGGTGAGGGTTAGGGTTAGGGTTAGTGTGAGGATTAGGGTTAGAGTTATGCTGAGGGTAAGGGTTATGGTGTGGTTTAGTGTGAAGGTGAGGGTTAGGGTTAGGTTTAGCATTAGTGTGAGGGTTAGGGTTAGGGTTCACGTTAGGGTGAAGGTTAGGTTTAGGGTTAGGGTTAGGCTGAGGTTGAGGGTGACGGTTAGGGTAGCGGTGATCATTAGGGTTAGGGTGAGGTTTAGGTTTAGGTTTAGGTTTAGGATGAGGATTAGTCTGAGGGGTGGGTTTAGGATTAGGGTTAGGGTTCGGGTTAGGTTTATGGTTAGGGTTCGGGTGAGGGTAAGGGTTAGGGAGAGGGTAAGGTTGAGGGTGAGGGTTAGGGTTAGGGTTAGGGTTGACCTGAGGATTCGGGTGAGCATTAGGATTATGGTTAGTGTTAGTGTTAGGATTTGGTTTAGGGTGAGGGTTAGGGTGAGGGTTAGGATTAGGGTAGGGTGAGGTTTAGGGTGAGCGTTAATTTTAGTGTGAGTTTTAGGGTGAGGGTGAGGGTTAGGTTTCGGGTGAGGGTAAAGGTTAGAGTGATGGTTAGAGTGAGGGTGAGGGTTAGGGTTAGCATTAGGTTTAGGGTGAGCGTGAGGTTTAGGATTTAGGATTAGGATTAATGTGAGTTTTAGGATGAAGATTATGGTTATGGTTAGGGTTAGTGTGAAGATTAGGTTTAGGGTTAGGGTTAGGATGAGTGTTAGGCTGAGCAGTAGGATTAGGGTTAGGGTGAGGTTTAGGTTTATTGTGATTGTTAGGGTTAGGGTTAGGGTGAGGGTAAGGGTTAGGGTGAGGGATAGGGTGAGGTTGTGTTTTAGGCTTAGGGTTAGGTTTAGGATCAGGGTGAGGGTGAGGGTGAGGGTTAAGGTTAGGGTGAGGGTGAGGGTAGGGTTTAGGGTTAGAATTAGGGTGAGGGTTAGGATGAAGGTTATGGTTAGGATTAGGGTTAGTGTGAGGTTTAGGTTTAGGGTTAGGTTTAGGGTGAGTGTTAAAATGAGCAGTAGGGTTAGGGTTAGGGTGAGGGGTAGGTTTCTCGTGATTGTTAGGGTTAGGGATAGGGTGAGGTTAAGGGTTAGGGTGAGGGATAGGGTGAGGTTGTGTTTTAGGCTTAGGGTTAGGTTTAGGATTAGGGTGAGTGTGAGGGTGTGGGTTAAGGTTAGGGTGAGGGTGAGGTTAGGGTTTAGCGTTAGAATTAAGGTGAGGGTTAGGATGAATGTTATTTTTAGGATTAGGGTTATGGTTAAATTTAGGGTTAGGTTTAAGGTGAGGATGAGGATTAGGCTTAGGGTTAGGGTTAGGGTTAGGGTTAGGGTTATTGTTAGGGTTAGGGTTAGGGTGATGGAGAGGTTTAGGTTTAGGGTTAGCATTAGGTTTAGTCTGAGAGTGAGGGAAAGGGTTAGGTTTAGGATTAACGTTAGGTTTAAGGTTAGCCTTAGGTTGAGGGTTGATGGTGAGGGTGAGGCTAAGAGTGAAGTTAGGGTTAGGGTTAGGGTGAGAGTGAGGATTAGGGTGAGTGTGAGGGTTATGGTGTGGGTGAAGGTTAGGGTGACAGTGATGTTTAGGGTGAGGGTGAGGGTTAGGGTTAGGATTAGAATTAGGGTAAGGGTTAGGGTTAGGTTTAGGGTAAGGGTGATTGTTAGATTGAGAGTTAGGGTTAGGGTTAGGTTGAGGCTTAGGATTAGTGTGAAGATTAAGGTTAAGCTTAGGGTTAGGGTGAGGTTAAGGTTTATAGTTAGGGTAAGGTTTAGAGTGAGGGGGAGGGTGAGAATGAGGGCTAGTTTTAGTGTGAGTGTTAGGGTGAGGGTTAGGTTTAGTGTTAGGGTTAGAATGAGGGTGAGGGTTAGGTTTATGGTGAGGGTGAGGGTTAGGGATAGGGTTAGGGTTAGGGTGAGGGTTAGGGTGAGGGTTTGCATTAGGGGTAATTTGAGGGTGAGGGTACTGTTGAGGGTTAGGGTGAGGGTTAGGGTAAGGGGGAGGGTTAGGTATTGGTTTAGAGTTAGGATGAGTGTGAGGGTGAGGGTTTGGGTTAGCGTTAGGGTGAGGGTGAGGGTGAGTGTTAGAATAAGGATGACTTTTAGGGTTAGGGTTAGGGTGAGTCTGAGGGTTAGGTTTTGGTTTACCGTTAGGATAAGGGTTAGGCTGTGGGTTAGGGTTAGGTTTAGGGTGAAGGTTAGGGTTAGTGTGAGGGTTAGAGTTAGGGTGAGGGTAAGGTTTAGGGTGAGGGTAAGGGTGAGGGTAAGGGGTAGGGTTAGGGTTAGGGTTAGCATGAAGATTCGGGTGAGCATTAGGGTGACTAACACTAACCGTAATGGTTAGTGTTAATGTTAGGTTTAGGCTTAGGGTGAGGGTTAGGATTAGGGTTAGGGTGAGGTTCAGGGTGAGGGTTAAGAATAGGGTGAGTTGTAGGGTGAGGGTGAGGGTTAGGTTGAGGGTGGGGGGTAAGGGTTAAGGTGAGGATTAGGGTGAGGGTGAAGTTTAGGGTTAGCATTAGGTTTAGGGTGAGGGTGAGGGTTAGGGTTAGGGTTAGAGTTAAGGTGAGGGCTAGGATGAGGCTGAGGGCTAGGGATAGGTTTAGGGATAGGGTGAGGATTAGGGTTAGGATTAGGGTTATGGTTAGGGTGAGTATTAGGCAGAGTGGTAGGTTTAGGGTTAGGGTGAGGGTTAGGGTTAGTGTGATTGTTAGGTTAATGGTTAGGGTGAGGGTAAGTGTTAGGGTGAGGGAAAGGGTGAGGGTAGGGTTTAGGGTTAGGATTAGTGTGAGTTTTATGATGAAGATATGGTTAGGGTTAGGGTTAGTGTGAGGATTAGGTTTACGTTTAGGGTTAGGATGAGGTTTAGCATGAGGATGAGGGTTAGGGTTAAGCTGAGAGTTAGGTTTAGTGTTAGCATTAGCGTGAGAGTTAGGGTTATGGTTAGGGTGAGTGTTAGGGAGAGTGTAAGGTTTAGGGTTTGGGTGAGGGTTAGAGTGAGGGTTAGGGTTACGGTTATTTTGAGGGTGAGGGTTAGGGTGAGGTTTAAGGTTAGGATTAGCATTAGGATTAGCGTGAGTGTGAGGGAAAGGGTTAGGTTTAGCATTAGGGTTAGGGGTGATATTTAGAGAAAGGGTTAGGGTTAGGGTGAGGTTGAGGGTTAGGGTGAGGGTGAGGTTTAGGGTTAGGGTTAGCATTAGGGTGAGGGTTAGGGTTAGGGTTAGGGTAAGGGTGAAGCTTAGTTTGAGAGTTAGGTTTAGGGTTAGGTTTAGGCTTAGGATTAGTGTTTGGATTAGGGTTAGGGTTAGGGTTAGGGTTAGGGTGCGGTAAGGTTGAGGGTTACAGTTAGGGTAAGGTTTAGGGTGAGGGTTAGGGTGAGATTGAGGGCTAGTTTCAGTGTGAGGGTTAGGGTGAGTGTTAGGGTGATGGTTAGGTTTAGTGTTAGGGTTAGGGTGAGTGTGAGGGTTAGGTTTATGGTGAGGGTGAGGGTTAGGGATAGGGTTAGGTTTAGGGTGAGGGTTTTGGTTAGGGTTAAGTTTTGGGTGAGGGTTCGGTTGAGGGTGAGGGTGAGGGTTAGGGTTAGGTTGAGGGTTAGGTATAGCTTTAGAGTTAGGCTGATGGTGAGGGTGAGGGTTAGGGTTAGGGTTAGGGTGAGGGTGAGGTTTAGAATTAGGGTGACTTTTAGGGTTAGGTTTAGGGTGAGGGTGAGGGTTAGGTTTATGTTCACCGATAGGATGAGTGTTAGGCTGAGGGTTAGGGTTCGGGTTAGGGTGAGGTTTAGGGTTAGTGTGAGGGTTAAGGTTAGGGTGAGAGTAAGGGTTAGGGTGAAGTTAAGGGTGAGAGTAAGGGGTAGGGTTAGGGTTAGGTTTACCATGAGGATTTGGGTGAGCATTAGGATTACGATTAGTGTTAGTGTTAGTGTTAGGGTTAGGGTGAGGGTTAGGGTGAGGGTTAGAATTAGGGTTAGGGTGAGGTTTAGGGTGAGGGTTAGGGATAGGGTGAGTTGTAGGGTGAAGGTGAGGGTTAGGTTGAGGGTGAGGGTAAGGGTTAGGATGAGGTTTAGGGTGAGGGTGAAGGTTAGGGTTAGCATTAGTTTTAGGGTGAGGGTGAGGTTTAGGGTTAGGGTTAGGGTTAGGGTTAGGGTAAGCATCAGGCAAAGGGGTAGGGTTAGGGTTAGGGTGAGGGTTAGGTTTATTGTGTTTGTTAGGTTTAGGGTTAGGGTGAGGGTAAGGGTTAGGGTGAGGGATAGGGTGAGGGTGAGGGTTAGGGTTAGCATTAGGGTTAGGGTTAGGGTTAGGGTGAGGATTAGGTTCAGGTTTAGGATTAGGTTGAGAGTGAAAGTTAGGGTTAGGGTGATGGTGAGGGTAGGGTTTAGGGTTAGGATTAGTGTGAGTTTTAGGATGAAGGTTATGGTTAGTGTTAGGGTTAGTGTGAGGATTAGGTTTACGCTTAGGGTTAGGGTGAGGGTGAGGGTTAGGGTTAGTGTGAGCTTTAGGTTTAGGGTTAGCATTAGGATGAGGGTTGGGGTGAGGGTTAGGTTGAAGGTTAGAGCAAGGGTGAGGGTTAGGGTTAACATTAGGCTTAGGGTTAGGATTAGTTTGAGTTTTAGGATGAAGGTTAAGTTTAGAGTTAGGGTTAGTGTGAGCATTAGGTTTAGGGTTAGGGGTTAGGCTTAGTGTTAGGGTTGGAGTGAGGGTTAGGGGTAGGGTGAAGGTTAGTTTTAGGGTTAGCATTAGGATGACGGTTAGGGTTAGGGTTAGGGTTAGGGTTAGGGTGAGGTTTAGGTTCAGGTTTAGGATTAGTTTGAGGGTGAAATTTAGGGTTAGGGTGATGGTGAGGGTAGGGTTTAGGGTTAGGATTAGTGTGAGTTTTAGGATGAAGGTTATGGTTAGGGTTAGGGTTAGTGTGAGGATTAGGTTTATGGTTAGGGTTAGGGTTAGGGTTAGGGTGAGGGTGATGGTTAGGGTTAGGGTGAGCGTTAGGTTTAGGGTTAGCATTAGGATGAGGGTTAGGGTTAGAGTTAGGTTGAAGGTTAGAGTAAGGGTGAGGGTTAGGGTTAACATTAGGCTAAGGGTTAGGATTAGTTTGAGTTTTAGGATGTACGTAAGTTTAGGGTTAGGATTAGTGTGAGCATTAGGTTTAGGGTTAGGGGTTAGGGTTAGTGTTAGGTTTGGAGTGAGGGTTAGGATTAGGGTGAAGGTTAGGTTTAGGGTTAGCATTAGGATGAGGGTTAGGGTTAGGGTTAGGGTGAGTGTGAGGGTTAGGGTTTGGCTGAGGGTTAGGGTGACAGTGAGTGTTAGGGTCAGGGTGAGGGTTAGGGTTAGGGTTAGCATTAGGGTGAGGGTTAGGGTTAGGGTTATTTTGAGGGTGAGGTTTAGGGTGAGGGTTAAGGTTAGGGTTACCATTAGGGTTAGCATTAGGGTGAGGGAGAGGGTTAGGTTTAGCATTAGGTTTAGGTTTAGTGTTAGGCTTATGGTGAGGGTGATGGTGAGGGTGAGCCATAGGTTCAGGGATAGAGTTAGGTTTAGGGTGAGTGTTAGTGTTAGGGTGATATTTAGGGAAAGGTTGAGGGTTAGGGTGAGGTTGAGGGTTAGGGTGAGGGTGAGGTTTAAGGTTAGGGTTAGCATTAGGGTGAGGTTTAGGGTGAGGGTTATGTTGAGGGTGAGTGTTCGGGTGAAGGGTAGGGTTAGGGTTAGTGTTAGGGTTCGTGTGAGGATTAGGGTTAAATTGAGGGTTAGGGTTAGGTTGAGGGTAAGGTTTATGGTGAGGTTTAGTGTGAGTGTTTGGTTTAGGTAGAGGGTTAGGGTCAAGGTGAGGGTTAGGATGAGGGTTAGGGTTAGGGTTAGGGTGAGGGTATGTGTTAGGGTGAGGGTTAGGGTGAGGGTAAGAGTTAGTTTTAGGGCTAGGTATAGGGTTACTGTGAGGGTTAGGGTTAGAGTTATTGTTAGGGTTAGGGTTAGGGTGAGGGTGAGGATGAGCATTAGGATTAGGGTTAGGAATAGGGTTATTGTTAGGGTTAGGGTTAACTTTATGGTGAGGGTGAGTGTTACGTTTATTGTGAGGGTTACGTTTAGGGTTAGGTTTCAGGTGAGGGTAAGGATTAGGGTGAGGGTTAGGGTAACTTTAAGCTTTAGGGTTAGCATTACGGTTAGGTTTAGTGTTAGGGTGAGGGTTAGGGTTAGTGTTAGGGTTAGGATGAGGGTGAGGGTTAGTGTGAAGTTTAGGGTGAGGGTTAGGGTTAGGGTCAGTGTTAGGGTTAGGCTTAGTGTTAGGGTGAGGGTGAAGATGAGGGTTAGGATTAGGGTTAGAATAGGGTTATTGTTAGGGTTAGGGTTAGAGTAAGAGAGAGAGTGAAGATGAGGTTTAGGGTTAGGATTAGCATTAGGGTAAGGGTGAGGTTGAGGGTTAGGTTTACGGTTAGGTTGAGGTTTAGGGTTAGTGTGAGGATTGGGTGAGCATGAGGGTAAGGGTTAGGGTGAGGGATAGGGTGAGGGTGAGACTTAGGGTTAGGGTCAGTGTTAGGGTGATGTTTAGTGTGAGGGAAAGGTTTAGGTTTAGGGTTAGGGTTAGTGTGAGGATTACGGTTAAGGTTAGGGTTAGGGTGATGGTTAGGGTTAGTGTGAGGGGTAGGGTGACAGTGAGGGTAAGGGTTTGGGTGAGGGTTAGGGTGAGGCTGAGGGTTAGGGTTATTGTTAGTTTTAGGGTGAGGGTTAGCGTTAAGTTTAGGGTTATGGTGGGGGTTAGGGTGAGGGTTGGGTTTAGGGTTAGGGTTAGGATGAGGGTTAGGTTTAGGGTGAGTGTTAAGGTGAGGGTGAGGGTTAGGGTGAGGGATAGGGTTAGGTTGAGGGTTAGGGTTAGGGTGAGGGTGAGGGTGAGGGATAGGTTTAGGGTTAGGGTTAGCATGAGGATTCGGTGAGCATTAGGATTATGGTTAGTGTTAGTGTTAGGTTTAGGGTTAAGTTGAGGGTTAGGGTGAGGTTTAGCATTAGGGTTAGGGTGAGGTTTATTGTAAGGGTTAGGGTTAGGGTGAGTTGTAGGGTGACGGTGAGGGTTAGATTTAGGGTGAGGGTAAGGGTTAGGGTGAGGGTTAGGGTGAGGGTGAATGTTAGTGTTAGCTTTAGGTTTAGGGTGAGGGTTAGTGTTAGGGTTAGGGTGAGGGTGAGGGCTAGGCTGAGGGTGAGGGTTAGGGTTAGGTTTAGGGTAAGGGTGAGGATTAGGGTTAGGGTTAGGGTTAGGGTGAGCATTAGGCAGAAGGGTAAGGTTAGGGTTAGGGAGAGGGTTAGGTTTAGTGTGATTGTTAGGTTTAGGTTTAGGGTGACAGTAAGGGTTAGGGTGAGGGATAGGATGAGGGTGAGGGTTAGGGTTAGCATTAGGGTTAGGGTTAGGGTTAGGGTGAGGGTTAGGGTTAGGTTTAGGTTTAGGTTTAGGGTGAGGGTGAGGGTTAGGGTTAGGGTGATGGTGAAGGTAGGGTTTAGGGTTAGGATTAGGGTGAGGGTTAGGATGAAGGTTATGGTTAGGGTTAGGTTAGTGTGAACATTAGGGTTAGGGTTAGTGTTAGGGTGAGGGTGAGTGTTAGGGTTAGGGTGAGCGTTCGGGTTAGGGTTAGCATTAGGGTGAGTTTTAGGGTTAGGGTTAGGAAGAGGGTTATGGTAAGGGTGAGCGTTAGGGTTAGCATTAGGTTTAGGATTAGGTTTAGTGTGAGGCTTAGGTTTAGTGTTAGGGTTAGGGTGAGTGTTAGGATTAGGGTGAGGATGAGGGTGAGGTTAAGGGTTAGGGTTAGGTTTAGGATTAGAGTGAGTGTGAGGGTGAGGTTTAGGGTTAGGTTGAAGGTGAGGGTAGGGTTTAGGGTTAGAATTGTAGTGAGAATTAGGGTGAAGTTTATGGTTAGGGTTAGTGTGAGGATTAGGGTTATGTTTAAGTTTAGGGTTAGGTTTAGGGTGAGGGTGAGGGTTAGGTTTAGGTTGAGGTTAAGGGTTAGCGTGAGGGTTAGGGTGAGGGTGAAGGTTAGGTTTACCAATAGGTTTCGTGTGAGGATTAGGGTTATTGTTACTGTTAGGTTGAGGGTTACAGTTAGGTTTAGGGTTAAGATGAGGCTTAGGCTGAGGTTTAGGGTTAGGGTTAGGGTGAGGGTTAGGGTTAGTGTGAGGGTTAGGGTTAGTGTGAGGGTTAGGTATAGGTTTAGAGTTAGGCTGAGGTTGAGGGTGAGGGTTAGGTTTAAGGTTAGGGTGAGGGTTAGGGTTAGGGTGAGAGTTAGTGTTAGTGTTAGCGTTAGGGTGAGGATTAGGTTGAGGTTTAGGGTTAGGGTTAGTGTGACGTTTAGGGTGAGGGTTAGGGTTTGGTGAGTTTTACGGTGAGGATGAGGTTTAGGTTTATGGTGTGGGTAAGGTTTAAAGTGAGAGTCAGGGTGAGGGTGAAGGTTAGGATTAGCATTAGGTTTAGGGTGAGGGTGAGGGTTAGGTTTAAGGTTAGCGTTAGGGTTAGGGTTAGGCTGAGGATGAGGATTAGGGTTAGGTTTAGGGAAAGGGTGAGGATTTGGGTTAGGGTTAGGTTTAGGGGGATGGTTAGGATGAGGTGTAGTGTTAGGGTTAGGGTGAGGGTTAGCTTTAGTGTGATTGTTAGGGTTAGGGTTAAGGTGATGGTAAGGGTTAGGGTGAGAGATAGGTTGAGTGTGAGTTTTAGGGTTAGGGTTAGTGTTAGGATTAGGGTGAGTGTGTGTGTGAGGGTTTAGGGTTAGGGTGAGTGTGAGGGTAGGGTTTAGGGTTAGAATTAGGGTGAGGGTTAGGATGAAGGTTATGATTAGGGTTAGGGTTAAAATGAGGTTTATGGTTATGGTTAAAGTTAGGGTTTGGGTTAGGGTGAAGGTGAGGGTTAGGTTTAGGGTGAGGGTAAGTGTTAGGTTGAGGGTTAGGGTGAGGGTGAAGTTTAGTGTTAGCATTAGGTTTAGGGTGAGGGTGAGGGTTAGTGTTAGGGTTAGGGTTAGTGTGAGGGCTTGGCTGAGGGTGAGGTTTAGGGTTAGGTGTAGGGATAGGGTGAGGATTAGGGTGAGGGTTAGGGTGAGGTTTAGGTTTAGTGTGATTGTTAAGTTTAGTGTTAGGGTTAGGGTAAGGGTTAGTGTGAGGGATAGGGTGACATTGAGGGTTAGGGTTAGCATTAGGTTTAGGGTTAGGTTTAGGGTGAGGGTTAGGTTTAGGTTTAGGATTATGGTGAGGGTGAGGTTTAGGGTTAGGGTGATGGTGAGGGTAGGGTTTAGGGTTAGGATTAGGGTGAGAGTTAGGATGAAAGTTATGGTTAGGGTTAGGGTTAGTGTGAGGATTAGGTTTGAGGTTAGTGTTAGGTTTAGGGTGCGGGTGAGTGTTAGGGTTAGGCTGAGCGTTTGGTTTAGGGTTAGCATTAGGGTGAGGGTTATGGTTAGGGTTAGGGTGAGGGGTAGGTAAGGGTGAGCATTAGGGATAGCATTAGGGTTAGGGTTAGGGTTAGTGTGAGGGTTAGGTTTTGGGTTAGGGTTAGGGTGAGGGTGAGGGTGAAAGTTAGGGTTAAGCTTACGGTGAGGGTTAGGTTTAGGGTGAGGGTTAGTGTTAGGGTTAGTGTTAGTGTGAGCATTAGCGTGAGGTTTAGAGTTAAGGTTAGGGTGACATTTAGGGTGAGGGTTAGGTTTAGGGTGAGGGTGAGGGTAGGGTTTAGAGTTAGAATTAGGGTGAGTGTTAGGATGAAATTTATGGTTATGGTTTGGGTTAGTGTGAGGATTAGGGTTATGGTTAAAGTTAGGGTTATTGTTAGGGTGAGGGTGAGGGCTACAGTGAGGGCAAGGGTTAGGGTGAGGCATAGGGTGAGGGTGAGGTTTAGGGTCAGCATTAGGGTTAGGGTTAGTGTTCGGGTGAGGGTTAGGGTTAGGTTTAGGATTAGGGTGAGCGTGAGAGTTAGGGTTAGGGTGATGGTGATGGTAGGGTTTAGGGTTGGATTAGTGTGAGTTTTAGGATGAAGTTTATCTTTAGGATTAAGTTTAGTGTGAGGATTAGGTTTAGGTTTAGGGTTAGGGTTAGGGTTAGGGTGAGGGTGAAGGTTAGGTTTAGGGTGAGGGTTAGGGTGAGGGATAGGATGAGGGTGAGGGTTAGGGTTAGCATTAGGGTTAGGGCTAGGGTTAGGGTTAGCTTTAGGGTTAGCCTGAGGGAGAGGGAGAGGGTTACATTTAAGGTTAGCGTTAGGTTTAGGGTTAGGCTTAGGGTGAGGGTGATTGTGATGGTGAGGCTTAGGTTTAGGATTAGCGTTAGGGTTAGGGTGAGGGTTAGGGTGCTGGTGAGGGTGAGGGTGAGGGCGAGGGTTAGGGTGAGGGTGAGGGTTTGGGTTTGGGTGAGGGTTAGGGTGACGGTCAGTTTTAGAGTGAGGGTAAGGGTTAGGATGAGGGTGAGGGTTAGGGTTAGGATTAGACTTAGGGTGAGGTTTAGGGTTAGGGTTAGGGAGAGGGTGAGGGTTAGGGTGAGGAATAGAGTTAGGGTTAGGTTTAGGCTGAGGATTAGTGTGAGGATTAGGGTTAGGGTTAGTTTTAGGGTGAGGGTAAGGTTTAGGGTTATAGTTAGGGTAAGGTTTAGGGTGAGGGTTAGTGTGAGAGTGAGGGCTAGTTTTAGTGTAAGTGTCTGGGTGATGGTTAGGTTTAGTGTTAGCGGTTGGGTGAGGATGAGGTTTAGGTTTAGGGTGAGGGTGAGGGGTAGGGATAGGGTTAGGGTTAGGGTTATTGTTACGGTTAGGGTTAAGGTTAGGGTGTGGGTGAGGGATAGGGTTAAGGTTAGCATTATGGTTAGCATGAGGGTGAGGGGGAGGGTTAGGTTTAGGATTCGGGTTAGCTTTAGGGTTAAGCTTAGGGTGAGTGTGATGGTGACGGTGAGGCTTAGGGTGAGGGTTAGGTTTAGGGTTATGGTGAGGGTTAGTGTTAGGGTGATATTTAGGGTAAGAGTGAGGGTTATGGTGAGGTTGAGGGTTAGGGTTAGTGTGAGGCTTAGGGTGTGGTGAGGGTTAGGGTGACAGTGAGGGTTAGGGTGAGGCTTAGGATTAGGTTTAGGATTAGGGTGAGTGTGTGGGTAGGGTTTAGGGTTAGCATTAGGGTGAGGGTTAGGTTGAGGGTGACGGTTAGTTTTAAAGTGAGCATAAGTTTTAGCGTGAGGGTTAGGGTGAGGTTGAAGATTAGGGTTAGCATTAGTGTTAAGGTGAGGGTGAGGCTTAGGGTGAATGTTAGGTTTAGGGTTTTTGTGAGGGTGAGGTTTAGGGTGAGGGGTATTGTTAGGGTTATGTTTAGCGTTAGTGTGAGGATTAGGGTTAGTGTTAGGGTGAGGGTAAGGTTTAGGGTGAGGTTTAGTAAGAGGTTTAGTGTTACTGTGAAGGTTAGAGTTGGGGTTACGGTTTGTGTTAGGGTGAGGGTATGTGTTATGGTGAGGGTTAGGATGAATACTAAAGTTTGGGTGAGTTTTAGGGATAGGGTAGGGTTAGGGTTAGGGTGAGGGTGAGGGTTAGGGTTAGGGTTAGGGTGAGGGTGAGGATGATGGTCAGGGTTCGGATTAGGGTTAGGGTTACAGTTAGGCTGAGCGTGAGGGTGAGGGTGAGGGTTAGGGTTAGGGTTAGGTTGAGGGTGAGGATGATGGTCAGGGTTCGGATTAGGGTTAGGGTTACAGTTAGGCTGAGCGTGAGGGTGAGATTTAGGGTTAGGGTTAGGGTTAGGGTTAGTGTGAAGATTAGGGTTAGTGTTAGGGTAACGGTAAGGTTTAGGGTGAGGTTTAGGAAGAGGTTTAGTGTCACTGTGAAGGTTAGGGTGAGGGTTAGGGTTTGGGTTAGGGTGAGGGTATGTGTTATGGCAAGGGTTAGGATGAGGGTTAAGGTTAGGGTGAGTGTTAGGGATAGGGTGAGGGTTCGGGTTAGGGTTAGGGTGAGGGTGAGGGTTAGGGTTAGGGTCAGGGTGAGGGTGAGGATGATGTTCAGGGTTAGGATTAGGGTTAAGGTTATGGTTAGGCTGAGTGTAAGGGTGAGGGTGAGGGTTAGGTTTAGGGTGATGTTTAGGGTTAGGGTGAGGTTTAGGTTTAGGTTTAGGTTGAGGATTAGGCTGAAGGGTGGGTTTAGTTTTAGGGTTAAGGTGAGGGTTAGGTTTAGCGTTATTGTTAGGTTTAGGGTTAGGGTTAGGGTTAGGTTTAGGTTGAGGGTGAGGGTGAGGATGAGGGTTAGGATTAGGGTTATGGATAGGGTTATTGTTAGGGTTAGGTTTAGGGGTAAGGTGAGGGTGAGGGCTAGGGTTAGGTTTATTGTTAGCATTATGGTTAGGGTTATGGTGAGGTTTAGGTTTAGTGTGAGGGTTAGATTTAGGTTTAGGTTTAGAGTGTGGGTTAGGGTTAGGGTGAGGGTTAGGGTAAGGGTGAGCGTTAGGGTTAGCATTAGGGTTAGGGTTACGGTTAGGGTGAGACTTAGGTTTGGGGTTAGTGTTAGGGTGGGGGTGAGGGTGAGGGTTAGGGTTAAGGTGGGGTGAGTGTTAGGGTTAGGTTGAGGGTCAGGGTTAGGTTTAGGGTTAGGGTGAGAGTGAGGGTGAGGGTTAGGGTGAGGGTGGGGTTTAGGGTGAGGATTAGGGTTAGGGTAAGGGAGAGAGTGAAGATGAGGTTTAGGGTTAGGGTTATGGTGAGGGTGAGGGTTAGGGATAGGGTTAGGTTGAGGTTTAGCGTTAGTGTGAGGGTTAGGTGAGCGTGAGGTAAGGGTTAGAGTGAGGGTTAAGGTGAGGGTGAGAGTTAGGTTTAGGGTTAGGGTTATGGTGAGGGTTAGTGTGAGTGTTAGGGTTAGGTTTAGGGTTAGTGTGAGTATTAGGGATAGGGATAGGGTTAGGGTGAGTGTTAGGGTTAATGTGAGGGGTATGGTGACGGTAAGGATAAGGTTTAGGATGAGGCTTAGGGTGAGGCTGAGGGTTGGGGTTATTGTGAGTGTGAGGATGAGGGTTAGGGTTAGGTTTAGGGTTATGATGGGGGTTAGGATGAGGGTTGGGTTAGGGTTAGGTTTATGGTTATGATGAGGTTGAGGGTTAGATTGAGGTTTAGGGTGAAGGTTAGTGTTAGTGTGAGGGTGCAGGTTAGGGTTAGGATTAGGTTTAGGATATGGGCAAGGGTGAGGTTGAGGGTTTGAGTTACGGTTAGGGTGAGATTTAGGGTGAGGATTCGGTGAGGAGTAGGTTTAGGGTTAGTGTTAGGGTGAGGTTTAGAGTGAGGTTTAGTTTTAGGGTGAGGTTTAGGATTAGGATGAGGGTATGTGTTAGATTGAGGGTTAGGGTGAGGTTTAGGGTGAGGGTTAGGGTTAGGGTTAGGGTTAGGGTTAGTGTGAGGATTAGGGTTAGTGTTAGGGTGAGGGTAAGGTTTAGTGTGAGGTTTAGGAAGAGGTTTAGGGTTACTGTGAAGGTTAGGGTGAGTGTTAGTGTTTGGGTTAGGGTGAGAGTATGTGTTATGGCGAGGGTTAGGATGAGGGTTAAGGTTAGGGTGAGTGTTAGGGATAGGGTGAGTGTTAGGGTTAGGGTGAGGGTGAGGGTGAGGGTTAGGTTTAGGGTGAGGGTGAGGATGATGTTCAGGGTTACGAGGAGTGTTAGAGTTACGGTTAGGCTGAGCGTGAGTGTGAGGATGAGGGTTAGGATTAGGGTGATGTTTAGGGTTAGGGTGAGTTTTAGGTTTAGGTTTAGGTTGAGGATTAGGCTGAGGGGTGGGTTTATTTTTAGGGTTAAGCTGAGGGTTAGGTTATGGTTATTGTTTGGGTTAGGGTTAGGGGTAGGGTTAGGGTTAGGTTTAGGGTGAGGGTGAGGGTGAGGATGAGGGTTAGGATTAGTGTTAGGGATAGGATTATTGTTAGGGTTAGGGTTAAGGGTAAGGTTAGGGTGAGGGTTAGGTTTAGGGTTAGGGTTAGGGTTAGGGTTAGCGTTAGGTTTAGGTTTAGGCTGAGGGTGAGGGTGATAGTGCGTGTGAGGCTTAGGCTGAGGTTTTGTGTTAGGATGAGGGTGAGGGTTAGGGTTAGTGTGATATTTAGGGTGAGGGTGAGGGTTAGGTTGAGGGTGAGGGTTAGGGTTAAGGTGAGGGTTCGGGTTAGGATTAGGGTTAGGATGTGGCCTAGGGTGAGGATGAGGGTTAGGATTAGGGTGATGTTTAAGGTTAGGGTGAGTTTTAGGTTTAGGTTTAGGTTGAGGATTAGGCTGAGGGGTGGGTTTATTTTTAGGGTTAAGCTGAGGGTTAGGTTATGGTTATTGTTTGGGTTAGGGTTAGGGGTAGGGTTAGGGTTAGGTTTAGGGTGAGGGTGAGGGTGAGGATGAGGGTTAGGATTAGTGTTAGGGATAGGATTATTGTTAGGGTTAGGGTTAAGGGTAAGGTTAGGGTGAGGGTTAGGTTTAGGGTTAGGGTTAGGGTTAGGGTTAGCGTTAGTTTTAGGTTTAGGCTGAGGGTGAGGGTGATAGTGCGTGTGAGGCTTAGGCTGAGGTTTTGTGTTAGGATGAGGGTGAGGGTTAGGGTTAGTGTGATATTTAGGGTGAGGGTGAGGGTTAGGTTGAGGGTGAGGGTTAGGGTTAAGGTGAGGGTTCGGGTTAGGATTAGGGTTAGGATGTGGCCTAGGGTGAGGATGAGGGTTAGGATTAGGGTGATGTTTAGGGTTAGGGTGAGTTTTAGGTTTAGGTTTAGGTTGAGGATTAGGCTGAGGGGTGGGTTTATTTTTAGGGTTAAGCTGAGGGTTAGGTTATGGTTATTGTTTGGGTTAGGGTTAGGGGTAGGGTTAGGGTTAGGTTTAGGGTGAGGGTGAGGGTGAGGATGAGGGTTAGGATTAGTGTTAGGGATAGGATTATTGTTAGGGTTAGGGTTAAGGGTAAGGTTAGGGTGAGGGTTAGGTTTAGGGTTAGGGTTAGGGTTAGGGTTAGCGTTAGGTTTAGGTTTAGGCTGAGGGTGAGGGTGATAGTGCGTGTGAGGCTTAGGCTGAGGTTTTGTGTTAGGATGAGGGTGAGGGTTAGGGTTAGTGTGATATTTAGGGTGAGGGTGAGGGTTAGGTTGAGGGTGAGGGTTAGGGTTAAGGTGAGGGTTCGGGTTAGGATTAGGATTAGGATGTGGCCTAGGGTGAGGTGGAGGGTTAGGTTTAGGGTGACGGTGAGGGTTAGGTTAACGGTGAGTGTTAGGGTTACGTTTAGCTTTAGGGTGAGGGTTAGGGTTAGAGTGAGGGTAAGGGTTAGGGTGAAGGTTAGGTTTAGAGTTAGGTTTGGTGTGAGGATTAGGGTTAGGGTTAGGGTGAGGGTAAGGGTTAGTGAGGGTGAGGTTTAGGGTTAGGGTGACATTTAGGGTTAATGTGGAGGGTTTTGTTTAGGTTTAGGGTTAGGATGAGGATTAGGCTGAGGGGTAGGTTTAGGGTAAGGGTGAGGATTAGGGTTAGGGTTAGCGTTAGGTTTAGGGTTAGGCTGAGGGTGAGGGTGATGGTGTGTGTGAGGCTTAGGCTGAGGTTTTGTGTTAGGGTGAAGGTGAGGGTTAGGGTTAGTGTGATATTTAGGGTGAGGTTGAGGGTGAGGTTTAGGGTGAGTGTGAGGGTTAGTGTGTGAGTGAGGGTTAGGGTGACGGGGAGGGTTAGGGTGAGGGTCAGAGTTAGCGTTTGGTTGAGGGTTAGGGAGACGGTAAGTGTTAGGTTTAGTGTTAGGGTTAGGTTTAGGGTTAGGGTAAGGGTTAGGGTGAAGGGTAGGGTTAGGGTTAGGGTTATGGTGAGGTTTAAGGTGAGGGACAGGGTTAGGGTGAGGGTTAGGTTGAGGGTGAGGTTTAGGTTTAAAGTGAGCATAAGTTTTAGCGTGAGGGTTAGTGTGAGGTTGAAGATTAGGGTTAGCATTAGTGTTAAGGTGAGGGTGAGGCTTAGGGTGAGGGTTAGGGTTAGGGTTAGGTTGAGGGTGAGGTTTAGGGTTCGGGTTAGGTTTAGGGTTAGTGGGAGGATTAGGGTTAGTGTTAGGATGAGGGTAAGGTTTAGATTGAGGTTTAGGAAGAGGTTTAGGGTTACTGTGAAGGTTAGTGTGGGTTAGGGTTTGGGTTAGCGTGAGGGAATGTGTTATGGCGAGGGTTAGGATGAGGGTTAAGGTTAGGGTGAGTGTTAGGGATAGGGTGAGGGTTAGGGTTAGGGTGAGGGTGAGTGTTAGGGTTAGGGTTAGGGTGTGGGTGAGGATGATGTTCCGGGTTGGGATTAGGGTTAGGGTTATGGTTAGGCTGAGCGTGAGGGTGAGGATTAGGTTTAGTGTGATGTTTAGGGTTAGGGTGAGGTTTAGGTTTAGGTTTAGGTTGAGGATTAGGCTGAGGGGTGGGTTTAGGTTCAGGGTTAAGGTGAGGTTTAGGTTTAGGGTTATTGTTAGGGTGAGGGTTAGGTTTAGGTTTAGGGTGAGGGTGAGGGTGAGGATGAGGGTTAGGATTAGGGTTAAGGATAGGGTTATTTTTAGGGTTAGGGTTAGGGTTCAGGTAAGGGTGAGGGTAAGTTTAGGGGTATTGTTAGCATTATGGTTAGGGTTATGGTGAGGGTTAGTTTTAGTGTGAGAGTTAGGTTAAGGTTTAGGGTTAGGGTGCGGGTTGGGGTTAGGGTGAGGGTTAGGGTAAGGGTGAGCATTAGGGTTAGCATTAGGGTTAGGGTTACGGTTAGGCTGAGAGTTAGGTTTAGGGTTATGGTTAGGTTGAGTCTTAGGGTTCGGTTTAGGGTTAGGGTGAGAGTGAGGGTGAGGGTTATGGTGAGGGTGGGGTTGAGGGTGAGGCTTAGGTTTAGGGTAAGGGAGAGAGTGAAGATGAGGTTTAGGGTTAGGGTTATGGTGTGGGTGAGGGTTAGGTTTAGGGTTAGGTTGAGGTTTAGCGTTAGTGTGAGGGTTGGGTGAGCATGAGGTAAGGGTTAGAGTGAGGGTTAAGGTGAGGGTAAGGGTTAGGGTTAGGGTTATTGTGAGTGTTAGGGTGAGGGTTAGGGTTAGGTTTAGGGTTATGGTGGGGTTTAGGATGAGGGTTGGGGTTAGGGTGAGGTTTACTGTTAGGATGAGGTTTAGGGTTAGATTGACGTTTAGATTGAGGGTGAGGGTTAGTGTGAGGGTGAGGGTTAGGGTTAGGATTAGGTTTAGGATGAGGGCTAGGGAGAGGGTGAGGGTTAGGGTTATGGTTAGTGTTGGGGTTAGGTTGAGGTTTCAGGTGAGGGGTAGGTTTAGGGTGAAAGTTAGGGTGAGGGTAAGGGTTAGGGTGAGGTTTAGGGTGAGGGTGAGTTTTAGGGTGAGGTTTAGGAATAGGATGAGGGTATGTGTTAGATTGAGGGTTAGCTTTAGCGTTATGGTTAGGGTGAGGATTAGCGTTAGGGTTAGGTTTAGTGTTAGGGTGATGGTAAGGTTTAGCGTGAGGTTTAGGGTGAGAGTGAGATTTAGGGAGAGGTTGAGGGTTAAGGTTAGGGTTAGGGTGAGGCTTAGGGTTAGGGTTAGGGTGAGGGTATGTGTTAGGGTGAGGGTTAGGGTGAGGGTTAGGGTTAGGATGAGTGTTAGGGATAGGGTTAGATTTAGGGTTAGGGTGACGTTGAGGGTGAGGGTTAGGTTTAGGGTTAGCTTCTGGTTGAGGGTGAGGTTCAGGTTTAGGATTAGGGTTAGGGTTTGTGTAAGGGTGAGGGTGAGGGTTAGGGTTAGGGTGAGAGTGAGGATGAGGGTTAGTTTTAGGGTGAGGTTTAGGGTTACGGTTAGTGTGAGGATTATGGTTAGAGTTCGGGTGAGGGTAAGGGTTATGTTGAGGTTTAGGGTGAGGCTGATGGTTAGGGAGAGGATTAGGTTTAGGGTGAGGGTTAGTTATAGGTTTAGAGTTAGGCTGAGGGTGAGGGTGAGGGTTAGGATTAGGGTTAGTTTGTGGGTGAGGGTGAGGGTTAGGATTAGGGTTAGGGTTAGGGTTAGTCTGAGGGTGAGGATGAAGGTGACTGTGAGGGTGAGGTTTAGAATTAGGGTGATGTTTAGGGTTAGGGTTAGGGTGAGGTTGAGGGTTAGGGTGAGGGTGAGGGTTAGGGTTACGTTTAGGGTTAGGATGAGGGTTAGGCAGAGGGTTAGGGTTAGGGTTAGGGTGAGGGGTAGGGTTTGTGTGAGGGGTAGGGCTAGGTTGAGGGTAAGGGTTAGGGGAGGGAAAGGGTGAGGGTGAGGGGTAGCGTTAGGGTTAGGGTTGGCCTGAGGATTCGGGAGAGCATTTAGTGTTTGTGTTAGGATTAGGTTTAGGGTGAGGTTTAGGATTAGGGTTAGGGTGAGGTTTAGGATGAGGGTTAGGGTTAGGGTGAATTGTAGGGTGAGGGTGAGGGTTAGGTTTAGTTTGAGGGTAAGGGTTATGGTGAGGGTTAGGGTGAGGGTGAAGGTGAGGGTTATCACTAGTTTTAGGGTGAGGGTGAGGGTTAGTGTTAGGGTTAGTTTTAGGGTGAGCTCTAAGCTGCAGGTGAGGGTTAGGTTTAGGTTTTGGGATAGGGTGAGGATTAGGGTTAGGGTTAGGGTTAGGGGTAGGGTGAGCATTAGGCAGAGGGGTAGGATTAGGGTTAGGGTGAGTGTTAGGTTTAGTGTGATTGTTAGGTTTAGGGTTAGGGTGAGGGAAAGGGTTAGGTTGTGGGATAGGGTGAGGGTGAGGGTTAGGGTTAGCATTAGGGTTAGGGTTACGGTGAGGGTTAGGGTTAGGTTTGGGATTGGGGTGATGGTGAGATTTAGGTTTAGGGTGATGGTGAGGGTAGGGTTTAGGGTTTGGATTAGTGTGAGTTTCAGGATGCAGGTTATGGTTAGGGTTATGGTTATGGTAGGTTTTACTGTTTAGGTTTAGGTTTAGGGTTATGGTTAGGGTTAGCATTAGGATGAGGGTTAGGGTTAGGGTTAGGGTGACTGCGAGGGTTAGGGTTTGGATGAGGGTTAGGGTGAGGGTGAGGGTTAGTGTGAGGGTGAGGGTTGGGGTTAGGGTTAGCATTAGGGTGAGGGATAGGGTTAAGGTTATGTTGATTTTGAGGTTTAGGGTGAGGGTTAAGTTTAGGGTTTGCATTAGGGTTAGCATGAGGGTGAGGGAAAGTGTTATGTTTAGCATTAGTGTTAGGTTTAGGGTTAGGCTTAGGGTGAGGGTGATGGTGAGGGTGAGGCATAGGGTCAGGTTTAGGGTTAGGGTTAGGGTTAGGGTTAGGGTTAGTGTGAGGATTATTGATAGGGTTAGGGTTAGGCTAAGGGTGAGGTTGAGGTTTATGGTGAGTTTTAGGGTGAGAGTGAGGTTTAGGGAGATTTTTAGGGTCAAGTTGAGGGTTAAGGTGTGGGTTAGGGTTAGGATTAGGGTGAGGGTATGTGTTAGGGTGAGGGATAGGGTGAGGGTTAACGTTAGGGTGAGGGTTAGGGTTAGGGTTACAGTTAGGCTGAGGGTGAGGGTGAGGGTGAGGGTTAGGGTAAGGGTGATCTTTAGTGTTAGGGTGAGGTTTACGTTTAGGTTTGGGTTTAGGATGAGGATTAGGCTGAGGGGTGGTGTTAGGTTTAGGGTTAGGTTTAGGGTTAGCATAAGGGTTAGGTTGAGGTTTAGGGTGAGGTTTAGGTTTAGGGTGAGTTGTAGGATGTGGGTGAGGGTTAGGTTTAGGGTGAGCGTAAGGGTTAGAGTGAGGGTTAGTGTGAGGTTGAGGCTTAGGGTTAGCATTAGGTTTAGGGTAAGGGTGAGGGTTAGGGTTTAGGGTTAGGATTAGTGTGAGTTTATCATGAAGGTTATAGTTAGGGTTAGGGTTAGTGTGATGATTAGGTTTAGGGTTAGGGTGAGTGTGAGGGTTAGGGTTAGGGTGAGGGTTAGGGTTAGGGTTAGCATTAAGGTGAGGGTTAGGGTTAGGGTGAGGGTGAAATTTAGGGTTAGCATTAGGTTTAGGATGAGGGTGAGGATTAGGGGTAGTGTTAGGTTTAGGTCTAGGCTGAGGATGAGAGTTAGGGTTAGGTTTAGGGATAGGTTGACGATTACGGTTAGGGTTATGGTTAGAGTGAGCGTTAGGCTGAGGGGTAGGGTTAGGGTTAGTGTGAGGGTTAGGTTTAGTGTGATTGTTAGGGTTATGGTTAGGTTGAGGGTCAGGGTTAGGGTGAGTGATAGGGTAAGTGTGAGTTTTAGGCTTTGCTTTAGGTTTAGGATTAAGGTGAGGGTGAGGGTGTGGGTTAGGGTTAGAGTGAGGTTGAGGGTAGGGTTTAGGGTTAGGGTTAGGTTTAGGGTGAGGGTGAGGGTTAGGGTTAGGGTCAAGGTGATGTTGAGCTTTAGGGTTAGGGTTAGGTTTAGGGTGAGGGTGAGGGTTAGGGTTAGGGTCAAAGTGATGTTGAGCTTTAGGGTTAGGGTTAGCGTTAAGGTTAGCCTGAGTTTGAGGGAGAGGGTTAGGTTTAAGATTAGCGTTAGGTTTAGGGTTAGGCTTAGGGTGAGGGTGATGGTGAGGGTGAGGCTTAGTGTGAGGTTAGGGTTAGGGTTAGAGTTAGGGTTAGGGTTAGGGTGATATTTAGGGTGAGGTTGAGGTTTAGGGTGAAGGTAAGGGTTAGGGTGAGTGTGAGGGTTAGGGTGTGGGTGTGGGTTAGGGTGATGGTAAGGTTTAGGGTGTGGTGTGAGGGTTAGGGTTAGGATTAGAATTAGGTTGAGGGTTAGGTTGAGGGTTAAGGTGAGGGTGAGGGTTAGGTTGAGGGTTAGGGATAGGGTTAGAGTGAGGGTTAGGGTGCGGGTGAGGTTTAGTGTTAGCATTAGGTTTAGGGTGAGGTTGAGGGTTAGGGTTTAGGGTTATGTTAAGTGTGAGTTTTAGGATGAAGGTTATGGTTAAGGTTAGGGTTAGTGTGAGGATTAGGTTTAGGGTTAGTGTTAGCGTGAGGATGTGGGTTAGGGTTAGGGTGAGTGTTAGGTTTATGGTTAGGTTTAGTGTTAGGGTTAAGGTGAGAGTGAGGGTTAGGTTTTTGGTGAGGGTGATGGTTAGGGTTAGGGGTAGGGGTAGGGGTAGGGTCAGGGTGAGGTATAGGTTTAGAGTTAGGCTGAGGGTGAGGGTGAGGATTAGGGTTAAGTTTAAGTTTAAGGTGAGGGAGATGGTTAGGATTATGTTTAGGTTTAGGGTTAGGCTGAGGGTGAGGATGATGTTGAGGGTGAGGGTGAGGGTTAGAATTAGGGTGAAGTTTAGTTTTTGGGTTAGGGTTAGGGTTAGGGTTAGGGTTAGGGTTAGTGTGAGCATTAGGCAGAGGCATAGGGTTAGGTTTAGGGTGAGGGTTAGGTTTAGTGTGATTGTTAAGTTTAGGGTTAGGGTGAGGGTAAGGGTTAGGGTGAAAGATAGGGTGAGGATGAGGGTTAGGGTTAGCATTAGTGTTAGGGTTATGGTTAGGGTGAGGGTTAGGTTTAGGTTTAGGTTTAGGGTGAGAGTGAGGGTTAGGGTTAGGGTGATGGTGAGGGTAGGGTTTAGGGTTAGGATTACGGTGAGTGTTAGCATGAAGGTTATTGTGAGTGTTAGAGTTAGTGTGAGGATTAGGTTTTGGGTTAGGTTTAGGTTAGGGTTAGGGTGAGGGTGAGTGTTAGGGTTAGGGTGAGTGTTATGTTTAGGGTTAGCATTAGGGTGATGGTTAGGGTTAGGGTTAGGATGAGGTTTAGGGTAAGGGTGAGAGTTAGCATTAGCATTAGGGTTAGGGTTAGGTTTAGTGTGAGGGTTAGGTTTAGGGTTAGGGTGAGGGTTAGGATTATGGTTAGGGTTAGGATCAGGGTTAGGTTTAGTGTTAGGGTTAGGTTTAGGATTAGGGTGAGTGTTAGGGTTAGGTTGATGGTGAGGGTAGGGTTTAGGGTTATAATTAGGGTGAGAGTTAGGATGAACGTTAGGGTTAGGGTTAGGGTTAGTGGAAGGATTAGGGTTATGGTTAAATTTAGGGTTAGGGTTGGGGTGAGGGTTAGGGTTAGTTTTAGGGTGAGGGTAAGGTTTAGTGTGAGGGTTAGGGTGAGGGTGAAAGTTAGGGTTAGCATTAGGTTTAGGGTGAGGCTGAGCGTTAGGGTTATTGTTAGTGTTAGGGTGAGGGTTAGCGTTACGTTTAGAGTTAGGATGAGGGTTAGGGTTAATGTGAGAGTTAGGGTTGGTGTGAGGGTTAGGGTTTGGGTGATTGTAAGGGTTAGGGTGAGGGAAAGGGTTAGGGTGAGGGAAAGGGTGAGGGTTAGGGTTAGGTTTGGCCTGAGGATTCCAGTGAGCATTAGGATTATGGTTAGTGTTAGTGTTAGAATTAGGTTTAGGGTGAGGGTTAAGGTGAAGTTTAGGGTGAGGGTTAGGTTTAGGATGAGTTTAAGGGTGAGGGTGAGGGTTAGGTTTATGATGAGCGTAAGGGTTAGTGTGAGGGTTAGGATGAGGGTTAAAGTTAGGGTTAGCACTAGGTTTAGGGTGAGGGTGAAGGTTAGTGTTACGGTTAGGGTTAGGGTGAGGGCTAGGATGAGGGTGAGGGTTAGGGTTAGGTTTTGGGATAGGGTGAGGTTTAGGGTTAGAGTTAGGGTTAGTGTGAGCATTAGGCAGAGGGTTAAGGTTAGGTTTAGGGTGAGGGTTAGGTTTAGTGTGATTGTTAGGTTTTGGGTTAGCGTCGGGGTAAGTGTTAGGGTGAGAGTTAGGGTTAGGGTGATAGTGTGGGTAGGGTTTACGGTTAGGTTTAGTGTGTGTTTTAGGCTGAAGGATATGTTTAGGTTTAGGGTTAGTGTGAGGATTAGGTTTGGGGTTATGGTTAGGGTTAGGGTTGGGGTGAAGGTTAGCATTAGGGTGAGGGTTAGGGTTAGGATTAGCATTAGGGTGAGGATTAGGGTTAGGTTTAGAGTGAGGGTTATGGTGAGTGTGAAGGTTAGGGTTTGGGTGAGGGTTAGGGTGAAGGTGAGGGTTAGGGTGAGGTTGAGGGTTAGGGTTAGGGTTAGCATTAGGGTGAGGGTTAGGGTTAGGGTAATGTTGAGGGTGAGGTTTAGGGTGAGGGTTAAGTTAAGGGTTAGGGTTAGGATGACTGTGAGGATTATTGTTAGGATTAGGGCATGTGTTAGGGTGAGGGTTAAGTTTAGGGTGAGGTTTAGGGTTAGGGTTACGCTGAGGGTGAGGGTGAGTTTGAGGTTTAGGGTTAGGGTGATCTTGAGGTTTAGGGTGAGGTTTAGGTTTAGGTTTAGGTTTAGGAGGAGGATTAGGCTGAAGGGTGGGTTAAGGATTAGGGTTAGGGTGAGGGTTAGGGTTAGGGGTAGGCTTTGGGTTAGGGTTAGGGTGAGGGTAAGGTTTAGGTTAGGGTTAGTGTGAGGGTTAGGGTTACGGTTAGGGTTAGGGTTAGGGTTAGGGTGAGGTGAGGGTGAGGGTTAGGATTAGGGTTAGGAATAGGGTTATTGTTAGGGTTAGGGCTAGTGTTAGGATGAGGGTGAGGTTTAGGTTTAGGGTTAGGTTCAGGGTTATTGTTAGGGTTAGTGTTATGGTGAGGGTGAGGATTAGGTTTAGTGTGAGGGTTAGGTTTAGTGTTGGGTTTCAGGTGAGGTTAAGGATTCGGGTGAGGGTTAGGGTAAGTTTGAGCTTTAGGGTTAGTGTTAGGTTAGGGTTAGGGTTAGGGTGAGGGTTTGTTTTAGGGTGAGGCTTAGGGTGAGGGTTAACGTTAGCGTGAGGGTTAGGGTTAGGATAAGGGTTAGGCTGAGGGGATGGGGGAGGGGGAGGGTTAGGTTTAGGGTGATCTTTAGGTTTAGGGTGAGGTTTGGTTTAGGTTTAGGTTTAGGATGAGGATTAGGCTGAGGGATGGGTTTAGGATTAGGGTTAGGGTGAGGGTTAGGGTTAGGGTTAGGTTTAGGGTTAGGGTTCAGGTGAGGGTAAGGGTTAGGGTGAGGGTAAGGGGGAGGGGGAGGGGTAAGTTAGGGTTAGGGTTGGCCTGAGGATTCTGTTGAGCTTTAGGATTACTGTTAGTGTTAGTGTTAGGATTAGGTTTAGGGTGACGGTTAGGGTCAGGGTTAGGATTAGGGTTAGGGTGAGGTTTAGGGATAGGGTGAGGATTAGGGTTATGGTTATGGTTAGAGTGCCCATTAGGCTGATGGTTAGCGTTAGGGTCAGGGTGAGGGTTAGGTTTAGGATTAGGGTGAGGGTGATAGTTAGGCTTTGGGTGATGTTGAGGGTAGGGTTTAGGGTTAGGATTAGTGTGAGTTGTAGGATGAAGGTTATGGTTAGGGTTAGGGTTAGTGTGAGGATTAGGTTTCGGGTTAGGGTGAGTGTGAGGGTTAGGGTTAGGGAGAGGGTTAGGGTTAGGGTTAGCATTAGGATCAGGGTTATGGTTAGGGTTAGGGTGACGGTTAGTGTGAGTGTGAAGGTTAGGGTTTGGGTGAGGGTTAGGGTGACAGTAAGGGTTAGGGTGAGGATGAGGGTTAGGGTTAGCATTAGGGTGAGTGTTTTGGTTAGGGTTATGTTGAGGGTGAGGTTTAGGGTGAGGGTTAATGTTAGGGTTAGCATTAGGGTTAGCGTGAGGGTGAGGGAGAGGGTTAGGTTTAGCATTAGTGTTAGGTTTAGTGTTAGGCTTAGAGTGAGGGTGATGGTGAGGGTGAGGCATAGGGTCAGGGTTAGGGTTAGGGTTAGATTTAGGGTAAGGGTGAGGGTATGTGTTAAGGTGAGGGTTAGGGTGAGGGTTAACGTTAGGCTGAGGGTTAGGGTTTGGGTTAGGCTGAGGGGGAGACAGAGGGTGAGTGTTAGGTTTATGGTGATCTTTAGGGTTAGGGTGAGGTTTGGTTTAGGTATAGTTTTAGGATGAGGTTTAGGCTGAGGGGTGGTGTTAGGATTAGTGTTAGGGTGAGGGTTCGGGTTCGGGTTAGGTTTAGGGTTCGGGTAAGGGTTAGTGTGAGGGTAAGGGGGCGGGTGAGGGGTAGGGATAGGGTTAGGTTTGGCCTGAGGTTTCAGGTGAGCATTAGGATTACTGTTAATGTTAGTGTTAGGATTAGGTTTAGAGTGAGGGTTAGGGTGAGGGTTAGGATTAGGGTTAGGGTGAAGTTTAGGCTTAGGGTTAGGATTAGGGTGAGGTGTATGGTGAGGGTGAGAGATAGGTTTAGGGTGAGGGGAAGGGTTAGGGTGAGGTTGAAGGTTAGTGTTTGCATTAGGTTTAGGTTGTGGGTGAGGGTTACGGTTGGGGTTAGGGTTAGGGTTAGGGCTAGGCTGAGGATGAGGGTTAGGGGTAGGTTTAGGGATAGGCTGAGGATTGGTTTAGGGTTATGGTTAGAGTGAGTGTTAGGCTGAGGGGTAGGGTTAGGTTTAGGTTGAGGATTAGGTTTAGTGTGATTGTTAAGGTTAGGGTTATTGGCAGGGTAAGTGTTACGGTGAGGGATAATGTAAGGGTGAGGTTTAGGGTTAGGGTTAGGTTTAGGATTAGGGTTAGGGTGAGGGTGAGAGTTAGGATTAGGATGATGGTGAGGGTAGGGTTTAGGGTTAGGATTAGTATGAGGTTTAGGATGAAGGTTATGGTTAGGGTTAGTGTTAGTGTGAAGATTAGGTTTAGGGTTGGTTTAAGGTTAGGGTTAGGATTAGGGTGAGGGTTAGGGTTAGGGTGAGCATTAGGGTGAGGGTTAGGGTAAGGGTGAGCATTAGGGTTAGCATTAAGGTTAGGGTTAGGGTTAGGGTGAGGTTATTGGTGAGGGTTAGGGTTAGGGTTAGGCTGACTTTTAGGGTGAGGATTAGGGTTAGGGTGAGTTGTAGGGTGAGGGTGAGGTTTAGGTTTATGGTGAGGGTAAGGGTTAGGGTGAGGTTTAGGGTGAGGGTGAAGGTTAGGTTTAGGTTTAGGGTTAGGGTTAGGGTTAGGGCTAGGCTGAGGATGATGGTAGGGTTAGGTTTACGGATAGGGTGAGGATTAGGGTTATGGTTATGGTTAGATTGTGCATTAGGCTAATGGTTAGCTTTAGGGTTAGGGTGAGGTTTAGGTTTAGTGGGATTTTAGGGTTAGGTTTACGGTGAAGGTAAGTGTTAGGGTGAGGAATAGGGTGAGGGTGAGTTTTAGGTTTAGGGTTAGGTTTAGAATGAGGGTGAGCGTGAGGTTTTGGGTTAGGGTTAGGGTGAGGGTGAGGGTAGGGTTTAGGGTTAGAATTAGGGTGAGGGTTAGGATGAAGATTATTGTTAGGATTAGGTTTACTGTGAGGATTAGTGTTATGGTTAAGGTTAGGGTTAGGGTTAAGGTGAGGGTGAGGGTTATGGTTATGGTTATGGTTAGGGTTATTTTTAGGATTAGGGTTAGCATTAGGGTTAGCTTGAGGGTGAGGGAGTGGGTTAGGTTTAGGATTAGCATTAGGTTTAGGGTTAGGCTTATGGTGAGGGTGATAGTGAGGGTGAGGCTTAGTGTGAGGTTAGGGTTATGGTTAGGGTTATGGTTATGGTTAGGGTGATATTTAGGGTGAGCGTGAGTGTTAGGGGGAGGGGGAGGGTTAGGGTGAGTGTGAGGGTTAGGGTGAGGGTGAAGGTTAGGGTTAGCATCAGGTTTAGGGTGAGCGTGATGGTTAGTGTTAGGTTTAGGGTTAGGGTGAGGGCAATGCTGAGGGGGAGGGTTAGGGTTAGGTTTAGGGATAGGTTGAGGATCAGGGTTAGGGTTAGTGTTAGGCTGTGCATTAGGCTGAGGGTTAAGGTTAGGGTGAGGGTGAGGGTTAAGTTTAGTGTGATGATTAGGTTTAGGATTAGGGTGAGGGTAAGGGTTAGGGTGAGGGATAGGGTAAGGGTGAGGGTTAGGGTTAGCATTAGGGTTAGGGTTAGGGTTAGGGTGAGGGTTAGGTTTAGGTTTAGGATTAGGGTGTGGGTGATGGTTAGGGTTATCGTGGTGCTGAGGGTGAGGGTTAGTGTTAGGGTGAGAATTAAGTTTAGGGTTAGCATTAGGGTGAGGGTTAGGGTTAGGGTTAGGGTGAAGGTTAGGTTAAGGGTGAGGGTTAGGGTTAGCATTAGGGTCAAGGTTAGTGTGAGGGTTAGGTTTAGGCCTATGGTTAGGGTGAGTTTGAGGGTGAGGGTCAGGGTTAAGGTTAGGTTTAGTATTAGCATTAGGGTGAGGGTTAGAGTTAGGCTTAGGGTGAGGGTGAGGGTGAGGGTTTGGGTGAGGGTTAGGGTTAGGGTTAGGTTTAGGCTTAGGATTAGTGTGAGGATTAGGATTAGGATTAGGGTTAGGGTGAGGGTGAGGTTTAGAGTTATAATTAGGGTAAGGTTTAGGGTGTGGGTTTGGGTGAGAGTGAGGGATAGTTTTAGTGTGAGTGTTAGGTTGAGTGTTAGGGTGAGGGTTAGGTTTAGAGTTAGGGTTAGGGTGAGGGTTAGGTTTATGGTGAGGGTGAGGGTTAGGGATAGGGTTAGGGTTACGGTTAGGTTTTAGGGTGAGGGATTGGGTTAAGGTTAAGTTTAATGTGAGAGTTCGGTTGAGGTTTAGGGTGAGGGTTAGGGTTAGGGTGAGTGTTAGGTTTAGGTATACAGTTAGGCTGAATGTGAGGGTGAGAGTTAGGTTTAGGGTTAGGGTGAGGGTGAGGGTGAGGGTTAAGATTAGGTTTAGGATTAGGGTTAGGCTGAGGGTGAGGATGACAGTAAGGCTGAGGTTGAGGGTGAGAATTAGGGTGACGTTTAGGGTTAGGGTTAGGGTGAAGGTGAGGGTTAGGGTTAGGTTTACAGTTAGGATGAGGGTTAGGCTGAGGATTAGGTTTAGGGTTAGGGTGAGGGTTAGGGTTAGTGTGAGGGTTAGGGTTAGCATGAGGTTAAGGGTTAGGGTGAGGGTAAGGGTGAGGGTGATGGGTAGGCTGAGGGTTAGGGTTAGCATGAGGATTCGGGGGAACATTCGGATTACGGTTATGTTAGTGTTAGTGTTAGGGCTAGGGTGAGGGTTAGGTTGAGGGTTAGGACTAGGGTTAGGGTGAGGTTTAGGGTTCGGTTAGGATTATGGTGAGTTGTAGGGTGAGGGTGAGAGTTAGGTTGAGGGTGAGGGTAAGCTTAGGGTGAGGATTATGGTCAGGGTGAAGTTTAGGGATAGGGTGCGGTCTAGGCTGAGGGTGAGAGCTAGGGTTAGGTTTAGGGATAGGGTGAGAATTAGGGTTAGGGTTAGGGTTAGGGTTAGGGTGAGCATTAGGCAGAGGGGTAGGTTTAGGGTTAGGGTGAGGGTTAGGGTTGGTGTGAAGTTTAGTGTTAGGGTGAGGGGAAGGGTTAGGGTGAGGGGAAGGGTGAGGGTGAGGGGTAGGTTTAGGGTTAGGGTTAGCATGAGGATTCGGGTGAGCATTAGTATTACGGTTAGTGTTAGTGTTAGGGTTAGGTTTAAGTTTAGGGTTAGGTTAAGGGTTAGGATTAGGGTTAGGGTGAGGTTTAGGGTTCGGGTTAGGGTTAGGGTGAGTTGTAGGGTGAGGGTGAGGGTTAGGTTTAGGGTGAGAGTAAGGGTTAGTGTGCGGGTTAGGGTGAGGGTGGAGGTTAGGTTTAGCATTAGGTTTAGGGTGAGGGTGAGGGTTAGTGTTAGGGTAAGGGCTAGACTGAGGGTGAAGTTTATGGTTAGGTTTAGGGATAGGGTGAGGATTAGGGTTAGGATTAGGGTTAGGTTGAGCATTAGGCAGAGGTGTAGGGTTAGGGTTAGGGTGAGGGTTAAGTTTAGTGTCATTGTTAGGTTTAGGTTTAGGGTGAGGGTAAGGGTTAGTGTGAGGGATAGGGTGAGGGTGAGGGTTAGGGTTAGCATTAGGAGTAGGGTTAGGGTGAGGATTAGGTTTAGGTTTAGGATTAGGGTGAGGGTGAGGGTTAGGGTTAGGATGATGATGTGGGTAGGGTTTAGGGTTAGGTTTAGGGTGAGGGTTAGGATGAAGGTTATGGTTAGGGTTAGGGTTAGTGTGAGGATTAGGTTTAGGTTTAGGGTTAGTGTTAGGGTGAGGGTGAGGGTTAGAGTTAGGGTGAGCGTTAGGTTTAGGGTTAGCATTAGGGTGAGGGTTAGCGTTAGGTTTAGGGTCAGGGTTAGGGTAAGGTTGAGCGTTAGGGTTAACATTAGGTTGAGGGTTACGGTTAGTGTGAGGTTTAGGTTTAGGGTTAGGGTTAGGGTGAGGGTTAGGTTTAGGGTTAGGGTTAGGGTGAGGGTTAGGTTTAGTGTTAGGATTAGGTTTAGGGTGAGTGTGAGGGTGAGGGTTACGGTTAGGTTGAGGATGAGGTTAGGCTTTAGGTTTAGAATTAGGATGAGGGTTAGGATGAAGGTGATGGTTAGGATTAGGGTTAGTGTGAGCATTAGGGTTATGGTTAAGGTTATGTTTAAGGTTAAGGTGAAGGTGAGGGTTAGGGTTAGGTTTTAGGGTCATTTTTAGGGTTAGGGTTAGGGTAAGGTTTAGAGTGAGCCTGAGGTTTAAGGTTAGGGTTAGCGTTATGGTTAGCGTGAGGGTGAGGGAGAGGGTTAGGTTTAGGATTAGCATTAGGTTTAGGATTAGGCTTAGGGTGAGAGTGATGGTTAGGGTGAGTCTTAGTGTGAGGTTAGTATGAGGGTTAGGGTGAGGGTTAAGGTTAGGGTGATATTTAGGGTGAGGGTGAGGGTTAGGGTGTGGGTGAGTGTTCGGGTTAGTGTTAGGGTTAGGGTGTGCGAGTTGGTTAGGGTTAGGATTAGAATTAGGGTGAGGGTTAGGGTTAAGATTAGGGTGAGGGTGAGGGTTAGGGTGAAGGTGAGGGTTAGGGTTAGGTTTAGGTTTAGACTTAAGATTAGTGTGAGGATTAGGATTAGGGTTAGGGTTAGGGTGAGGGTAGGGTTTAGGGTTATAGTTAAGGTAAGGTATAGGGTGAGGGTTAGGGTTAGAGTGAGGGCTAGTTTTAGTGTTAGTGTTATGGTGAGGGTTAGGTTTAGTGTTAGGGTTAGGTTGAGGGTGAGGGTTAGGTTTATGGTGAGTGTGAGGGTTAGGGATAGGGTTAGGTTTAGGGTGAGAGTTAGCGTGAGGGTTTGGGTTAGGGTTAAGTTGAGGGTGAGGGTTAGGTTGAGTTTTACTGTGAGGGTTAGGGTTAGGGTCAGGGTTAGGTATAGGTGTAGAGTAAGGCTGAGGTTGAGAGCGAGGGTTAGGTTTAGGTTTAAGCTTAGGCTGAGGGTGAGGATGACGGTAAGGCTGAGGGTGAGGGTTAGAATTAGGGTGACGTTTAGGTTTCGTGTTAGGGTGAGTGTGAGTGTGAGGGTTAGGGTTAGGTTTACCATTAAGTTGAGGGTTAGGCTGATGGTTAGGGTTAGGGTGAGGGTTAGGGTTATTGTGAGGGTTAGGGTTAGGGTGAGGGCTAGGGTTAGGGTGAGGGTGAGGGGTAGTATTAGGGTTAGGGTTAGCATGAGGATTCGGGTGAGCATTCGGATTACGGTTAGTGTTAGGGTTAGGTTTAGGTTAAGGGTTAGCATGAGGGTTAGGATTAGGGTTAGGGGGAGGTTTAGGGTGAGGGTTAGGATTAGGGAGAGCTGTAGGGTGAGGGTGAGGGTTAGGGTTAATGTGAGGGTAAGGGTTAGGGTGAGGGTTAGGGTGAGGTTGAAGGTTAGGGTTAGCATTAGGTTTAGGGTGAGGGTGAGAGTTAGTGTTAGGGTTCGTGTTAGGGGGAGGGCTTGGCTGAGGGTGAGGGTTAGGTTTAGGTTTAGGGATAGGGTGAGGATTAGGGTTAGGGTTAGGGTGAGCATTAGGCAGAGGCCTAGGCTTAGGGTTAGGTTGAGGTTTAGGTTTAGTGTGATTGTTATGTTTAGGTTTAGGGTGAGGTTAAGGGTTAGGTTGAGGGATAGGGTGAGGGTGAGGGTTAGGGTTAGCATTAGGGTTAGATTTAGGGTTAGGGTGAGATTTAGGTTTAGGTTTATGATTAGGTTGAGTGTGAGGCTTAGGTTTAGGGTGATAGTGATCGTAGGGTTTAGGGTTAGGATTAGCGTGGGGGTTAGGATGAAGGTTATGGTTAGGGTTAGGATTAGTGTGAGGATTAGTTTTAGGGTTAGGGTTAGGGTTAGCCTGAGTGTGAGGGTTAGGGTTAGGGTGAGTGTTAGGGTTAAGTTTAGCATAGGGTGAGGCTTAGGTTTAGGTTAGGGTGAGGGTTAGGTTAAGGTGGAGCGTAAGGGTTAGCATCAGGGTTCGGGTTAGATTTAGAGTGAGGGTTAGGATTAGGGATAGAGTTTGGGTGAGGGTGAGGGTGAGGGTTAGGGTTAGGGTTAAGGTTTTGGTGAAGGTTATTGTTCGGTTGAGGGTCACTTTTGGGTTTAGGGTGAGGGTTAGGGTGAGGTTTAGGGTTAGGGTTAGGGTGACGTTTAGGGTTACGGTTAGGGTTATGGTGACTTGTATGGTGAGGGTGAGGGTTAGGTTTAGGGTGAGGGCAAGGGTTAAGGTGATGGTTGTGAGGGGGAAGGTTAGGGTTAGCATTAGGTTTAGGGTGAGGGTGAGGGTTACTGTTAGGGTTAGGGTTAGGGTGAGGGCTAGGCTGAGGTTGAGGGGTACAGTTAGCTTTAGGGCTAGGGTGAGGATTAGGGTTAGGTTTCGGGTTAGGTTTAGGGTGAGCATTAGGCAGAGGGGTAGGGTTAGGGTTAGGGTGAGGTTTAAGTTTAGTTTGATTGTTAGGTTTAGGGTTAGGGTGAAGATAAGGGTTAGGGTGTGGGATAGGTTGAGGTTGAGGGGTAGGTTTAGCATTAGGGTTGGGGTTAGGATTAGGGTGAGGGTTAGGTTTAGGTTTAGGATTAGGGTGAGGGTGAGGGTTAGGGGTAGGCTGATGGTATTGGTAGGGTTTAGGGTTAGGATTAGAGTGAGGGTTAGGTTGAAGTTTATGGTTAAGGTTAGGGTTAGGGTGAGGATTAGGTTTAGGGTTAGGGTTAGGTTTAGCGTGAGTGTCAGGGTTAGGGTTAGGGTGAGGTTTAAGGTTAGGGGTAGCATTATGGTGAGGCTTAGGGTTAGGTTGGGGTGAGGGTTAGGGTAAGGGTGGGCATAAGGGTTAGCATTAGGGTTAGGGTTTGGGTTAGTGTGAGGGTTTGGATTAGGGATAGGGTGAGGGTGAGGGTGAGGGTGAGGGTTAGGGTTAAGGTTAGGGTGAGGGTTAAGTTTAGGTTGAGGGTTAGTGATAGGGTTAGGGTTAGGGTGAGAGTTAGGTGAAGTTTAGGGTTAGGGTTAGGGTGACTTTTAGGTCGAGAGTTAGGGTTAGGGTGACTTTTAGGGTGAGGGTGAGTGTTAGGTTTATGTTTTGGGTAAGGGTTAGGGTGTGGGTTAGGGTGAGGGTGAAGTTTAGGGTTAGCATAAGGTTTAAGGTGAGGGTGAGTGTTAGGATAAGGGTTAAGTTTGGGGCTAGGCTAAGAATGAGGATTAGGGTTATGTTTAGGGATAAGGGGACGATTAGGATTAGGGTTAGGGTTAGGGTGATATTTAGGGTGAGGGTGAGGGTTAGGGTTAGCATTAGTGTTAAGGTGAGGGTGAGGCTTAGCGTGAGGTTTAGGGATAGGGTTAGGGTGAGGGTGAGGTTTAGGGTGATGGTTAGGGTTAGGGTGAGGTTTAGGGTTAGTGTGAGTATTAGGGTAAGTGTTAGGGTGAGTGTAAGGTTTATGGTGAGGTTTAGGAATAAGTTTAGGGTTACTGTGAAGGTTAGGGTGAGGGTTACGGTTTGGGTTTGGGTGAGGGTAAGGGTTTTGTTGAGGGTTAGGATGAGGGTTAAGGTTAGGGTGCGTGTTAGGGATAGGGCTAGGGTTAGGGTGAGGGTGAGGGTGAGGGTTAGGGTTAGGGATAGGGTGATGTTGAGGGTGAGGATGATGTTAAGGGTTAGGATTAGGGTTAGGGTTACAGTTAGGCTGAGGGTGAGGGTGAGGGTGAGGGTTAGGGTGATGTTTAGGCTTAGGGTGAGGTTTAAGGTTAGGTTTAGGTTGAGGATTAGGCTGAGGGGTGGGTTTAGTTTTAGGGTTAAGTGAGGGTTCGGTTTAGGGTTATTGTTAGGGTTAGGGTTAGGGTTAGGTTTAGGGTGAGGGTGAGGGTTAAGGTGAGGGTGAATGTTAGGGTTAGTGTGAGGGTTATGTTTAGGGTGAAGGCAAGGTTTAGGGTGAGGGTAAGGGTGAGGTTGAGGGGTAGGGTTAGAGTTAGGGTTAGCATGAGGATTCGGGTGACCATTAGGATTATGGTTAGTGTTAGTGTTACCGTTAGGGTTAGGGTGAGCGTTATGATTAGGGTTAGGATGAGGTTTAAGGTGAGGGTTAGGGTATGGGTGAGTTGTAGGGTGAGGGTGAGGGTTAGGTTTAGGGTGAGGGTAAGGGTTAGGGTGAGGGTGAAGGTTAGGGTTAGCATTATATTTAGGGTGAGGGTGAGGGTTAGTGTTAGGGTTAGGGTTAGGGTGACGGCTAGGCTGCCGTTTAAAGTTAGGGTTAGGTTTAGGGATAGGGTGAGGATTAGGGTTAGGGTTAGGGTTAAGGTTAGGTTGAGCATTAGGCAGAGGATTAGGGTTAAGGTTAGGGTGAGGGTTAGGTTTAGCGTGATTGTTAGGTTTAGGTTTAGGGTGAGGGTAAGGGCTAGGTGAGGGATAGGGTGAGGGTGAGGGTAAGGTTAGCATTAGGGTTAGGGTGAGGGTTATGTTTAGGTTTAGGATTGGGGTGAGAGTGAGCGTTAGCATTAGGGTGATGATGAGGTTAAGGTTTAGGGTCAGGATTAGGGTGAGGGTTAGGATGAAATTTGTGGTTAGATTTAGGAGTAGAATGAGGATTAGGTTTAGGTTTAGGTTTAGGGTTAGGGTTAGGTTGAGGGTGAGGGTTAAGGTTAGGGTGAGCGTTAGGTTTAGGATTAGCATTAGGGTGAGGTTTAGGGTTAGGATTAGGGTGAGGGTTCGGGTAAGGGTGAGCATTAGGGTTAACATTAGGTTTAGGTTTAGGGGTAGTGTGAGATTTAGGTTTAGGGTTAGAGTTAGGGTGAGGGTTAGGTTTATGGTTAGGGTTAGGATGAGGGTGAGGTTTAGTGTTAGGATTAGGTTTAGGATTAGGGTGAGTGTGAGGGTGAGGGTTAGGTTTAGGGTGATCTTTATGGTTAGGGTGAGGTTTGGTTTAGGTTTAGGTTTAGGATGAGTATTAGACTGAGGGGTGGGGTTAGGATTAGAGTGAGGGTGAGGGTTAGGTTTAGGGTGAGGGCAACGTTTAGTGTGAGGGTTAGGGTGAGGGTGAAGTTTAGGATTAGCATTAAGTTTTGGGTGAGGGTGAGGGTTAAGTTTATTGTTACTGTTAGTGTCATTGTTAGGTTTAGGCTTATGGTGGGGTTTAGGGTGAAGGTTGGGGTTAGGGTTAGGGTTATGTTTAGGATGAGGGTTAGGGGTAGAGTGAGGGTTAAGGTGAGGGTGAGGGTTAGGATGAGGGTGAGGGTTAGGGTTAGGATGAGGGCTAGGGTGAGAGTGAGGGTTAGGGTTAGGGTTAGGGTTAGGTTGAGGGTTAGGGTTAGGGTGAGGTTTTGGTTGAGGGGTAGGTCTAGGGTTAGGGTTAGGGTGAGGGTAAAGTTTAGGGTGAGGTTTAGGGTGAGGGTGAGTTTTAGGGAGAGGGTTAGGTCTAGGGTGAGGTTTAGAATGAGGGTTGATGCTAGGATTAAGTTGAGGGTTTGTGTTAGGGTGAGTGTTAGGGTGAGGTTTAGGGTTAGGATGAGGGTTAGGGATAGGGTGGGAAGGTGAGGTTTATGGTTAGGTTCGTGGTGAGGGTGAGGTTCATGTTTAGAATTAGGGTTAGGGTTAGGGTTAGGCTGTGGGTGAGGGAGAGGGTGAGGTTTAAGGTTAGGGTGAGAGTGAAGGTTAGGGTTAGGATTAGGGTGAGGGTTAGGGTTAGGGTTAGTGTGAGGATTAGGGTTAGATTTAGGGTGAGGGTAAGGGTTATGGTGAGGTTTAGGTTGAGGGTGAGTGTTAGGGAGAGGGTTAAGGTTGGGGTGAGAGTTAGGTATTGGTTTAGAGTTAGACTGAGGGTGAGGGTGAGGGTTAGGATTAGGTTTAGGCTTAGGGTTAGGCTGAGGGTGAGGATGACAGTAAGGCTGAGGGTGAGAGTGAGAATTAGGGTGATGTATATGGTTAGTGTTAGGGTGAGGGAGAGGGTGAGGTTTAGTTTTACCGTTAGGATGAGGGTTAGGCTGAGGGTTAGGGTTAGGGTTAGGGTGAGGGTTAGGGTTATTCTGAGGGTTAGGGTTAGGGTGAGGGTAAGGGTTAGGGTGAGGGTAAGGGTGAGGGTGAGGGGTAGGGTTAGGTTTAGGGATAGCATGAGGATTCAGGTGAGCATTAGGATTACGGTTACTGTTAGTGTTAGGGTTAGGGTTAGGGTGAGCGTTAGGATCAGGGTTAGGGTGAGGTTTAAGGTGAGGGTTAGGGTTTGGGTGAGTTGCAGGTTGAGGGTGAGGGTTAGGTTTATGGTGAGGGTAAGGGTTAGGGTGAGGGTTAGAGTGAGGGTGAAGGTTAGGGTTAGCATTAGGTTTAGGGTGAGGGTGAGGGTTAGTGTTAAGGTTAGGTTTAGGGTAGAGCTAAGCTGAGGGTGAGGGTTAGGGTTAGGTTTAGGGATAAGATGAGGATTAGTTTGAGGGTTAGGGTTAGGGTTAGGGTTAGGGTGAACATTAGGCAGAGGGGTAGGGTAGGGTTAGGGTGATGGTTAGGTTAAGTGTGATTGTTAGGTTTAGGATTAGGGTGAGGGTAAGGGTTAGGGTGAGGGATAGTGTGAGGGTGAGGGTTAGGGTTAGTATTAGGGTTAGGGTTAGGGTTAGGGTGAGGGTTAGGTTTAGGTTTAGGATTAGGTTGAGTGTTAGGGTTAGGGTGATGGTGAGGTTAGGGTTTAGATTTAGGATTAGGATGAGGTTTAGGATGAAGGTTATGGTTATTGTTAGGATTACGATGAGGATTAGGTTTAGGGTGAGGGTAAATTTTAGGGTGAGGGTTAGGGTAACGTTGAAGGTTTGGGTTAGCATTAAGTTTATGGTGAGGGTGAGGTTTAGCGTTATTGTTATTGTTAGGGTTAGGGTTAGGTTTAGGTTTATGGTGGAATTTAGGGTGAGGGTTGGGTTTAGGATTAGGGTTATGGTTAGGATGAGGGTTAGGATTAGAGTGAGGGTTAAGGTGAGGGTGAGGGTTAGGGTGAGCGTGAGGGTAAGGTTTAGGTTGAGGGTTAGTGTTAGGATTAGGGTTAGGATGAGGGCTAAGGTGAGAGTGAGTGTTAGGGTTAGGGTTAGGGTTAGTTTGAGGGTTAGTGTTAGGTTGAGGTTTCCGGTGAGGGGTAGGGTTAGGGTTAGGGTTAGTGTGAGGGTAAAGGTTAGGGTTAGGTTTAGGGTGAGGGTGAGGTTTAGGGAGAGGGTTAAGTTTAGGGTGAGGGTTAGAATGAGTGTTAGGGTTAGGATTATGTTGAGGGTATGTGTTAGGGTGAGTGTTAGGGTCAGGGTTAAGGTTAGGATGAGGGTTAGGTATAGGGTGGGAAGGTGAGATTTAGGGTTAGTTTCAGGGTGAGGCTGAGGTTCATGTTTAGGATTAGGGTTAGGGTTAGGGTTAAGTTGTGGGTGAGGGTGAGGGTGAGGGTTAGCGTTAGGGTGAGATTGAGGGTTACGTTTAGGTTTAGGGTGAGGGTTAGGGTTAGGGTTAGTATGAGGATTAGGGTTAGAGTTAGGGTGAGAGTAAGGGTTATGGTGAGGTTTATGTTGAGGATGAGGGTTAGGGAGAGGTTTAGGGTTAGGGTGAGGGTTAGGTATTGGTTTAGAGTTAGACTGAGGGTGAGGGTGAGGGTTAGGGTTAGGGTTCGTGTGCGGGTGAGGGTGAGGGTTAGGATTAGGTTTAGGTTTAGGGTTAGGCTAAGGGTGAGGATGACAGTGAGGTTGAGGGTGATGTTTAGAATTAGGGTGATGTTTAGGGATAGGATTAGGGTGAATGTGAGGGTTAGGGTTAGGTTTAGGGTTAGGATGAGGGTTAGGCTGAGGATTAAGGTTAGGGTTAGGGTTAGATTTAGGGTTAGTGTGAGGGTTAGTGTTAGGGTGAGGGTAAGGGTTAGGGTGAGGGTAAGGGTGAGGGTGAGGGGTAGGGTTAGGGTTAGGGTTGGCCTGAGGATTTGGGTGAGCATTAGGAATACGGTTAATGTTAGTGTTAGGATTAGGTTTAGGGTGAGGATTAGGATTAGGGTTAGCGTGAGGCTTAGGGTGAGGGTGAGGGTTAGGGTGAATTGTAGGGTGAGGGTGAGGGTTAGGTTTAGGGTGAGGGTAAGTGTTAGGGTGAGGGTTAGGGTGAGGGTGAAGATTAGGTTTAGCATTAGGTTTAGGTTGAGGGTGAGGTTTAGAGTTAGGTTTAGGGTTAGGGTGAGGACTAGGCTGACAGTGAGGGTTAGGGTTAGGTTTTGGGATAGGGTAAGGATTAGAGTTAGGGTTAGGATTAGGGTAGGCATTAGGCAGAGGGGCAGGGTTAGGGTTAGGGTGAGGATAAGGTTTAGTGTGATTGTTAGGGTTAGGTTTAGGGTGAGGTTTAGGGTTAGGTTTAGGATTATGGTGAGGGTGAGAATTAGGATTAGGTTTAGGGTTAGAGTTATGGTTAAGGTTAGGGTGAGGGTGAGGGTTAGGGTTACGTTTAGCATTAGGGTGAGGGTTAGGGTAATGGTTAGTGTGACGGTTAGGGTCAGTGTGAGGGTTAGTGTTTGTGTGAGGGGTAGGGTGACGGTGAGGTTTAGTGTGAGGGTGAGGTTTACAGTTAGGGTTAGCTTTAGAGTGAGGGTTACAGTTAGTGTTAGGGTGATGGTTAGGTTTATTGTGAGGGGTAGGGTGATGTTGACGTTAAGGGTTAGGGTGAAGATTAGGGTGAGGCTGAGGGTTAGGGTTATTGTTACTGTTAGGGTGAGGGTTAGGGTTAGGTTTAGGGTTATGGTGGGGGTTAGGGTGAGGGTTGGGGTTAGGGTTAGCATTAGGGTTAGCCTGAGGGTGAGGGAGAGGGTTAGGTTTAGCATTAGGATTATGTTTAGGGATAGGCTTAGGGTGATGGTGATGGTGAGGGTGAGGCATAGGGTCAGGTTTAGTTTTAGGGTGAGGGTGAGTGTTAGTGTTAGGGTGATATGTAGGGAAAGGGTGAGGGTTAGGGTGAGGTTGAGGGTTAGGGTGAGGGTGAGGTTTAGGGTGATGTTGAGGGCTAGCGTGAGGGTGAGGTTTAAGGTGAGGGTTAGGTTATGGGTTATGTTGAGGGTGAGAGTTAGGGTGAGGGTTAGGGTTAGGTTTTAGGTTAGGTTTAGTGTGAGGATTAGGGTTAGGGTTAGGGTTAGGGTGAGGTTAACGTTCAGGGTGAGGTTTAGGGTGTGGTTTAGGGTGAGATTGAGGTTTAGGGAGAGAGTTAGGGTTAAAGTGAGGGTTAGGATGAGTGTTAGGTTTAGGGTTACGTTGAAGGTATGTGTTAGGGTGAGGGTTAGGGTGAGGGTTAAGGTTAAGGTGAGGGTGAAAGTTAGGATTATTCTGAGGGTGAGGGTGAGGGTGAGGGTTAGGGTTAGGGTGATCTTTAGGGTTAGGGTGAGGTTTAGGTTAAGGTTAGAATGAGGATTCGGCTGAGGGGTGGGATTAGAATTAGGGTTACTGTGAGGGTTAGAGTTAGGGTTAGGGTTAGGGTGAGGGTGAGGACGAGGGATAGGATTAGGGTTAGGAATAGGGTTATTGTTAGCGTTAGGGTTAGGGTAAGAGAGAGGGTGAAGACAAGGTTTAGGTTTAGGATTAGGGTTAGGGTTAGGGTGAGGTTGAGAGTTAGTTTTATGGTTAGGTTGAGGTTTAGGGTTAGTGTAAGTGTTGGGTGAGTGTGAGGGTAAGGGTTAGTTTGAGGGTTATGGTGAGGGTGAGACTTATGGTTAGGGTTAGGCTTAGGGTGAGGGTTAGTGTGAGGGTAAGGGTTAGGGTTAGGTTTAGGGTTAATGTGAGCATTAGGGTTAGGGTTAGTGTTAGGTTGAGGGTTAGGTTTAGTGTGAGGTGTAGGGTGATGGTGAGGTTAAAGGTTAGGGTGAGGATTAGGGTGATGCTGAGGGTTAGGATTATTGTTACTGTTAGGGTGAGGGGAAGGGTTATGTTTAGATTTATGGTGGTGGTTAGGGTGAGGGTTGTGGTTAGGGTTAGCATTATTGTTAGCCTGAGAGTGAGGGAGCGGGTAAAGTTTAGCAGTAGTGTTAGGTTTAGGTTTAGGCTTAGGGTGAGGGTGATGGTGAGGGTGAGGCATAGTGTCAGGCGTAAGGTTAGGGTGAGTGTTAGTGTTAGGGAGATATTTAGGAAAAGGTTGAGGGTTAGGGTGAGGTTGAGGGTTAGGGTGATGGTGAGGTTTAGTGTTAGGGTTAGCATTAGGGTGAGGGTTAGGGTGAGGGTTATGTTGAGGGTGAGGGTTAGGGTGAGGGTTAGGGTTAGTGTTAGGGTGAGTGTAAGGTTTGCATGAGGTTTAGGGTGAGAATGAGTTTTAGGGAGAGCGTTAGTGTTAAGGTGAGGTTTAGGATGAGAGTTATGGTTAGCGTTAGGTTGAGGGTATGTGTTAGGGTGAGGGTTATGTTTAGGGTGAGGGTGTGGGATAGGGTTAGGGTTAGGCTGAGGGTGAGGGTGAGGGTAGGGTTAGGGTTAGGGTGATCTTTAGGGTTAGGGTGATGTTTAGGTTTAGGTTTAGAATGAGGATTAGGCTGAGGGGTGGGGTTAGGATTAGGGTTAGGGTGAGGGTTAGGGTTAGGGTTAGGGATATTGTTATGGTTAGGTTTAGAGTTAGGTTTAGAGTTAAGTTGTGTGTGAGGATGAGTGTTAGGATTAGGGTTAGGAATACGGTTATTGTTTGTGTAAGAGAGAGGGTGAAGATGAGTTTTAGGGTTAGGATTAGGGTTGGGGTTATGGTGGGGTTGAGGGTTAGGTTTAGGTTTAAGTTGAGGTTTAGGGTTAGTGTGAAGGTTGGGTGAGCGTGAGGGTAAGGGTTAGGGTGAGGGTGAGACTTAGGTTTAGGTTTAGGGTGAGGATTAGGGTTAGGGTTAGGGTTAGGGTGAGTGTTAGGGTTAGTGTGAGGGATAGGTTTAGGGTTAGCCTTAGGGTTAGGGTTAGGGTTCGGGTTACGTTGAGGCTGAGGGTTAGGGTGAGGGTTAGGTTTAGGGTTAGGGTTAGTGTGAGGATTAGGTTTAGGGTTAGGGTTAGGGATAGGGTTAGGGTGAGGGTAAGGTTTAGGGTGAGGTTGAGAGTGAGAGTGAGGTTTAGGGAGAGGGTTAGGGTTAAGGTGAGGGTTAGGGTGTGGGTTAGGGTTAGGTTTAGGGTGAGGGTATGTGTTAGGGTGAGGTTAAGGGTGAGGGTTAATGTTAGGGTGAGGGTTAAGATTAGGTTTAGGGTTAGGCTGAGGGTGAGGGTGAGGGTGAGGGTTAGGGTTAGGATGATTTTTAGGGTTAGGGAGAGTTTTAGGTTTAGGTTTAGGTTTAGGATGAGGATTAGGCTGAGGGATGGGTTTAGCATTAGGGTTAGGGTTAGGGTTATGGTTATGGTTATGGTTCGGGTGACGTAAGGGTTAGGGAGAGGGTAAGGGTGAGGTTGAGCGGTAGGGTTAGGTTTAGGTTTGGCCTGAGGATTCTGGTGAGCTTTAGGATTATGTTTAGTGATAGTGTTAGGATTAGGTTTACGGTGAGGGTTAGGACGAGGGTTAGGATTAGGGTTAGGTTGAAGTTTAGGGTGAGCGTTAGATTTAGGATGAGTTGTATGGTGAGGATGAGGGTTAAGTTTAGGGTGAGGGTAAAGGTTTGAAGGAGGGTTAGAGTGAGGGTCAGGGTTAGGGTTAGCATTAGGTTTAGGGTGAGGGTGAGGGTTAGGGATTAGGGTGAGGATTAATGTGAGTTTTAGGGTGAAGGTTATGATAACGGTTAGGGTTAGTGTGAGGATTAGGTTTAGGGTTAGGGTTAGGGTGAGTGTTAGGCTGAGCAGTAGGGTTAGAGTTAGGGTGAGGGTTAGGTTTAGTGTGATTGTTAGGGTTAGGGTTAGGGTGAGGGTATGGGTTAGGGTGAGGGATAGGGTGAGGTTGAGTTTTAGGTTTAGGTTTAGGTTTAGGATTAGGGTGAGGGTGAGGGTGTGGGTTAAGGTTAGGTTGAGGGTGACGGTAGGGTTTAGGGTTAGAATTAGGGTGAGGGTTAGGATGAAGGATATGGTTAGGATTAGGTTTAGTGTGAGGATTAGGGTTATGGTTAAATTTAGGGTTAGGGTTAAGGTGCGTTTGACCATTAGGGTTTGGGTTAGGGTTAGGGTTATTGTTAGGGTTAGGGTTAGGTTTAGGGTTAGGGTGAGGGAGAGGTTTAGGGTTAGGGTTAGCATTAGGGTTAGTTTGAGGATGAGGGAGAGGGTTAGGTTTAGTATTAGCGTTAGGTTTAAGGTTAGGCTTAGGGTGAGTGTGATGGTGTGGGTGAGGCATACTGTGAAGTAAGGGTTAGGGTTAGGGTGAGGGTGAGGATTGGGGTGAGGGTGAGGGTTATGGTGTGGGTGAGGGTTAGGGTGATGTTGAGGTTTAGTGTGAAGGTAAGGGTTAGGGTTAGGATTAGAATTAGGGTAAGGGTTAAGGTTAGGGTAAGGGTGAGTGGTAGTTTGAGAGTTAGGGTTAGGGTTAAGTTTAGGTTTAGGATTAGTGTGAGGATTAGGGTTAGGGTTAGGGTTAGGGTGAGGGTAAGGTTTAGGGTTATAGTTCGGATAAGTTTTAGGGTGAGGGTTAGGGTGAGAATGAGGGCTAGTTTTAGTATGACTGTTAAGGTGAGGGTTAGGTTTAGTGTTAGGCTTAGAGTGAGGTTGAGGGTTAAGTTTATGGTGAGGGTGAGGGTTTGGGATAGGGTTAGGGTTAGGGTGAGTGTTAGGGTGAGGGTTTGGGTTAGGGTTAAGTTGAGGGTGAGGGTTCTGTTGAGGGTTAGGGTGAGGGTTAGGGTTAGGGTGAGGGTTAGGTATTGGTTTAGAGTTATGCTGAGTGTGAGGGTGAGGGTTAGGGTTAGGGTTAGTGTGAGGGTGAGGGTGAGGGTTAGAATTAGGGTGGATTTTAGGGTTAGGGTTAGGGTGAGGGTGAGTGTTAGGTTTAGGTTTACAGTTAGGATAAGAGTTAGGGTTAGGGTGAGGGTAAGGGTTAGGGTGAGGGTAAGGGTTAGGGTGAGGGTAAGGGTGAGGGTGAGGAATAGGGTTAGGGTTAGGGTTAGCATGAGGATTCGGGTAAGCATTAGGATTACAGTTAGTGTTAGTGTTAGGATTAGAATTAGGGTGAGGGTTAGGGTGAGGGTTATGATTAGGGTTAGGGTGAGGGTTTGGGATAGGGTGAGTTGTAGGGTGAGGTCGAGGGTTAAATTGAGGATGAGGGTAAGCTTAGGTTGAGGATTAGGGTGAGGGTGAAAGTTAGGGATAGGGTGAGGCCTAGGCTGAGGGTGAGGGTTAGGGTTAGGTTTAGGGATCAGGTGTGGATTAGGGTTAGGGTTAGGGTTAGGGTTAGGGTGAGCATTAGGCAAAGGGGTAGGTTTAGGTTTAGGGTGAGGGTTAGGCTTAGTGTGATTGTTAGGTTTAGGGTTAGGGTGAGAATAAGGGTTAGGATGAGGGATAGGGTGAGGGTGAGGGTTAGGGTTGGCATTAGGGTTAGGGTTAGGGTTAGGGTGAGGGTTAGGTTTAGGTTTAGGATTAGGGTGAGGGTGAGAGTTAGGGTTAGGGTGATGGTGATGGTAGGGTTTAGGGTTAGGATTATGGTGAGGGTTAGGATGAAGGTTATGGTTAGGGTTAGGGGTAGTGTGAGGATTATGTTTACAGTTAGGGTTAGGGTTAGAGTTAGGGTGAGGGTGAGGGTTTGGGTTAGGTGAGCGTTAGGTTTAGGGTTAGCATTAGGATGAGGGTTAGGGTTAGGGTTAGGGTGAAGGTTAGGGAAAGGATGACCATTTGGGTTAACATTAAGTTTAGGGTTAGGATTAGTTTCAGTTTTAGGATGAGGGATACTTTTAGGTTTAGGGTTAGTGTGAGGATTAGGTTTAGGGTTATGTGTTAGGATTAGGGTTAGTTTTGGAGCAAGGGTTAGGGTTAGGGTGAAGGTTAGGCTTAGGGTTAGCATTAGCGTGAGGGTTAGGGTTAGTGTTAGGTTGAGGGTTAGGGTGAGTGTGAGGGTTCGGATTTGGGTTAGGGTTAGGGTGACGGTGAGGGTTAGGGTCAGGGTGAGGGTTAGGGTTAGGGGTAGCATTAGAGTGAGGGTTAGGGTTAGGGTTATTTTGAGGGCGAGGGTTATTGTGAGGGTTAAGGTTAGGGCTAGCATTAGGGTTAGCATGAAGGTGAGGGAGAGGGTTAGGTTTAGCATTAGGGTTAGGTTTAATGTTAGGCTTAGTGTGAGGGTGATTGTGAGGGTGATGGTGAAGGTGAGGCAAAGGTCAGGGATAGGGCTAGGGTTAGGGTGAGTGTTAGTGTTAGCGTGATATTTAGGGAAAGGGTGATGGTTAGGGTAAGGTTGAGGGTTAGGGTGAGGGTGAGGTTTAGATAAGGGTTAGCATTAGGGTGAAGGTTAGGGTTAGAGTTAGAGTAAGGGTGTGGGTTAGTTTTAGAGTTAGGTTTATGGTTAGGTTTAGGCTTAGGATTAGTGTGAGGATTAGGTTTTGGTTTAGGGTTAAGGTGAGGATAAGGTTTAGGGTGAGGTTTAGGGTGAGAGTGAGGTTAAGGGAGAGGGTTAGGGTTAAGGTCATGGTTAGGGTGAGGGTTAGGGTTAGTGTTAGGGTGAGGGTATGTGTTAGGGTGAGTGTTAGGGTGAGGGTTAAGGTTAGGGTGAGGGTGAGGGTTAGGGTTAGGCTGAGGGTGAGGGTGAGGGTGAGGGTAAGGTTTAGGTGATCTTTAGGGTTGGGGTGAGGTTTAGGTTTAGGTTTAGATGAGGGTTTAGGCTGAGGTGTGGGGTTAGGATTAGGGTTATGGTGAGGGTTAGGGTTAGGGTTAGGGTTAGGGTTAGTGTAAGGGTTAGGGTTAGGATGAGGTTAAGGATTAGGGTTAGGGTTAGGATTAGTGTGAGGGTTAGGGTTAGGGTTAGGGTTATTGTTAGGGTTAGGGTTAGGTTTACGGTTAGCTTGAAGTTGAGGATGAGGGTTAGGATTAGGGGTAGGAATAGGGTTATTGTTAGGGTTAGGCTTAGGCTAAGAGAGAGGGTGAAGATGAGGTTTATGGTTAGTTTGAGAAGTAGGGTGAAGGTGAGGGTGAGGGTTAGGTTGAGGCTGAGGGTTATGTTTATTGTTAGTGTTAGGGTGAGGGTTAGGGTTAGGTTTAGGGTTATGGTGGGGGTTAGGGTGAGGGTTGGGGTTAGGGTTTGGGTTATGGTTAGGATGAGGTTTAGGGTTAGGGTGAGGGTTAAGGTGAGGGTGAGGGTTAGGTTGAGAGTGAGGGTTAGGTTTAGGGTGAGGGTTAGGGTTAGGATTAGGGTTAGGATGAGGGCTAGGGTGAGAGTGAGTGTTAGTGTTAGGTTTAGGGTTAAGTTGAGGGTTAGGATTAGGGTTAGGGTTAGGGTGACGGTGAGGGTGAGGGTGAGGTTTAGTGTAAGGTTGAGTGTGAGGGTGAGGTTCAGGGTTAGGATTAGGGTTAGGGTTAATGTTTTGCTGAGGGTGAGGGTCAGGTTGAGGGTTAGGGTTAGATTTAGAGTGAGGGTAAGGGTTATGGTGAGGTTTAGGGTGAGGGTGAGTGTTAGGGAGAGGGTCAGGGTTATGGTGAGTGTTAGGTATTGGTTTACAGTTAGGTTGAGGGTGAGGCTGAAGATTAATTTAGGTTTAGTGTGATGGTGAGGGTGAGGGTTAGGATTAGGTTTAGAGTTAGGGTTAGGCTGAGGGTGAGGATGACCCTGAGGGTGAGGTTTAGAATTAGGGTGATGTTTAGGGTTAGGGTTAGGGTGAGGGTGAGTGTTATGGTTAGGTTTATGTTTAGGCTGAGGGTTAGGGTTATGGTTAGGGTTAGTGTGAGGGTTAGAGTGAGGGTTAGAGTTAGGATTAGGGTGAGGGTATGTGTTAGGGTGAGGGTTGGGGTGAGTGTTAGTGTTAGCATGAGGGTCAGGGATAGGTTTAGGGTTAGGGTTTGGGTGACGGTGAGGTTGCGGGTGAGGTTTAGGTTTAGGTACAGGGTGAGGGTGAGGTTCAGGGTTAGGGTTAGTGTTAGACTGAGGGTGAGGGTGACTGTGAGGATTAAGGTTAGGGTGAGAGTGAGTGTTAGGTTTAGGTTTAGGATGAGGGTTAGGGTTAGGGTTAGGTTAAGGTAAGGTTTAGGGTGAGGTTTAGGGTGAGAGTGACGTTTAGGGAGAGGGTTAGGGTTAAGGTGATGGTTAAGATGATGGTTAGGGTTAGGTTTAGGGTGAGGGTATGTGTTAGGTTGAGGTTTACGGTGAGGGTTAAGGTTAGGGTGAGGGTTAGGTTTAGTTTTAGGCTGAGGGTGAGCGTGAGGGTGAGGTTTAGGGTTAGGGTGATCTTAAGGATTAGGGTGAGGTTTAGGTTTAGGTTTAAGATTAGGAATAGGCTGAGGGGTGGTGTTAGGAGTAGTGTTAGGGTGAGGGTTTGGGTTAGGGTTCGGGTTGGGTTTAGTGTGAGGGTTCGAGTGAGGGTTAGGGTTAGGTTTAGCGTTAGGTTGAGGGTGAGGATGAGGGTTAGGATTAGGGTTAGGAACAGCGTTATTTTTAAGTTGAGGGTTAGTGTTAGGGTGAGGGTGAGGTTTAGGTTTAGGGTTAGGGTTAGGGCTATTGTTACATTTAGGGTTAGGGTGAGGGTGAGGGTTAGGTTATGTGTGAGGGTTAGGTTTAGGTTTAGGATTCGTGAGAGTAAAGGATTAGGGTGAGGGTTAGGGTAAGTTTGAGCTTTAGGTTTAGCATTAGGTTAAGGGTTAGTGTTAGGGTTAGGGTTAGGGTGAGGGTGAGGTTGGGGGTTAGTTTTAAGTTTAGGGTGAGGGTTAGGGTTGGTGTGAGTGTCAGGGATAGGGTTAGGGTGAGGGTGAGGATGAGGTTTAGGATTAGGGTTAGGAATAGGGTTATTGTTAGGGTTAGGATTAGGGTAAGAGAGAGGGTGAAGATGAGTTTTAGGGTTAGTTTGAGAGGTAGGGTGAAGGTGAGGGTGAGGGTTAGGCTGAGGCTGAGGGTTATGTTTATTGTTAGTGTTAGGGTGAGGGTTAGGGTTAGGTTTAGGGTTATGGTGGGGGTTAGGGTGAGGGTTGGGGTTAGCGTTTGGGTTATGGTTAGGATGAGGTTTAGGGTTAGGGTGAGGGGTTAAGGTGAGGGTGAGGGTTAGGTTGAGGGTGAGGGTTAGGTTGAGGGTGAGGGTTAGGGTTAGGATTAGGGTTAGGATGAGGGCTAGGGTGAGAGTGAGTGTTAGTGTTAGGTTTAGGTTTAAGTTGAGGGTTAGGATTAGGGTTAGGGTTAGGGTGACGGTGAGGGTGAGGGTGAGGTTTAGTGTAAGGTTGAGTGTGAGGGTGAGGTTCAGGGTTAGGATTAGGGTTAGGGTTAATGTTTTGCTGAGGGTGAGGGTCAGGTTGAAGGTTAGGGTTAGATTTAGGGTGTGGGTAAGGGTTAAGGTGAGGGTTAGGGTGAGGATGAGTGTTAGGGAGAGGGTTAGGGTTAGGGTGAGGGTTAGGTATAGGTTTACAGTTTGGTTGAGGGTGAGGCTGAAGATTAGGTTAGGGTTAGTGTGATGGTGAGGGTGAGGGTTAGGATTAGGTTTAGAGTTAGGGTTAGGCTGAGGGTGAGGATGACCCTGAGGGTGAGGGTGAGGTTTAGAATTAGGGTGATGTTTAGGGTGAGGGTTAGGGTGAGGGTGAGTGTTATGGTTAGGTTTATGTTTAGGCTGTGGGTTAGGGTTATGGTTAGGGTGAGGGTTAGGGTTAGGGTGAGGGTTAGGGTTAGGGTGAGGGTCAGGGTTAAGGTGATGGTAAGGGTGAAGGTGAGGGTTAGTGTTAGTTTTAGGGTTGGCCTGAAGATTCGTGTGAGCATTATGATTAGGGTTAGTGTTAGTGTTAGGATTAGGATTAGGGTGAGCCTTAGGCTGACAGGTAGGATGAGGATTAGGGTGAGGGTTAGGTTTAGTGTGATTGTTAGGGTTAGGGATAGGGTGAGGGTACGGGTTAGGGTCAGGGATAGGGTGAGGGTTAGTTTTAGGGTTAGGATTAGGTTTAGGATTAGGGTTAGGTGAGGGTGTGGGTTAGGTTTAGGGTGAGGTTGTGGGTAGGGTTTAGGGTTACAATTAGGCTGATGGTTAGGATAAAGGTTATGGTTAGTATTAGGGTTAGTGTGAGGATTAGGGTTATGGTTAAGGTTAGGATTAGGGTGAAGGTGAGGGTGAGGTTTAGGGTTAGGTTGAGGGTGAGGTTTAGGGTTAGCATTAGGGTGAGGTTAGGGTAATATTTAGGGTGAGGGTGAGCCTTAGGGTGTGGGTGAGGGTTAGCATTAGGGTTAGGGTTAGGGTAATATTTAGGGTGAGGGTGAGCCTTAGGGTGTGGGTGAGGGTTAAGTTTAGTGTTTGAATTAGGGTGTGGGTTAGAGTTTGGGTTAGGGTGAGGGTGAGGGTAAGGGTGAGGGTTAGTGTTAGGGTTAGGTTTAGGCTTAGGATTAATGTGAGGATTAGGGTTAGGGTTAGGGTTAGGGTGAGGGTAAGGTTTAGGGATATAGTTAGGATAAGATTTAGGGTGAGGGTTAGGGTGAGAGTATGGGCTATTTTTAGTGTGAGTGTTAGGATGAGTGTTAGGGTGAGGGTTAGGTTTAGTGTTAGGGTTAGGGTGAGGGTGAGGGTTAGGTTTATAGTGAGGGTGAGGGTTAGGAATAGGATTAGGTTTAGGGTGAGGGTTTGGGTTAGGGTTAAGTTGAGGGTGACGTTTCGGTTGAGGGTTAGAGATAGGGTTAGGGTGAGGGTGAGGGTTAGGTATAGGTTTAGAGTTAGGCTGAGGGGGAGGGGGAGGGTTTGGGTTAGGGTAAGGGTGAGGGTGAGGGTTAGGATTAGGTTTAGGTTTAGGGTTAGGCTTAGGGTTAGGGTTAGGGTAAGTGTTAGGGTGAGTGTGAGGGTTAGGGTTAGGGTGAGGGTAAGGGTTAGGGTCAGGGTTAAGGTGATGGTGAGAGTTAGGGTGAGGGTTAGGTTTAGGTTGACGGTTACGGTTAGGTTGAGGGTTCCGGTGAGGGGTAGGTTTAAGGTTAGGGTTAGGGTAAGGGTAAAGGTTAGGGTGAGGTTTAGCGTGAGGGTGAGGTTTAGGGAGAGGTTTAGGGTTATGGTGAGGGTTAGATTGAGGGTTAGGTTTAGGATTAGGGTGAGGGTATGTGTTAGGGTGAGGGTTAGGGTGAGTGTTAGTGTTAGGATGATGGTTAGGGATAGGGTTAGGGTTAGGGTTTGGGTGACGGTGAGGTTGAGGGTGAGGTTTAGTGTTAGGTTCAGGGTAAGGGTGAAGTTCACGGTTAGGATTAGAGTTAGGGTTAGTGTTAGACTGAGGGTGAGGGTGAGGGTGAGGGTTAGGGTTAGGGTGAGAGTGAGTGTTACGGTTAGGTTTAAGAAGAGGGTTAGTGTTAGGGTTAGGGTAAGGTAAGGTTTAGGGTGAGGTTTAGGGTGAGAGTGAGGTTTAGGGAGAGGGTTAAGATTAAGGTGAGGGTTAGGGTGATGGTTAGGGTTAGGGTTAGGGTGAGGGTATGTGTTAGGTTGAGGTTTAAGGTGAGGGTTAAGGTTAGGTGAGGGTTAGGTTTAGTTTTAGGCTGAGGGTGAGGGTGAGGTTTAGTGTTAGGGTGATCTTTAGGGTTAGGGTGAGGTTTAGGTTTAGGTTTAGGATTAGGATTAGGCTGAGGGGTGGTGTTAGGATTAGTGTTAGGGTGAGGGTTTGGGTTAGGGTTAGTGTGGGGGTTAGTGTGAGGGTTAGGGTGAGGGTGAGGTTAAGAGTTAGGGTTAGGGTTAGTGTGAGGGTTAGAGTGAGGGTTAGGGTTAGGTTTAGGTTTAGGTTGAGGGTGAGGATGAGGGTTAGGATTAGGGTTAGGAATAGGGTTATTTTTAAGTTTAGGGTTAGTGTTAGGGTGAGGGTGAGGTTTAGGTTTAGGTTTAGGGTTAAGGTTATTGTTACAGTTAGGGTTAGGGTGAGGGTGAGGGTTAGGTTATGTGTGAGGGTTAGGTTTAGGTTTAGGATTCGTGAGAGTAAAGGATTAGGGTAAATTTGAGCTTTAGGGTTCGCATTAGGGTAAGGGTTATTGTTAGGGTGAGGGTTAGGGTTAGGGTTAGGGTTAGGGTGAGGGTGAGGTTGGGGGTTAGTTTTAAGTTTAGGGTGAGGGTTAGGGTTGGTGTGAGGGTCAGGGATAGGTTTAGGGTGAGGGTGAGGAAGAGGTTTAGGATTAGGGCTAGGAATAGGGTTATTGTTAGTGTTAGGATTAGCATATGAGTGAGGGTGAAGATGAGGTTTGGGGTTAGTTTGAGAGGTAGGGTGAAGGTGAGTGTGAGGGTTAGGCTGAGGCTGAGGGTCATGGTTATTGTTAGTGTTAGGGTGAGGGTTAGGGTTAGGTTTAGGGTTATGGTGGGGGTTAGGGTGAGGGTTGGGGTTAGGGTTTGGGTTATGGTTAGGATGAGGTTTAGGGTTAGGGTGAGGGGTTAAGGTGAGGGTGAGGGTTAGGTTGAGGGTGAGGGTTAGGTTGAGGGTGAGGGTTATCGTTAGGATTAGGTTTAGGATGAGGGCTAGGGTGAGAGTGAATGTTAGTGTTAGGGTTAGGGTTAAGTTGAGGGTTAGGGTTAGGGTTAGGGTTAGGGTGACGGTGATGGTGCGGGTGAGGTTTAGTGTTAGGTTGAGTGTGAGGGTGAGGTTCAGGGTTAGGATTAGGGTTACGGTTAATGTTTTGTTGAGGGTGAGGGTCAGTTTGATGGTTAGGGTTAGATTTAGGGTGAGGTTTAGAGTTAGGTTTAGTGTGAGGATTAGGTTTAGATTTAGGGTGAGGGTAAGGGTTATGGTGAGGTTTAGGGTGAGGATAAGTGTTAGGGAGAGGGTTAGGGTTAGGGTGAGGGTTAGGTATAGGTTTACAGTTAGGTTGAGGGTGAGGCTGAAGTTTAGGTTAGGGTTAGTGTGATGGTGAGGGTGAGGGTTAGGATTAGGTTTAGAGTTAGGGTTAGGCTGAGGTTGAGGATGACCCTGAGGGTGAGGGTGAGGTTTCGAATTAGGGTGATGTTTAGGGTGAGGGTTAGGGTGAGGGTGAGTGTTAGGGTTTGGTTTATGTTTAGGCTGAGGGTTAGGGTTATGGTTAGGGTGAGGGTTAGGGTTAATGAGAGGGTTAGGGTTAGGGTGAGTGTTAGGGTTAAGGTGATGGTAAGGGTGAAGGTGAGGGTTAGTGTTAGTTTTAGGGTTGGCCTGAAGATTCGTGTGAGCATTATGATTAGGGTTAGTGTTAGTGTTAGGATTAGGATTAGGGTGAGCCTTAGGCTGACAGGTAGGATGAGGGTTAGGGTGAGGGTTAGGTTTAGTGTGATTGTTAGGGTTAGGGATAGGGTGAGGGTACGGGTTAGGGTCAGGGATAGGGTGAGGGTTAGTTTTAGGGTTAGGGTTAGGTTTAGGATTAGGGTTAGGGTGAGGGTGTGGGTTAGGTTTAGGGTGAGGGTGTGGGTAGGTTTTAGGGTCCTAATTAGGCCGAGGGTTAGGATAAAGGTTATGGTTAGGATTAGGGTAAGTGTGAGGATTAGGGTTATGGTTAAGGTTAGGATTAGGGTGAAAGTGAGGGTGAGGGTTAGGGTTAGGTTGAGGGTGAGGGTTAGGGTTAGCATTAGGGTGAGGGTGAGGATTAGGGTTAGGGTTAGGGTGATATTTAGGGTGAGGGTGAGGGTGAGGCTTAGGGTGAGTGTGAGCGTTAGGGTGTGGGTGAGGTTTAGGTTTAGTATTTGAATTAGGGTGTGGGTTAGAGTTCGGGTTAGGGTGAGGGTGAGAGTTAGGGTGAGGGTTAGTGTTAAGGTTAGGTTTAGGCTTAGGATTTATATGAGGATTAGGGTTAGGGTTCGGGTTAGGGTGAGGGTAAGTTTTAGGGTTATAGTTAGGATAAGGTTTAGGGTGAGGGTTAGGGTGACAGTATGGGCTAGTTTTAGTGTGAGTATTAGGATGAGTGTTAGGGTGAGGGTTAGGTTTAGTGTTAGGGTTAGGGTGAGGGTGAGGTTTAGGGATAGGATGAGGGTTAGGGTGAGGGTTTGGGTTAGGGTTAAGTTGAGGTTGACGGTTCGGTTGAGAGTTAGGGTTAGGGTTAGAGTTAGGTATAGGTTTAGAGTTAGGCTGAGGGTGAGGTTGAGGGTTAGGGTAAGGGTTAGGGTGAGGGTGAAGGTGAGGGTTAGGATTAGGTTTAGGTTTAGGTTTAGGGTTAGGCTTAGGGTTAGGGTTAGGGTAAGCGTTAGGGTTAGTGTGAGGGTTAAGGTTAGGTTGAGGGTAAGGTTTAGGGTGAGGGTTAAGGTGATGGTGAGGGGTTAGGGTGAGGGTTAGGTTTAGGTTGAGAGTCAGGGTTAGGTTGATGGTTCCGGTGAGGGGTAGGTTTATGGTTAGGGTTAGGGTAAGGGTACAGGTTAGGGTGAGGTTTAGCTTGAGGATGAGGTTTAGGGAGAGGGTTAGGGTTAGGTTGAGGGTTAGAGTGAGTATTAGGTTTAGGATTAGGGAGAGGGTATGTGTTAGGGTGAGGGTTAGGGTGAGTGCTAGTGTTAGGATGATGGTTAGGGATAGGGATAGGGTTAGGTTTTGGGTGACGGTGAGGTTGAGGGTTAGTTTTAGGGTTAGGTTCAGAGTGAGGGTGAGGTTCAGGGTTAGGATTAGGGTTAGAGTTAGTGTTAGACTGAGGGTGAGGGTGAGGGTGAGGGTTAGGGTTAGGGTGATAGTAAGTGTTAGGGTTAGGTTTAGGATGAGCGTTAGGGTTAGGGTTAGGGTAAGGTAAGGTTTAAGGTGAGGTTTAGGGTGAGAGTGAGGTTTAGGGAGAGGGTTAGGGTTAAAGTGAGGGTTAGGGTGATGGTTAGGTTTAGGATTAGTGTGAGGGTATGTGTTAGGTTGAGGTTTACGGTGAGGGTTAAGGTTAGGGTGAGGGTTAGGTTTAGTTTTAGGTTGAGGGTGAGGGTGAGGGTGAGGTTTAGGGTTAGGGTGATCTTTAGGGTTAGGGTGAGGTTTAGGTTTAGGTTTAGGATTAGGATTAGGCTGAGGGGTGGTGTTAGGATTAGTGTTAGGGTGAGGGTTTGGATTAGGGTTAGGGTTGGGGTTAGTGTGAGGGTTAGGGTTAGGGTGAGGGTAAGGGTTAGGTTTAGGTTTAGTGTGAGGGTTAGAGTGAGGGTTAGGGTTAGGTTTAGGCTTATTGTGAGGGTGAGGATGAGGGTTAGGAACAGGGTTATTTTTAAATTTAGGGTTAGTGTTAGGGTGAGGGTGAGGTTTAGGTTTAGGTTTAGGGTTAGGGTTATTGTTACGGTTAGTGTGAGGGTGAGGGTGAGGGTTAGGTTATGTGTGAGGTTTAGGTTTAGGTTTAGGATTCGTGAGAATAAAGGATTAGGGTGAGGGTTAGCGTAAGTTTGAGCTTTAGGGTTAGCATTAGGGTAACGGTTATTGTTAGGGTGAGGGTTAGTCTTAGGGTTAGGGTTAGCGTGAGGGTGAGGTTGCGGGTTAGTGTTAAGTTTAGGGTGATGGTTAGGGTTGGTGTGAGGGTCAGGGATAGGGATAGGGGGAGGGTGAGGATGAGGTTTAGGATTAGGGTTAGGGAAAGCGTTATTTTTAGGGTTAGGATTAGGGTAATAGAGAGGGTGAAGATGAGGTTTAGGGTTAGTTTGAGAGGTAGGGTGAAGGTGAGGGTAAGGGTTAGGGTGAGGGTTAGCCTGAGGCTTAGGGTTATGGTTATTGTTAGTGTTAGGGTGAGGGTTAGGGTTAGATTTAGGGTTATGGTTAGGGTGAGTGTGAGGGTTAGGGTTAGGGTGAGGGTTACGGTTTGTATTAGGGTTAGGATGAGGGCTAGGGTGAGAGTGAGTGTTAGTGTTAGGTTTAGGGTTAAGTTGAGGGTTAGGGCTATGGTTAGGGTGACGGTGAGGGTGAGGTTGAGGTTTAGTGTTAGGTTGAGTGTGAGGGTGAGGTTCAGGGTTAGGATTAGGGTTAGGGTTAATGTTTTGCTGAGGGTGAGGGTCAGGTTGAGGGTTAGGGTTAGATTTAGGGTGAGGTTTAGAGTTAGGGTTAGTGTGAGGATTAGGGTTAGATTTAGGGTAAGGGTAAGGGTTATGGTGAGGTTTAGGGTGAGGGTGAGTGTTAGGGAGAGGGTTAGGGTGAGGGTGAGGGTTAGGTATAGGTTTACAGTTAGGTTGAGGTTGAGGCTGAGGATTAGGTTAGGTTTATTGTGATGGTGAGGGTGAGGGTTAGGATTAGGTTTAGACTTAGGTTTAGGCTGAGGGTGAGGATGACCCTGAGGGTGAGGGTGAGGTTTAGAATTAGGGTGATGTTTAGGGTTAGGGTTAGGGTGAGGAGGAGTGTTAGGGTTAGGTTTATGTTTAGGCTGAGGGTTAGGGTTATGGTTTGGGTGAGGGTTAGTTTTAGTGTGAGGATTAGGGTTAGGGTGAGGGTTAGGATTAAGGTCATGGTAAGGGTGAGGGTGAGGGGTAGTGTTAGTTTTAGGTTTGGCCTGAAGATTCGTGTGAGTATTACCATTAGGCGTAGTGTTAGTGTTAGGATTAGGATTAGGGTGAGCCTTAGGCTGAGGGGTAGGGTGAGGGTTAGGGTGAGGGTTATATTTAGTGTGATTGTTAGGGTTATGGATAGGGTGAGGGTACGGGTTAGAGTGAGGGATAGGGTGAGGGTGAGTTTTAGGGTTAGAGTTAGGTTTAGGATTAGGGTTAGGGTGAGGGTGTGGGTTACGGTTAGGGTGAGGTTGTGTGTAGGGTTTAGGGTTACAATTAGGCTGAGGGTTAGGATAAAGGTTATGGTTAGGATTAGGGTTAGTGTGAGGATTAGTGTTATGGTTAAAGTTAGGGTTAGGGTGAAGTTGAGGGTGAGGGTTACGGTTAGGTTAAGGTTGAGGGTTAGGGTTAGCATTAGGGTGAGGGTGAGGGTTAGGGTTAGGGTTAGGGTGAGTGTTAGGGTTAGGGTGATACTTAGGGTGAGGGTGAGGGCTAGGGTGAATGTGAGGGTTTGGGTGAGTGTGAGCGTTAGGGTGTGAGTGAGGGTTAGGTTTAGTATTTGAATTAGGGTGTGGGTTAGAGTTTGGGTTAGGGTGAGGGTGAGGTTTAGGTTGAGGGTTAGGGTTAGGATTAGGTTTAGGCTTAGGATTAGTGTGAGGATTAGGGTTAGGGTTAGGTTTAGGGTGAGGGTAAGGTTTAGGGTTATAGTTAGGATAAGTTTTAGGGTGAGGGTTAGGGTGATAGTGAGGGCTAGTTTTAGTGTGAGTGTTAGGATGAGTGTTAGGTGAGGGTTAGGTTTAGTGTTAGGGTTAGGGTGAGGGTGAGGGTTAGGTTTATAGTGAGGGTGAGGATTAGCGATAGGATTAGGGTTAGGGTGAGGGTTTGGGTTGGGGTTAAGTTGAGGGTGACGGTTCGGTTGAGGGTTAGGGATAGGTTTAGTGTTAGGGTGAGCGTTAGGTATAGGTTTAGAGTTAGGCTGAGGGTGAGGGTGAGGGTTAGGGTTAGGGTTAGGGTGAGGGTGAGGGTTAGGATTAGGTTTAGCCTGAGGGTTAGGGTTAGGGTAAGGTTTAGGGTTAGTGTGGGCTTTAGGGTTAGGGTGAGGGGAAGGGTTAGGGTGAGGGTTAAGGTGACGTTGAGCTTGAGGGTGAGGTTTAGGGTTAGGTTCAGGGTGAGGGTGAGGTTCAGGGTTAGGATTAGGGTTAGGGTCAGTGTTAGACTGAGGGTGAGGGTGAGCGTTAGGGTTAGGGTGAGAGTGAGTGTTAGGGTTAGGTTTAGGATGAGGGTTAGTGTTAGGGTTAGGTAAGGTAAGGTTTAGGGTGAGGTTTAGGGTGAGAGTGAGGTTTAGGGAGATGGTTAGGGTTAAGGTGAGGGTTAGGGTGATGTTTAGGGTTAGGGTTAGGGTGAGGGTATATGTTAGGTTGAGGTTTACAGTGAGGGTTAAGGTTAGGGTGAGGGTTAGGTTTAGTTTTAGGCTGAGGGTGAGGGTGAGGTTTAGGGTTAGGGTGATCTTTAGGGTTAGGGTGAGGTTTAGGTTTAGGTTTAGGTTTAGGATTAGGATTAGGCTGAGAGGTGGTGCTAGGATTAGTGTTAGGGTGAGGGTTTGGGTTAGGGTTAGGTTTGGGTATAGTGTGAGGTTTAGGGTTAGGGTGACAGTAAGGGTTAGGGTTAGGGTTAGTGTGAAGTTTAGAGTGAGGTTTAGGGTTAGGTTTAGGGTTAGGGTTATTGTTACAGTTAGTTTTAGGGTGAGGGTGAGGGTTAGGTTATGTGTGAGGGTTAGGTTTAGGTTTAGGTTTCGTGAGAGTAAAGGATTAAGGTGAGGGTTAGGGTAAGTTTGAGCTTTAAGGTTAGCATTAGGGTAAGGGTTATTGTTAGGGTGTGGGTTAGGGTTAGGGTTAGGGTTAGGGTGAGGGAGAGGTTTTGGGGTTAGTGTTAAGTTTAGGGTGAGGGTTAGGGTTGGTGTGAGGGTCAGGGATAGGGTTAGGATGTGGGTGAGGGTTAGGTTTAGGATTAGGGTTATGAATAGGGTTATTGTTAGGGTTAGGGTTAGGGTAAGAGAGAGGGTGAAGATGAGGTTTAGGTTTAGTTTGAGAGGTAGGGTGAAGGTGAGAGTCATGGTTAGGGTGAGGGTTAGGCTGAGGCTGAGGGTAATGGTTATTGTTTGTGTTAGGGTTTGGGTTAGGGTTAAGTCAAGGTTGACGTTTCGGTTGAGGGTTAGCGTTAGGGTGAGGGTTAGGTATAGGTTTAGAGTTAGGCTGAGGCTGAGGCTGAGGCTGAGGGTTAGGGTTAGGGTGAGGGTTAGGGTTAGGTTAAGGGTTAAGGTTAGTGTGAGGGTTAGGGTTAGTTTGAGGGTAAGGGTTAGGGTGAGGGTGAGGGTTAGGGTTAGGTTTAGGGTTAGCATGAGGATTCGGTTGAGCATTAGGATTACTGTTAGTGTTAGTATTAGGGTTAGGGTTAAGGTGAGGGTTAGTGTGAGGGTTAGGATTAGGGGTACGGTGAGGTTTAGTGTGAGGGATAGGGTTAGGGTGAGTTGTATGGTGAGGGTGAGGGTTAGGATTAAGCTGAGGGTAAGGGTTAGGGTTAGGGTTAGGGTGAGGGTGAAGGTTAGTGTTAGCATTAGGTTTAGGGTGAGGGGGAGGGTTAGTGTTAGTGTTAGGTTTAGGGTGAGGTCTAGGCTGAGGGTGACTGTTAGTTTATTTTTAGGGATAGGGTGAGGGTTAGGGTAGGGTTAGAGTGAGCATTAGGCAGAGTGGTAGGGTTAGGTTTAGGGAGCGGGTTAGGTTTAGTGTGATTGTTAGGTTTAAGGTTAGGGTGAGGGTAAGGTTTAGGGTGAGGGATAGGATGAGGATGAGGGTTAGGGTTAGAATTAGGATTAGGGTTAGGGTTAGGGTGAGGGTTAGGTTTAGGTTTAGGTTTAAGGTGAGGGTGAGGGTTAGGGTTAGGGTGATGTTGAGGGTAGGGTATAGGGTTAGGATTAGGGTAAGGGTTAGGATGAAGGTTATGGTTAGGGAAAGGTTCGTGTGAGTATTAGGTTTAGGGTTAGTGTTTGGGTTAGTGTTCGGGTGAGGGTGTGTGTAAGGGATAGGGTGAGATTTAGGTTTTGGGTTAGCATTAGAGTGAGGGTTAGGGTTAGGGTTAGGGTGAGGGTTAGGGTAAGGTTGAGCGTTAGGGTTAGCATTAGGGTTAGGGTTAGAGTTAGTGTGAGGGTTAGGTTTAGTGTTAGGGTTAGCGTGAGGGTTAGGGTTAGGGTTAGGGTTAGGGTGAGGTTTAGGGTTAGGGATAGGTGTAGGATTAGAGTGAGGGTGAGGGTGAGGTTTAGGGTTAGGGTGAGGATTAGATTTATGTTTAAGTTTAGGGTTAGGGTTAGGGGGAGGGTGAGGGTTAGGTCTAGGCTGAGTGTAAGTTTTAGCGTGAGGTTTAGGATGAGGGTGAAGGTTAGGGTTAGCATTAGATTTAGGGTGAGTGTTAGGGTTATTGTTACTGTTAGGGTGAGGGTTAGGGTCAGGTTTAGGGTTAGGATGAGGGTTAGGGTTAGGGTGAGGGTTAGGTTAGGGTTAGGGTTAGGGCTAGTCTGAGGATGAGGATTAGGGTTAGGTTTAGGGATAGGGTGAGGATTAGGGTTAGGGTTAGGGTTAGGGTGAGTGTTAGGCTGAGGAGTAGGGTTAGGGTTACGGTGAGGGTTAGGTTTAGTGTGATTGTTAGGGTTTGGGTTAGCCTGAGTGTAAGGGTTAGGGTGAGAGATAGGGTGAGTGTGAGTTTAAGGTTAGGGTTAGGTTTAGGATTAGGGGGAGTGTGAGGGTGAGTGTTAGGTTTAGGGTAAGGGTGAGGGTAGGGTTTAGGGTTAGAATTAGGGTGAGGGTTAGAATGAAGGTTATGGTTATGATTAGGGATAGTGTGAGGTTTATGGTTATGGTTAAGCTTAGGGTTAGGGTTAGGGTGAACGTGAGGGTAAGGTTTAGGGTGAGGGTAAGTGTTAGAGTGAGGGTTATGGTGAGGGTGAAGGTTAGGGTTAGCATTTTGTTTAGGGTGAGGGTGAGGGTTAGTGTTAGGGTTAGGGTTAGGGTGAGGGCTAGGCTGAGGCTGAGGGTTAGGCTTAGGTTTAGGGATAGGGTGAGGATTAGGGTTACGGTTACAGTGAGGCTTAGTTTTAGTGTGATTGTTAGGTTTAGGGTTAGGGTGAGGGTAAGGGTTAGTGTGATGGATAGGGTGGGGTGAGGGTTAGTGTTAGCATTAGGGTTAGGGTTAGGGTTATGTTGAGGGTTAGGATTAGGTTTAAGATTAGGGTGAGGGTGAGATTTAGGGTTAGGGTGATGGTGAGGGTAAGGTTTAAGTTTAGGATTAGGATGAGAGTTAGGATAAAGGTTATGGTTCAGTTTAGGGTTAGTGTGTGGATTAGGTTTAGGGTTAGGGTTAGGGTTAGGGTTAGGGTTATGGTGAGGGTGAGTGTTAGGGTTAGGGTGAGCGTTAGGTTTAGGTTTAGCATTAGGGTGAGGGATAGGGTTAGGGTTATGGTAAGGTTTAGGGTGAGGGATAAGTTGAGGGTGAGGGTTAAGGTCAGCATTAGCGTTAGGGTTAGGGTTAGGGTTAAGTTTAGGATAAGGGTGAGGGTGAGAGTTAGGGTTAGGGTTAAGGTGAGGGTTGGGGTGAGGGTTAGGGTTAGGGTTAGCGTGAGGGTATGTGTTAGGTTGAGGGTTAAGGTGAGGGTTAACGTTAGGTTGAGGGTTACGGTTATTGTTAGGGTTATTCCCAGGGTGTGGGTGAGGGTGAGGGTTAGGGTTAGGGTTATCTTTAGGGTTAGGGTGTGGTTTGGTTTAGGTTTAGGTTGGGGATGAGGATTAGGCTGAGTGGTGGGGTTTGGATTAGGGTTAGGGTGAGGGTTAGGGTTAAGGTCAGGGTGAGGGTGAGGGTCAGGGTTAAGGTGTGGGTAAGGGGGAGGGGAGGTGTAGGGTTAGGGTTAGGTTTGACCTGAGGATTCGGGTGAGCATTAGGATTACTGCTAGTGTTAGTGTTAGGAATAGGATTAGAGTGACGGTTAGGGGGAGGGTTAGGGTTAGCGTTAGGGTGACATTTAGGGTGAGGGTTAGGGTTAGGGTGAATTTTAGGGTGAGGGTGAGGGTTAGGTTTAGTGTGAGGGTAAGGGTTAGGGTGAGGGTTAAGGTGAGGATGAATGTTAGGGTTAGCATTAGGTTTAGGGTGAGGGTGAGGGTTAGGGTTAGGGTTAGGATGAGCGTTAGGCTGAGGGGAGGGGTAGGGTTAGGGTTAGGGTGAGGGTTAGGTTTAGTGTGATTGTTAGGGTTAGGGTTAGGGTGAGGGTAAGGGTTAGGGTTAGAGATAGGGTAAGTGTGAGTTTTAGGGTTAGGGTTATTTGTAGGATTAGGATGAGTGTGAGGGTGAGGGTTAGGGTTAGGGTGAGGGTGAGGGTAGGGTTTAGTTTTAGAATTAGGGTGAGGGTTAGTATGAAGGTTATGGTTAGCGTTAGGGTAAGTGTGAGGTTTATGGTTATGTTTAAGGTTAGGGTTAGGGTTAGGGTGAAGGTGAGGGTTAGGTTTAGGTTCAGGGTAAGTGTTAAGGTGAGGGTTAGGGTGAGGGTGAAGGTTAGGGATAGCATTAGGTTTAGGGTGAGGGTGAGGGTTAGTGTTAGTATTAGGGTTAGGGTGAGGGCCAAGCTGAGGGTGAGGTTTAGGGTAAGTTTAAGGGATAGGGTGAGGATTAGGATTGGGGTTAGGATGAGGTTTAGGTTTAGTGTGATTGTTAGGTTTAGGGTTAGGGTGAGGGTAAAGGTTAGTGTGAGGGATAGGGTGAGGGTGAGGGTTAGGGTTAGGGTGATGGTGAAGGTAGGGTTTAGGGTTAGGATTAGGGTGAGATTTAGGATGAAGGTGAAGGTTTGGGTTAGGGTTAGTGTGAGGATTAGGTTTAGGGTTAGGGTTAAGTTTAGGGTTAGGGTGATTGTGAGTGTTAGGGTTAGGGTGTGCGTAGGGTTTAGGTTTAGCATTAGGGTTAGGGTTAGGGTTAGGGTGAGGGTTAGGGTAAGGGTGAGCGTTAGGGTTAGCATTAGGTTTATGGTTAGGGTTAGTGTGAGGGTTAGGTTTAGGGTTAGGGTTAGGGTGAGGGTGAGGGTGAAGGTTAGGGTGAAGGTTAGGGTGAGTGTTAGGTTTAGGGTTGAGGGTTAGTGTTAGTGTTAGTGTTAGGGTGTATGTTAGGGTGAGGTTTAGGTTTAGGGTTAGGGTGACGTTTAGGGTGAGGGTTTGTGTTAGGGTGAGTTTTAGGGTGAGGGTGAGGGTTAGGCTTATGGTGTGGGTAAGGGTTGGGTGAGGGTTAGGTTGAGGGTGAAGTTTAGGGTTAGCATTAGGTTTAAGGTGAGGGTGAGGGTTTGGGTTAGGTTTAGGGCTAGGCTGAGGATGGGGATTAGGGTTAGCTTTAGGGATAGGGTGAGGATTAGGATTAGGGTTAGGTTTAGGGTGAGCCTTAGGCTGAGGGGTAGGGTTAGTGTTAGTGTGAGCGTTAGGTTTTGTGTGATTGTTAGGGTGAGGGTGAGGGTGAGGGTAAGGGATAGGTGAGAGATAGGGTGAGGGTGTGGGTTAGGGTTAGGGTTAGGTTTAGGTTTAGGGTGATTGTGAGGGTGAGGGTTAGGGTTAGGGTGAGTGTGAGGGTAGGGTTTAGGGTTAGAATTAGGGTGAGTGTTAGGATGAAATTTATGGTTATGGTTAGGGTTAGTGTGAGGATTATGGTTATGGTTAAAGTTAGGGTTAGTGTGAGGGTGAGGGTTACGTTGAGGGCAAGGGTTAGGGTGAGGCATAGGGTGAGGGTGAGGGTTAGGGTCAGCATTAGGGTTAGGGTTAGGGTTAGGGTTAGGGTGAGGGTTAGGGTTAGGTTTAGGTTTAGGATGAGGGTGAGAGTTAGGGTTATTGTGATGGTGAGTGTAGGGTTTGGGGTTAGGATTAGTGTGAGTTTTAGGATGAAGGTTATGGTTATGGTTAGGGTTAGGGTTAGAGTGAGGGTTAGGATTATTTTTAGCATTATGGTTAGGGTTATGGGGAGGGTTAGGTTGAGTGTGAGGGTTAGGTTTAGGATTAGGGTTAGTGTGAGGATTAGGGTTATGGTTAAGGTTAGGGTTAGGGTTAAGGTGAAGGTTAGGGTTAGGGTTTATTGTGAAGTTTAGCGTTAGGGTTATTGTTAGGGTTAGGGTCGGCTTAGGGTGAGGGTGAGATTTAGTATTTGGGTTAGCGTTAGGGTTAGCCTGAGGTTGAGGGAGAGGGTTAGGTTTAGGATTAGCGTTAGGTTTAGGGTTAGGCTTAGGGTGAGGGTGATGGAGAGGGGGAGGCTTAGGCTGAGTTTTTGGGTTAGGGTGAGGGTGAGGGTGAGAGTTAGGGTTACTGTGATATTTAGTGTGAGGTTGAGGGTGAGGGTTTGTTTGAGGTTTATTATTAGTGTGAGTGTGAGCATGAGGGTTAGGGTGAGGGTGAGGGTGAGGGTAGGATTTAGAGTTAGAATTAGGGTGAGGGTTAGGATGAAGTTTATGGTTATGGTTAGGGTTAGTTTGAGGATTAGGGTTATGGTTAAGGTTAGGGTTAGGGTTAGGGTGAGGTTGAGGGTTATGTTGAGGGCAAGGGTTAGGGTGAGGGATAGGGTGAGGGTGAGGGTTAGGGTTAGCATTAGGGTTAGGGTTAGGGTTAGGGTTAGCTTTAGGGTTAGCCTGAGGGTGAGGGAGAGGGTTACATTTAAGATTAGCGTTAGGTTTAGGGTTAGGCTTATTGTGAGGGTGATGGTGAGGGTGAGGCTTAGGGTGACGTTTAGGGATAGGTTTAGGGTAAGGGTTACGGTTAGGGTGATATTTAGGCTGAGGTTGAGGGTTAGGGTGAGGGCGAGGGTTAGGGTGAGGGTGAGGTTTAGGGTGTGGGTGAGGATTAGGGGGACTGTGAGGGTTAGGGTGAGGGTGAGTTTTAGGGTGAGGGTCAGGGTTAGGGTTAGGATTAGACTTAGGGTGAGGGTTAGGGTTAGGGTTAGGGAGAGGGTGAGGGTTAGGGTGAGGGTTAGAGTTAGGGCTATTTTTAGGCTTAGGATTAGTGTGAGGAATCGGGTTAGGGTTAGTGTTAGGGTGAGGGTAAGGGTTAGCGTTATAGTTAGGGTAAGGTTTAGGGTGAGGGTTAGTGTGAGAGTGAGGGCTAGTTTTAGTTTGAGTGTTAGGGTGAGGGTTAGGTTTAGTGTTAGGGGATGGGTGAGAGTGAGGTTTAGGTTTAGGGCGAGGGTGAGCTTTAGGAATAGGGTTAGTGTTAGGGTTATTGTTATGGTTAGGTTTAGGGTTAGGGTGTGGGTGAAGTTTAGGGTTAAGTTTAGCATTTGGCTTAGCATGAGGGTGAGGGAGAGGGTTAGGTTTAGGATTAGGGTTAGGTTTAGGGTTAAGCTTAGGGTGAGGATGATGGTGAGGGTGAGGCTTAGGGTGAGGGTTAGGTTTAGGGTTAGCGTGAGGTTTAGTGTTAGTGTGATATTTAGGGTAAGGGTGAGGGTTAGGGTGAGGTTGAAGGTTAGGGTTAGTGTGAGGGTTAGGGTGTGGGTGAGGGTTAGGGTAACAGTGAGGGTTAGGGTGAGGGTTAAGGTTAGGTTTAGGATGAGGGTGAGGGTTAGCATTAGCGTGATGCTGAGTGTAGGGTTTAGGGTTAGGATTAGGGTGAGGGTTAGGATGAAGGTTATTTTTAGGGTTAGGGTTAGTGTGAGGATTAGGTTTATGGTTAGGTTTAGAGTTAGGATTAGGGTGAGGGTGAGGTTTAGGGTTAGGTTGAGGGTGAGGGTTAGGGTTATCATTAGGGTGAGGGTGTGCGTAAGGGTTAGGGTTAGAGTGAGGTTTAATGTAAGGTTGAGCGTTAGGGTTAGCATTAGTTGTACGGTTAAGGTTTAGGGTGAGGGTTAGGTTTATGGTTAGTGTTGGGGTGAGGGTGAGGGTGAGGGTTAGTGTTAAGGTTAGGGTGAGGGTTAGGGTTAGGGTGAGAATGAGGGTAGGGATTAGGGTTAGAATTAGGGTGAGTGTTGGGATGAAGGTTATGATTAGGGTTAGGGTTAGTTTGAGGATTAGTTTTATGGTTAAGGTTAGGTTTAGGGTTAGGGTGAAGGTGAGGGTTACGGTTAGGGTTCAGGTTATGGTTAGGGTTATTTTTTGGGTTAGGTTTAGGCTTAGGGTATGGGTGAGGGTTAGGATTAGGGTTAGCATTAGGTTTAGGGTTAGGCTGACGGTTAGGGTGATGGTGAGGGTGAGGCTTAGGCTGAGGTTTTGGGTTAGGGTTAGGGTTAGGGTTAGGTTTAATGTGATATTTAGGGTGAGAGTGAGGGTTAGGATGAGGATGAGGGTTAGGGTGAGTGTGAGGTTTAGGGTGTGAGTGAGGGTTAAGGTGACGCTGAGGGTTAGGGTGAGGGTGAGGGTTAGGATTTGTGTGAGGGTTAGGGTTAGGGTTAGGGTGAGGGTTGGGATTAGGGTTAGGGTTATTGTGAGGTTTAGGGTGAGGGTTAGGGTTAGGGTGAGTGTTAGGTTGAGGGTGAGGGTTAGGTTTAAAGTGAGCATAATTTTTAGTGTGAGGGTTAGGGTGAGTTTGAAGATTAGGCTTAGCATTAGTGTTAAGGTGAGGGTGAGGCTTAGGGTGAGGGTTAGGGTTAGGGTTAGGGTGAGGGTGAGGTTTAGGGTGAGGGTTATGGTTAGGGTTAGATTTACGGTTAGTGTGAAGATGAGGGTTAGTGTTAGCGTGAGGGTAAGGTTTAGGGTGAGGTTTAGGAAGAGGTTTAGGTTTACTGTGAAGGTTAGGGTGAGGGTTAGTGTTTGGGTTAGGGTGAGGTTATGTGTTATGCTGAGGGTTAGGATGAGGGTTAAATTTAGGGTGAGTGTTAGGGATAGGGTTAGGGTTAGAGTTAGGATGAGGTTGAGGGTGATGGTTAGGGTTAGGGTGAGTGTGAGGGTGAGGATGATGTTCACGGTTCGGATTAATGTTAGGGTTACGGTTAGGCTGAGTGTGAGGTTGAGGGTGAGGGTAAGCCTTAGGGTGATTTTTAGGGTTAGGGTGAGCTTTAGGTTTAGGTTTAGGTTGAGGATTACGCTGAGGGGTGTGTTTAGTTTTAGGGTTAAGGTGAGGGTTAGGGTTAGGGTCTTTGTTAGGGTTAGGGTTAGGGTTAGGTTTAGTGTGAGGGTGAGGGTGAGGATGAGGGTTAGGATTAGGGTTAGGGATAGCGTTATTATTAGGGTTAGGGTTAGGGTTAGGGTGAGGGTGAGGGTTAGGTTTAGGGTTAGGATTAGGATTATTTTTAGCATTATGGTTAAGGTTAGGTTTAGTGTGAGGGTTAGGTTTAGTGTGAGGGTTAGGGTGCAGGTAAGGGTTAGGGTGAGGGTTAGGGTAAGGGTGAGCATTAAGTTTAGCATTAGGGTTAGGGTTACGGTTAGGGTGAGAGTTAGGTTTAGATTTAGAGTTAGGGTGAGTGTGAGGGTGAGGGTTATGGTGAGGGTGGGATTGCGGGTTAGGATTAGGGTTAGGGTAAGGGAGAGAGTGATGATTAGGTTTAGGGTTAGGGTTACGGTGAGGGTGAGGTTTAGGGTTAGGGTTAGGTTGAGTTTTAGCCTTCGTGTGAGGGTTGGGTGAGCGTGACGTAAGGGTTAGAGTGAGGGTTAAGTTGAGGGTGAGAGTTAGGATTAGGGTTAGGGTTATGGTTAGGGTTATTGTGAGGGTTAGGGTTAGGTTTAGGGTTAGTGTGAGTATTAGGCATAGGCTTAGGGTTAGGGTGAGGGTTAGGTTTAGTTTGAGGGGTAGGGTGACGGTGAGGATAAGGGTTAGGGTGAGGCTGAGGGTTAGGGTTATTGTGAGTGATAGGGTGAGGATTATGGTTAGTTTAGGGTTATGTTGGGGTTTACAATGAGGGTTGGGTTTAGGGTTAGATTTATGGTTAGGATGAGGTTTAGGGTTAGATTGAGGTTTAGGGTGAGGCTGAGGGTTAGGGTGAGGGTGAGGGTTAGGATTAGGATTAGGTTTTGGATGAGGGCTAGGGTGAGTGTGAGGGTTAGGGTTATGGTTAGGGTTAGGATTAGGGAGAGCGTTCGGGTGATGGGTAGGTTTAGGGTTACGTTTAGGGTGAGGGTAAGGGTTAGGGTGAGGTTTAGGGTGAGGGTGAGTTTTAGGGTGAGGTTTAGGGTTAAGGTGAGTGTATGTGTTAGATTGAGGGTTAGGGTGAGGGTTAGGTTTAGGGTGAAGTTTAGGGATAGGTTTTTGGTTAGGGTTAGGGTGAGGGTGAGAGGAGGGTTAGGGTTAGGGTTAGGTTCAGGGTGAGGGTGAGGTTCAGGTTAGGATTAGGGTTAGGGTTAGGGTTGGGTTGAAGGTGAGGTTGAGGTTGAGGGTTAAGGTTAGGGTGAGGGTGAAGGTTAGGGTGAGGTTTAGGGTTGGGGTTAGGGTTAGGTTTAGTGTGAGGATTAGTGTTAGGTTTAGGGTGAGGGTAAGGGATATGGTGAGGTTTAGTGTGAGCGTGAGGGTTAGGGTTAGGTTTAGGATTAGGGTGAGGGTTAGGATGAGGGTTTGGGTTTATGTTAAGGTGAGGATGAGTGTTCGGGTGGGGGTTAGGGTTAGGGTTAGGGTTAGGGTGAGGCTTAAGTATAGGTTTAGGGTTAGGCTGAGGGTGAGAGTTAGGGTTAGGGTTAGTGTGAGGAGGGTGAGGGTAAGGATTAGGTTTAGGGTTAGGGTTAGACTGAGGGTGAGGATAAGGGTGAGGGTGAGGGTGAGGTTTAGAATTAGGGTGACGTTTAGGGTTAAAGTTAGGGTGAGGTTGAGGGTTAGGGTTAGGGTTAGGGTTAGGATGAGGGTTACGCTGAGGGTTAAGTTTAGGGTTAGGGTTGGGGTGAGGGTGAGTTTTAGGGTTAGGGTTACGGTGAGGGTTATTGTTAGGGTTAGGGGAAGTTTGAGGATGACGGTGAGGGTTAGGCGTATTGTTAGGTGTAGGGTTAGGATGAGGATTAGGGTGAGGGTGAGGGTGAGGGTTAGGGCTAGGGTGAGGGTTAGGGTTAGGATTAGGGTTAAGATGTGTGCTATGGTGAGGATGAGGTTTAGGGTTAGGGTGAGGGTGAGGTTTATGGTTAGGGTGAGGCTTCGAGTGATGGGTAGGTTTAGGGTTAGGGTTAGGGTGAGGGTAAGGGTTAGGGTGAGGTTTAGAGTGAGGGTGAGTTTTAGGGGGAGGTTTAGGTTTAGGGTGAGGGTTAGGGTGAGGGTTAGGGTTAGGGTTACGTTGAGGGTATGTGTTAGGGTGAGGGCTAGGGTGAGTGTCAAGGGTAGGGAGATTGTTAGGGATATGTTTAGGGTGAGGGTTAGGGTGAGTGTGAGGGTTAGCGTTTGGTTTAGGTTCAGTGTGAGGGTGAGGTTCAGGGTTAGGATTTTTGTTAAAGTTAGGGTTAGGCTGAGGGAAAGGTTGAGGGTGAGCATTAGGGTTAGGGTGAGGGTGAGGGTTAAGTTTAGTTTTAGGGTGAGGGCTAGGGTTAAGTTTTGGTTGAGGGTTAAGTTTAGGGTTATTGTTAGGGTTAGGGTTAGGTTTAGGGTCAGGGTGTGGGTTAACTTTATGGTTAGAGTTATGTGTAGGGAGAGGGTGAGGGAGAGAGTTAGGTTTACGATTAGGGTTAGCTTTATGTTTAGGCTTAGAGTGAGGGTGATGGTGAGGTTGAGGATTAGGGTGAGGCTTAGGGTTAGCGTTACCTTGAGGGTTAGTGTTAGGGTGTTATTTAGGGTGAGGTTGAGGCTTATGGTGAGGGTGATTGTTCGGGTTAATGTGAGGGTTAGGGTGTGGTTGAGGTTTAGGGTGACGGTGAGGGTTAGGTTACCGGTGAGCGTTAGGGTTAGGTTTAGCCTTAGGGTTATGGTTAGGGTGAGGGTGAGGGAGGGTTAGGTTGAAGGTTAGGTTTAGAGTTAGGGTTGGTGTGAGGATCAGGGTTAGGGTTAGGGTGAGGGTAAGGGTTAGGGTGAGGGTGAGGTTTAGGGGTAGTGTGACATTTAGGGTTAATGGTGAGGGTTTCGTTTAGGTTTAGGGTTAAGATGAGGATTAGGCTGAGGGGTAGGTTTAGGGTTAGGGTGAGGGTTAGGGTTAGTGTGAGGGTTAGTGTTCGGGTTAGGGTGAGGGTAAGGTTTAGGTTGAGGGTTAGCGTGAGTATGAGCGATAGGGTTAGGATTAGGGTTAGCATGAGGTTTAGGATGAGGGTTAGGGTTAGGGTTAGTGTTAGGGATAGGGTTAGGGTGAGGGTTAGGGTGAGGGGTAGGTTTAGGTTTAGAATGAGTTTTAGGGTGAGAGTTATGGTTAGGGTTTTGGTTAGGGTGAGGGTGAGGGTTAGGTTTTGGGAGAGGGTAAGGGTTAGGGTGAGGGTTAGGGTGCGGGTGAAGGTTAGGGTTAGCATTAGGGTTAGCGTGAGGGTGTGCATTAGGGTTAGGGTTAGTGTTAGGGTGAGGGCTAGGCTGAGGGTTAAGGTTAGGTTTAGGGATAAGGTAAGGATTAGGTTTATGGTTAGAGTTAGTTTGAGCATTAGGCTGAGGGGTAGGTTAAGGGTTAGGCTGAGATGTAGGTTTAGGGTTAGGGTGAGGGTTAGGCTGAGGGTGAAGTTTCGGCTTAGCATTAGGTTTAGGGTGAGGGTGAAGGTTGGGCTTAGGGTTAGGGTTAGGGTGTGGGCTAGTCTGTTGGTGAGGGTTAGTGTTAGGTTTAGGTTGAGGGTTAGCGTTAGGGTGAGGGTGAGTGATAGTGTTAGGCAGAGGGGTATGGTTAGGCTTAGGGTGAAGGTTATGTTTAGTGTGATTGTTAGGTTTAGGTATAGGGTGAGGTAAGGGTTAGGGTGAGGGTTAGGGTTAGCATTAGGGTTAGGGTTAGGGTTAAGGTGAGCGTTAGGATTAGGTTTGGTTTTAGGATTAGGGTGAGGTTGAGGGTTAGGCTTAGGGTGATGGTGAGAGTATGGTTTAGGGTTAGGATTAGGGTGAGGGTTAGGATGAAGGTTAGGGTTAGGGTTAGGGTTAGTGTGAATATTAGGTTTAGATTTGGGTTTAGGGTTAGGGTTAGGGTGAGGGTGAGGGTTAGGTTTAGGGTGATCGTTAGGTTTAGGGTTAGCATTAGGGTGAGCGTTAGTGTTAGGGTTATGGTGAGGGTTAGGGTAAGGGTGAGAGTTAGGATTAGCATTAGGGTTAGCATTAGGGTTAGTGTGAGGGTTAGGTTTAGGGTTAGGGTTAGGGTGAGTTTGAGGGTGAGAGTTAGGGTTAAGGTTAGGGTTAGGATTAGAATTAGAGTGAGGGTTAGGGTTAGGTTTAGGGTGAGGGTGAGGGTTAGGGTGAGGGTTAGGGTTAGGGTTAGGTTTCTGCTTAGGATTTGTTTGAGTATTAGAGTAGTATTAGGGTTAGGGTGAGGGTTAGGTTTAGGCCTATAGTTAGGGTAATGTTTAGGGTGAGGGCTAGGGTAAGAGTGAGGGCTAGTTTTATTGTGAGTGTTAAGGTGAGTGTTAGGGTGAGGGTTAGGTTTAGGGTGAAGTTAAGGGTTAGGGTGAGGGTGAAGGTTAGGGTTAGCATTAGGTTTAGGGTGAGGATGAGGGTTAATGATAGGGTTAGGGTTATGGTGAGTGCTTGGCTGAGGGTGAGGGTTAGGTTTAGGTTTAGGGATAGGGTGAGGGTTAGGGTTAGGGTGAGTGTTAGGGTGAGCATTAGGCAATGGTTAGGGTTAGAGTTAGGGTGAGAGTTAGGTTTACTTTGACTGTTAGGTTTAGGGTTAGGGTGAGGGTAAGGGTTAGGGTTAGGGTTATTGTGAGGGTGAGTTTTAGGGACAGTATTAGGGTTAGGGTTAGGGTTAGGATGAGTGTTAGGTTTAGGTTTAGGATTAGGGTTAGGGTGATGGTGAGGGTAGGGTTTAGGGTTAGGATTAGGGTGAGGGTTAGGATGAAGTTTATGGTTAGATTTAGGGTTATGGTGAGGATTAGGTTTAGGTTTAGGGTTAGTGTGAGGGTTAGGGTAAGGGTGAGGATTAGGGTTAGCATTAGGTTGAGGGATAGGATTAGGGTTAGGGTGAGGGTTAGGGTGAGGTTTAGGGTGACGTTTAGGGTGACGTTTAGGGTGAGGGTTAAGGTTAGGGTGAGTTTTAGGGTGAATGTGAGAGTTAGGTTTATGGTGTGGGTAAGGGTTAGCGTGAGGGTTAGGGTGAGGGTGAAGGTTAGGGTTAGCATTAAGTTTAAGGTGAGGGTGAGGGTTAGGGTTAGGGTTAGGGTTAGGGCTAGGCTGAGGATGAGGATTAGGTTTAGATTTAGGGATAGGGTGAGTATTAGGTTTAGGGTTAGGGTGAGCATTAGGCTGAGTGGTAGGTTTAGGTTTACTGTGAGGGTTAGGTTTAATGTGATTGTTAGGGTTAGGTTTAGGGTGAGGATAAGGGTGAGGGTGAGAGATAGGGTGTGGGTGATGGTTAAGTTTTGAGTGAGGTTTAGGATTAAGTTGAGTGTGAGCGTGAGGGTTAGAGTTAGGGTGAGGGTGAGGGTAGGTTTTAGGGTTAATATTAGGGTTTGGTTTAGGATGAAGTTTATGGTTATGGTTAGTGTTAGTGTGAGGCTTAGGGTTATGGTTACGATTAGGGTTAGGGTTATTGTGAGGGTGAGGGTGAGGGTTAGGGTTAGCATTAGGGTTAGGTTTAGGGTTAGCGTTAGGGTTAGCTTTAGGGTTAGCCTAAGGGTGAGAGAGAGGGTTACATTTAGGATTAGCGTTAGGTTTAGGGTTAAGCTTAGGGTGAGGGTGATGGTGAAGGTGAGGCTTAGGGTGAGGGTTAGGGTTAGGGTGATATTTAGGGTGAGGGTGAGGGTTAGGGTGAGGGCGAGGGTTAGGGTAAGTCTGAGGGTTAGGGTGTGTGTGAGAGTTAGGGTGACGGTGAGGGTTAGGGTGAGGTTGAGGTTTAGGGTTAGGATTAGACTTAAGGTGAGGGTTAGGGTTAGGGTTAGGGTGAGGGTGAGGGTTAGGGTGAGGGTTAGAGTTAGGGTTAGGTTTAGGGTTAGGATTAGTGTGAGGATTAGTGTTAGGGTTAGTGTTAGGGTGAGGGTAAGGGTTATGGTTATAGTAGGGTAATGTTTAGGGTGAGGGTTAGTGTGAGAGTGAGGGCTAGTTTTAGTGTGAGTGTTAGGGTGAGGGTTAGGTTTAGTGTTAGGGGTTGGGTGAGGGTGAGGTTTAGGTTTAGGGTGAAGGTGAGGGTTAGGGATAGGGTTAGTGTTAGGGTTATTGTTACGGTTAGGGTTAGGGTTAGGATGTGGGTTAGGGTTAGGTTTAAGTTTAGCATTAGGGTTAGCATGATGTTGAGGGAGAGGGTTAGGTTTAGGATTAGGGTTAGGTTTAGGGTTAAGCTTAGTGTGAGGGTGATGGTGAGGTTGAGGCTTAGGGTCAGGGTTAGGTTTAGGGTTAGAGTGGGGTTAGTGTTAGTGTGATATTTAGGGTAAGGGTGAGGGTTAGATTGAGGTTGAGGGTTAGGTTTATTGTGAGGGTTAGGGTGTGGGTGAGGGTTAGGGTGACAATGAGTGTTAGGGTGACGGTTAGGTTTAGGTTTAGGATTAGGATGAGTGTGAGGGTTAGGATTAGGTTGATGCTGAGGGTGTTGTTATGGGTTAGGATTAGGGTGAGGGTTAGGATGAAGGTGAATATATGTGTTAGGATGTGGGTTAGGGTGAGGATTAAGGTTAGGGTGAGTGTTAGGGATAGGGTTAGGTTTAGGGTTAGTGTGAGGACTAGGTTTAGGTTTAGGGTTAGGGTTAGGGTGAGGGTGAGGGTTAGGGTTAGGGTTGGGGTGAGGGTGAGGGTGAGGGTTAGTGTTAAGGTTGGGGTGATGGTTAGGGTTAGGGTGAGAATGAGGATAGGGTTTAGGTTTAGAATTAGGGTGAGTGTTAGGATGAAGGTTATGATTAGGGTTAGGGTTAGTGTGAGGATTATTTTTATGGTTAAGGTTAGGTTTAGGGTTAGGATTAGGGTGAGGGTTAGGTTTGGGTTAGGGTTGGGGTGAGATTGAGGGTGAGGGTTAGTGTTAAGGTCAGGGTGAGGGTTAGGGTTAGGGGGAGAGTGAGGTTAGGGTTTAGGGTTAGAATTAGGGTGAGGGTTAGGATGAAGGTAATGGTTATGGTTAGGGTTAGTGTGAAGATTAGTTTTATGATTAAGGTTAGGTTTAGGGTTAGGGTGAGTGTTCGGTTTAGGGTTAAGGTTCGGGTTAGAGTTAGGGTTATTGTTATTGTTAGGGTTAGGGTTAGGGTGAGGGTGAGGGTTAGGGTTAGCGTTAGTTTTAGGGTTAGGGTGAGGGTGATCGTGATGGTGAGGGTGAGGCTTAGGCTGAGATTTTGGGTTAACGTTAGTGTGAAGGTTAGGGTTAGTGTGATATTTAGTCTGAGGGTGAGGTTTAGGATGAGCGTGAGTGTTAGGGTGTGTGTGAGGGTTAGGTTGTGAGTGAGGGGTAGGGTGACGGTGAGGGTTAGGGTGAGGGTGGGTGTTAGGGTTTGGGTCAGGGTTAGGGTGACGGTGAGGATTAGGGTTAGTGTTAGTGTTAGGGTTAGGGTTAGGGTAAGGGTTAGGGTGAGGGTTAGGGTTAGGGTTAGGGTTATGTAGAAGTTTAGGGTGAGAGTTAGGGGTAGGGTGAGGGTTAGGTTGAGGGTGAGGGTTAGGTTTAAAGTGAGCATAAGTTTTAGCATGAGGGTTAGGGTAAGGTTGAAGATTAGGGTTAGCATTAGTGTTAAGTTGAGGGGGAGGCTTAGGGTGAGTGTTAGGTTAGGGTTAGGGTGAGGGTGAGGGTTAGGGTGAGGGTTAATGTTAGGGTTAGTTTTAGGGTTAGTGTGAGGATTAGGGTTAGTGTTATTGTGAGGGTAAGTTTTAGGGTGAGGTTTAGGAAGAGGTTTAGGGTTATTGTGAAGGTTAGGTTGAAGGTTAGTGTTTAGGTTAGGGTGAGGGTATGTGTTATGGTGAGGGTTAGGATGAGGGTAAAGGTTAGGGTGAGTGTTAGGGATAGGGTTAGGGTGAGAGTGAGGGTGACGGTTAGGGTTAGGTTTAGGGTGAGGGTGAGGATGATGTTGAGGGTTAGGATTAGGGTTACGCATATGGTTAGGCTGAGCGTGAGGGTGAGGGTGAAGGTTAGGGTTAGGGTGATGTTTAGGGTTAGGGTGAGGTTTAGGTTTACGTTTCGGTTGAGGATTAGGCTGAGGGGTGGGTTTAGTTTTAGGGTTAAGGTGAGGGTTAGGGTTAGGGTTTTTGTTAGGGTTAGGGTTAGGGTTAGGTTTAGTGTGAGGGTGAGGGTGAGGATGAGGGCTAGGATTAGGGTTAGGGATAGGGTTATTGCTAGGGATAGGGTTAGGGGTAGGGTGAGGGTGAGGGTTAGGTTCAGGTTTAGTATTAGGATTATTGTTACCATTATGGTTAGGGTTATTGTGAGGGTTAAGTTTAGTGTTAGGGTTAGGTTTAGGCTTAGGGTTAGGGTGTGGTTAAGGGTTAGGGTGAGGGTTAGGGTAAGGGTGAGCGTTAGGGTTAGCATTAGGGTTAGGGTTAAGGTTAATGTGAGAGTTAGGTTCAGGGTTAGGGCTAGGGTGAGGGTGAGGGTGAGGGTTAGGGTTAAGGTTGGATGAGGTTAGGGTTAGGTTGAGGGTTAGGGTTAGGTTTAGGGTTAGGGTGAGAGTGAGGATGAGGGTTAGGGTGAGGGTGTTTTTGAGGGCGAGGATTAGGGTTAGGTTAAGGGAGAGAGTGAAGATGAGGTTTAGGTTTAGGGTTATGGTGAGGGTGAGGTTTAGGGTTAGGGTTAGGTTGAGGTTTAGCCTTAGTGTGAGGGTTGGGTGAGCGTGAGGTAAGGGTTAGAGTGAGGGTTAAGGTAAAGGTTAGTGTGAGGGTTAGGGTTAGGTTTAGGGTTAGTGTGAGTATTAGGGATAGGGTTAGGGTTAGGATGAGGGTTACGGTTAGTGTGAGGGGTAGGGTGACGGTGAAGATAAGGGGTAAGGTGAGGGTTAGGGAGAGGGTGATGTTTAGGGTTATTGTGAGTGTTAGGGTGAGGGTTAGGGTTAGGTTTAGGGTTATGGTGGGGGTTAGAATGAGCTTTGGGGTTAGGGTTAGGTTTATGGTTACAATGAGGTTTTGGGTTAGATTGAAGTTTAGGGTGAGGATGAGGATTAGGATGAGGGTGAGGGTTAGGGTTAGGATTAGGTTTAGGATATGGGCTAGGATGAGGGTGAGGGATAGGGTTACGGTTAAGGTTAGGGTTAAGGTGAGGGTTCGGGTGAGGGGTAGGTTTAGGGTTAGGGTTAGGGTGAGGGTAAGGTTTAGGGTGAGGTTTAGGGTGAGGGTGAGTTTTAGGGTGAGGTTTAGGGTTAGGGTGAGGGTATGTGTTAGATTGAGGGTTAGGGTGAGGGTTAGGGTTAGGGTGAGGGTTACGGATAGGTTTAGGGTGAGGGTTAGGGTTAGGGTTTGGGTGAGGGTTAAGGTTAGGCTTATTGTTAGGGTTAGGGTTAGGTTTAGGGTCAGGGTGAGGGTTAAGTTTAGGGTTAGAGTTAGGGATAGGGAGAGGTTAAGGGAGAGGGTTAGGTTTAGGATTAGGGTTAGCTTTAGGGTTAGGCTTAGGGTGAGGGTGATGGTGAGGGTGAGGCTTAGGGTGAGGGTTAGGGTTAGCGTTACATTGAGTGTTAGTTTTAGGGTGTTATTTAGTGTGAGGTTGAGGTTTAGGTTAAGGGTGATTGTTCAGTTTAGTGTGAGGGTTAGGATGTGGGTGAGGTTTAGGGTGACGGTGAAGGTTAGGTTAATGGTGCGCGTTAGGGTTAGGTTTAGTGTTAGGGTGAGGGTTAGGGTTAGGGTTAGGGTTATGTTTAGGGTTCGGGTGAGTTTAAGGCTTAGGGGGAGGGTAAAGGGGAGGGGGAGGGGTACGGTTAGGGTTAGGGTTGGCCTCAGGATTCTGGTGAGAAATAGGATTACTGCTAGTGTTAATGTTAGGATTAGGTTTAGGGTGAGGGCTAGGGTGAGGGTTATGATTAGGGATAGGGTGAGGTTTAGGGTGATGGTTAGGGTTAGGGTGAGTTGTAGGGTGAGTGTGATCGTTAGGTTTAGGGTGAGGGTTAGGGTTAGGATGAGGGTTAGGGTGAGGGTGAAGGTTAATTTTAGCATTAGGTTTAGGGTGAGGGTGAGGGTTAGTGTTAGGGTTAGGTTTAGGGATAGGGTGAGGATTAGGGTTAGGTTTATGGTTAGAGTGCTCGTTAGGCAGAGGGGTAGAGTTAGGGTTAGGTTGAGGGTTAGGTTTAGTGTGATTGTTAGAGGTAGGGTTAGGGTGAGGGTAAGAGTTAGTGTGAGGGATACGGTGAGGGTGAGGGTTAGATTTAGGTTTAGGTTTAGGATTAGGGTGAGGGTGAGGGTGAGAGTTCGGGTTAGGGTGATGGTGAAGGTAGGGTTTAGGGTTAGGATTAGTGCGAGTTTTAGGATGAAGGTTATGGTTAAGGTTAGGGTTAGTGTGAGAATTAGGTTTAGGGTTAGGTTTAGGGTTAGGGTTAGGGTGAGGGTGAGGATTAGGATTAGGATTAGGGTTAGTTTTAGCATTAGGGTGAGGGTTAGGGTTAAGGTTAGGGTGAGGGTTAGGGTAAGGTTGAGCATTAGGTTTAGCATTAGGGTTAGGGTAAGTTTGAGGTTGAGGGTTAGGGTTAGGGTTAAGGTGAGTGTGAGGTTGAGGGTTAGGGTTAAGTTTAGGGTGTGGGTTAGGGTTAGGGTGAGGTTTCGGGTTAGTTTAAGGGTTAGGATGAGGGTTAGGGTTAGGGTGAGTTTTAGGGTGAGGGTAAGTGTTAGGTTTATGGTGAGGGTAAGGGTGAGGGTGAGTTTTAGGTTTCGGGTTAGGTTTAGGTTTAGGATGAGGGTGAGGGTTTGGGTTAGGGTTAGGGTGAGGATGAGGGTAGGGTTTAGGGTTAGTATTAGGGTGAGGGTTAGGATGAAGGTTATGGTTAGGATTAGGGTTAGTGTGAAGATTAGGGTTATGGTTAAGTTTAGGGTTAGGGTTAAGGTGAGGGTGAGGGTTAGGGATAGGGTTAGGGTTAGGGTGAGGGTTAGGGTGAGGGTTTGTGTTAGGGTTAAGTTGAGGGTGAGGGTTCGTTTGAGGGCTAGGGTCTGGGTTAGTGTGAGGGTGAGGGTTAGGTATAGGTTCAGAATAAGGCTGAGGTTGAGGGTGAGGTTTAGAGTTCGTTTTAGGGTGAGCTTGAGGATGAGGGTTAGGTTTAGGTTTAGGTTTAGGGTTAGGCTGAGGGTGAGGATGACGGTAAAGCTGATGGTGAGGGTTAGAATTAGGGTGAGGTTTAGGGTTAGGGTTAGGGTGAGTGTGAGTGTGAGGGTTAGGGTTAGGTTAATCTTTAATATGAAGGTTAGGGTGAGATATAGGGTTAGGGTTAGGGTGAGGGTTACGGTTAGTGTGAGGGTTAGGGTTAGGGTGAGGGTAAGGGTTAGGGTGAGGGTAAGGTTGAGGGTGAGGGGTAGGGTTAGTGTTAGGGTTAGCATGAGGATTCGGGTGAGCATTAGGATTACGGTTAGTGTTAGTGTTAGGGTTAGGGTTAGGGTGAGGGTTAAGGTGAGGGTTAGGATTAGGGTAACGGTGAGGTTTAGGGTGAGGGTTAGGGTTAGGGTGAGTTGTAGGGTGAGGGTGAGGGTAAGGTTTAGGGTGAGGGTAAGGTTTAGGGTGAGGATAAGGGTTAGGGTGAGGGTTAGGGTGAGGGTGAAGTTTATGGTTAGCATTAGTTTTAGGGTGAGGGTGAGAGTTAGTGTTAGGGTTAATGTTAGGTTGAGAGCTAGGCTGAGGGTGAGGGTTAGGGTTAGGTTTAGGGATAGGGTGAGGATTAGTTTTAGGGTTAGGTTTAGTGTTAGGGTGAGCATTAGGCAGAAGGGTACGGTTCGGGTTAGGGTGACGGTTAGGTTTAGTGCGATTGTTAGGTTTAGAGTTAGGGTGAGGGTAAGGGGTAGGCTGAGGGATAAGTTGAGGGTGAGGTTTAGGATTAGCATTAGCGTTAGGGTTAGGGTTAGGGTGAGTGTTAGGTTTAGGTTTAGGATTAGGGTGAGTGTGAGGGTTAGGGTTAGGGTGATGGTGATGTTAGGGTTTTGGGTTAGGATTTGGGTTAGGGTTAGGGTGAAGTTTATGGTTAGGTTTAGGGTTAGGGTGAGGTTTAGGTTTAGGGTTAGTGTTACGGTTAGGGTGAAGGTGAGGGTTAGGGTTAGGGTTTGGGTTAGGGTTAGCATTAGGGTGAGGGTTAGGGTTAGGGTTAGGTTGACTGTTAGGGTAAGACTGAGGTTTAGGGTTAGCATTAGAGTTAGGGTTAGGGTTAGTGTAAGGGTTAGGATTAGGGTTAGGGTTATAGTGAGGGTGAGGTTGAGGGTTAGGGTTAAGGTTAGGGTGAGGTTTAGGGTTAGGTTGAGGGTTAGTGTTAGGGTTAGATTTATGGTGAGGGTTAGGGTGAGGTTTAGTGTTAGGGTTAGGGTGATGTTTAGGGTGAGGGTTAGGGTTAGGGTGAGTTTTATGGTGAGGGTGAGTGTTAAGTTTATGGTGTGGGTAAGGGTTAGGGTGTGGAAGAAGATTAGGGTTAGCATTAGGTTTAAGGTGAGGGTGAGCGTTAGGATTAGGGTTAGGGTTAGGTATAGGTTGAGGTTTTGGGTTAGTGTGAGGGGTAGGGTGAAGGTGAGGGTAAGGGTTAGCGTGAGGGTGAGGGAGAGGGTTAGGTTTAGCATTAGGGTTAGCTTTAGGGTTAGGCTTAGGGTGAGGGTGATGTTGAGGTGAGGAATAGGGTGAGGGGTAGGGTTAGGGTTAGGGTGAGTGTTAGTGTTAGGGTGATATTTAGGGTAAGGGTGAGGGTTATGGTGAGGGTGAGGGTTAGGGTGAGTGTGAGGGTTAGGGTGACAGTGAGGGTTAGGTTGAGGGTGAGTTTCAGGGTTAGGGTTAGGATTAGGGTGAGGGTTAGGGTTAGGTTTAGGTTTAGAGTTAGTATGGGGATTAGGGTTAGGGTTAGCTTGAGGGTAAGGGTTAGGTTGAGGTTTTGGGAGAGGGTTAGGGTTATGATGAGGGTTTGGGTTAGGGTTAGGGTGAGCGTATGTGTTAGGGGGTGGGTTAGGGTGAGGATTAAGTTTAGGGTGAGGGTTAGGTTTAGGGATAGGGTTAGGGTGAGAGTGAGGGTGAGGGTTAGGGTTAGGGTTAGGTTAAGGGTGAGGATGAGGTTCAAGATTAGGATAAGCGTTAGGGTTAGGTTTAGGGTGAGGGTTAGGGTTAGTGTGATGGGTAGGGTGACGGTGAGGGTAAGGGTTAAGGTGAAGGTTAGGATGAGGCTGAGGGTTAGGGTTATTTTTAGTGTTAAGATGTGTGTTAGGGTTAGGTTTAGGTGTATGGTTGGGGTTAGGATGAGGGTTGGATGAGGGTTAGGTTTATGGTTAGGATGAGGTTTAGGGTTAGGTTGAGGGTTTGGGTGAGAGTGAGGGTTAGGGTTAGGGTGAGAGTTAGGGTTAGGTTTAGGGTTAGGATGAGGGCAAGGGTGAGGGTGAGGGTTAGGGTTAGGTTAAGGCTTAGGGTGAGGGTTAGGGTGAGTGTTCGGGTTCAGGTGAGGGGTAGGTTTGGGTTTGGTTTAGGGTGAGGGTAAGTGTTAGGGTGAGGTTTAGGGTGAGGGTGAAATTTATGGTGAGGGTTAGGGTGAGGGTTAGGTTTAGGGTTAGGCTATGTGTTAGATTGAGGATTAAGGTGAGGGTTAGGGATAGGTTTATGGTTAGGGTTTGGTTAGGGTTAGTGTTAGGCTGAAGGTGAGGGTGACGGTGAGGTTTAGGGTTAGGGTGAGGGTGAATGTTAGGGTGAGGTATAGGGTGAGGGTTAGGGTTAGGGTTAGTGTGAGGATATCGGTTAGGGTTAGGGTGAGGGTAAGGGTTATGGTGATGTTTAGAGTGAGGGTGAGGGTTAGGGATAGGGTTAGGGTTAGGGTGAGGTTTATGGTGAGGGTTTGGGTTCAGTTAAGGTGAGGTTGAGGGTTCTGGTGGAGTTTAGGTTGAGGGTTAGGGTTAGGGTGAGGGTTAGGTATAGGTTTAGAGGTAGGCTGAGTGTGATCGTGAGGGTTAGGGTTAGGGTTAGGGTGAGGGTGACGGTGAGGGTTAGGATTAGGTTTAGGGTTAGGGTTAGGCTGAGGGTGAGAATGAGAGTGAGGGTGACGGTGAGGGATAGAATTAGGTTGACGTTTAGAATTAAGGTTAGGGTGAGGTTGAGGTTTAGGGTTAGGTTTTGGGTTAGGATGAGGGTTAGGCTGAGGGTTAGGGTTAGGGTTAGCGTGAGGGTTAGGGTTAGTGTGAGGATTAGGGTTAGGTTGAGTGTAAGGGACAGGGTGAGGGTAAGGGTGAGGTTTAGGTGTAGGGTTAGGGTTGGGGTTTGCATAAGGATTAGGGTGAGGATTAGGATTAAGATTAGTGTTAGTGTTAGGGTTCGGGTTAGGGTTCGGGTTCAGGTGAGGGTTAGGTTTAGGGTTAGGGTTAGGGTGAGGGTTAGGGTTAGGGTTAGCATTAGGGTTAGCATGAGGGTGAAGTTTAGGATTAGGGTTAGGTTTACTGTTAGTCTTAGGGTTAGGGTTAGGGATAGGGTTATGGTTAGGGTTAGTGTTAGGGTTAGGGTTAGGGTGAGTGTTAAGTTTAGGGTTATCGTTAGGGTTAGCATGAGGGGGAGGGGGAGGGTTAGGTTCAGGATTGGGGTTAGGTTTACTGTTAGGCTTAGGGTGAGGGTGATGGTGAGGGTGAGGCTCTGGGTGAGGGTTAGGGTTAGGGTTAGTGTTAGGGTTAAGGTGAGGGTTAGGGTTAGGTTTAGTATTAGGGTTATTGTTAGAGTTAGGGTTAGGTTTAGTATTTGGGTGAGCGGTAGGGTTAGGGTTATCATTAGGGTTAGCATAAGGGTGAGGGAGAGGGTTAGGTTTAGGATTAGGTTTAGGTTTACTGTAAGGCTAAGGTTGAGGGTGATGGTGAGGTTGAGGCTTAGGGTGAGTGTTCTGGTGAGGGTTAGGGTTAGGGTTAGGTTTAGGGTTAATGTGAGGATTAGGGTTAAGGTTAGGGTTAGTGTGAGGATAAGGGTTAGGGTTAGGGTTAGCGTAAGTTTTAGTGTGAGTGTTAGGGTGAGAGTGAGAGTTAGGTTTAGTGTGAGTGTTAGAGTGAGTGTTAGGTTGAGGGTTAGGTTTAATGTTAGGGTTAGCATGTGGGTGAGCATGAGGGTTAGGGTGAGGGTGAGGGTTAGGGATAGGGCTAGGGTTAGGGATAGGGTTATTGTTAGGGTTAGGTTTAGGGTTAGGGTTAGGATGAAGGTGAGGTTTTGGTTTAGGGTTTGGGTTAGTGTGAGGGTTAGTGTTAGGGTTATAGTTAGGGTAATGTTTAGGGTGAGGGTTAGGGTGAGGGTGAGCACTAGTTTTAGTGTGAGTGTTAGGGTGAGGTTTAGGCTGACTGTTAGGGATAATGTGAGGGTTAGGGTAAGGTTTACGGTGAGGGTGAGGGTAAGGGTTAGGGATAGGGTTAGGGTTAGGGTTATTGTTAGGGTTAGCGTTAGGTTTAGGGTGAGTGTGAGGGTGAGGGTTAGGGTTAGCGTTAGGGTTAGGGTTAGCATGATGGTGAGGGAGAGGGTTAGGTTTAGGATTAGGGTTAGGTTTATGGTTAGGCTTAGGGTGAGGTTGATGGTGAGGATGAGGCAGAGGTTCAGGGTTAGGTTTAGAGTTAGGGTGAGGGTTAGTTTTAGGGTCAAATTCAGGGTAAGAGTGATGGTTAGCGTGAGTGTGAGGGTTAGGGTGTGGGTGAGGGTTAGGGTGACAGTGAGGTTTAGGGTAAGGGTGAGTTTCAGGATTAGTGTTAGCATTAGGGGGAGGGTTGGGTTGAGGGTGAGGGTTAGGGTTAGGGTTAGGTTTAGGGTTAGTGTGAGGATTAGGGTTAGGGTTAGGGTGAGAGTAAGGGTTAGGGTGAGGTTTTGGGAGAGGTTTAGGGTTATGGTGAGGGTTAGGGTTAGGGTTAGGGTGAGCATATGTGTTAGGGTGAGGTTTAGGGTGATGGTTAAGGTTAGGGTTAGTGTTAGTGTTAGGGATAGGGATAGGGTTAGGTTTAGGGTGAGGGTGCGGGTGAGGGTTAGGGTTAGGTTTAGGTTGAGGGTGAGGGTGAGGTTCAGGGTTAGGATTAGGTTTAGGGTTAGGGATAGGCTGAGGGTGAGAGTGAGGGTTAGGGTTAGGGTGAGGTTTAGGTTTAGGTTTAGATTTAAGTTTAGGATGAGGATTAGCCTGAGGAGTGGGGTTAGTTTTAGGGTTAAGGTGAGGGTTAGGGTTATGGTTAGGGTTATTGTTAGGGTTAGGGATTGGGTTAGGATTAGGATGAGGGTGAGGGTGAGGATGAGGGTTAGGATTAGGGTTAGGGATAGGGTTATTGTTAGGGTTAGGGTTAAGGTGAGGGTGAGGGTGAGGGTTAGGTTTAGGGTCAGGTTTAGGGTTACTGTTAGTGTTATGTTTAGGGTTATGGTGAGGGTTAGGTTTAGTATGAGGGTTAGGTTTAGGGTTAGGTTTAGGGTGAGGGTAAGGGTTAGGGTGAGGGTTAGGGTAAGGGTGAGCGTTAGCGATAACATTAGGGTTAGGGTTAGGGTTAGGGAGAGGGTTAGGGTTAGGGTTAGGGTTAGGGTGATGGTGAGGGTGAGGGTTAGGTTTAAGTTTGGGTGAGGGTTAGGGTTATGGTGAGGGTTAGGTTTAGGATGAGGGTAAGGGTTAGGGTGAGGGTAAGGGTATGGGTGAGGTGTAGGGTTAGGGTTAGGGTTTGCATGAGGATTAGGGTGAGTATTAGGATTATGGTAAGTGTTAGTGTTAGTGTTAGTGTTAGGGTTAGTGTGAGGCTTAGGGTGAAGTTTAGGGTTAGGATTAGGGTTAGGGTGATGGTTAGGGTTTGGGTTAGCATGAAGGTGAGGGAGAGGGTTAAGTTTAGGATTAGGGTTAGGTTTACTGTTAGTCTTAGTGTGAGGGTGATGGTGAGGATGAGGCTTAGGGTGAGGTTTAGGGTTAGGGTTAGGGTGCGGGTGAGGGTTAGGTTTAGGGTTAGCATTAGGGGTAGCATGCGATTGAGGGAGAGGGTTAAGTTTAGGATTAGGTTTAGGTTTAGTGTTAGGCTTAGGGTGAGGGTTAGGGTTAGGGTTAGGGTAAGGTTTAGGGTGAGGTTTTGGGAGAGGGTTAGGTTTATGTTGAGGGTTAGGGTTAGCGTTAGGGTGAGCATATGTGTTAGGGTGAGGGTTATTGTGAGTGTTAATATTAGGGTGAGTGTTAGGGATAGGGTTAGGTTTAGGGTTAGGGTGAGGGTGAGGGTGAGGGTGAGGGTTAGGGTTAGGGTTATGTTGAGGGTGAGGGTGAGGTTCAGGGTTAAGTTTAGGGTTAGGGTTAGGGACAGCCTGAGGGTGAGGGTTAGGGTTAGGGTTAGGGTGAGGGTGAGGGTGAGGGTTAGGTTTAAGGTTGGGTGAGGGTTAGGATTATGGTGAGGGTTAGGGTTAGGTTTAGGGTTAGGGTGAGGGTGAGGTTGAGGGTTAGGTTGAGGGTGAGGTTGAGGGTGAGTTTTAGGGATAGTGTAGGGGAGAGGCTGAAGATGAGGTTTAGGGTTAGGCTTAGGTTTAGGGTTAGGGTGAGGGTGAGGATTAGGGTTAGGGTTAGGTTGAGGTTTAGGCTTAGTGTGAGGGTTTTGTGAGCGTGAGGGTCAGGGTTAGGGTGAGGGTTAAGGTGAGGGTGAAAGTTAGGGTTAGGTTTAGGGTTAGGGTGAGGGTTCCTGTGAGGGTTTCGGTTAGGGTTAGGTTTAGGGTTAGTGTGAGGATTAAGGTTAGGGTTCGGGTTTGGGTGAGTGTTAGGGTTAGTGTGAGGGGGTAGGGTGAGGCTGAGGGTTAGGGTTATTGTTAGTGTTAGGGTGAGTGTTAGTGTTAGGTTTAGGGTTATGGTGGGGGTTAGGATGAGGCTTGGATTTATTGTTTCGTTTATGGTTAGGATGAAGTTTAGGGTTATGGTGAGGGTTAGGGTTAGGGTGAGGGTATGTGTTAGATTGAGGATTCGTTTGAGGGTTAGGGTGAGAGGGAGGGTTAGGGTTAGCGTGAGTGTTATGGTGAGGATTAGGGTGAGGGTTAGAGTTAGGGTGAGGGTTAGGATGAGAGTTAGGTTTATGGTTAGGGTTAGGGTGAAGGTTAGGGTTGGGTTTAGGGTGAGGGTTAGGATTAGGGTTAGGATGAGGGTTAGTCTTAGTGTGTGGGTTAGGGCTAGGTTTAGGTTTAGAGTGAGGTTAAGTGCTATGGTGGAGGTTAGTGTGAGGGTGAGGGTGAGGGTTAAGTTTAGGTTTAGGATTAGGGTGAGAGTGAGCATGAGGGTTAGGGTTAGGATTAGGCTAAGTTTAGGCTTAGGCTGAGGGTGAGGTTGAAGGTGAGGGTTAAGTTAGGCTTAGAGTTAGGGTTAGGATGAGGTTTAGGGTGAGGGGTAGGGTTGGGGTTAGGGTGAGGGTTAGGGTATGTTTTAGAGTGAGGGTTAGGCTGAGAGAGAGGGTTACGTTTAGCGTGAGTGTTAGGGTGAGTGTTAGGGTGAGGGTTACATTTAGGGTTAGGCTTAAGTTGAGGGTGAGCATTAGGGTTAGGGTTAGGGTGAGGGTTAGAGTTAGGGTGAGGGTGAGGGTGAGGCTTAGCGTGAGTGTTAGGGTTAGGGTTAAGTTGAGGTTTAGTGTTAGGGTGATATTTAGGTTGAGGTTGAGGTTTAGGGTGAGTGTGATTTTTCGGGTTAGGGTGAGGGTTAGGGTGTGGGTGAGGGTTAGACTGACGGTAAGGATTAGATTGACGGTGAGGGTTAGGGTTAGGGTGAGAGAAATGATTAGGGTGCGGTTTAGCGTGAGGGTGAGGATTAGGGAGAAGGTTAGGGTAAGGGTGAGGGTTAGGGTGAGGTTTAGTGTGAGGGTTAGGGTTAGGGTGAGAGTTAGGGATAGGATTAGGGTGAGAGTGAGGGTGAGGGTTAGGGTTAGTGTTATGGTTAGGGTGAGGGTAAGGGTGAGTGTGAGGTTTAGGATTAGGGTTAGGACTAGGGTTAAGGTGAGGGTTAGGGTTAGGGTGACGTTTAAGGTTAGTGTTAGGGTTAGTATTAGATATAGGTTTAATGTTAGGATGAGGGTTAGGCTGAGGGCTAGGGTTAGGAACAGGGTGATGATTAGGGTTAGTGTGAAATTTAGGGTTAGGGTTAGGTTTAGGGTTAGGTTGAGAGTTAGGGTGAGGGTATGGGTCAGGATAAAGTTTAGGGTGAGGTTTAGGGTTAGAGTTAGGGTTAGGGTGAGTCTTAGGTTTAGGGTGAGGTTAAGTGTTAGAGTGAGGATTAGGGTGAGGGTGAAGTTTAGGGTTAGCATAAGGGTTAGTGTGAGGGTGAGGGTTAGGCTTAGGGTTAGGGTTAGGGTGAGGGCTAGGCTGAGGGTGAGGGTTAGTTTTAGGGTTAGGCTGAGGCTTATGGTTAGGGTGCATGTGAAGTTTGGTCTGACGGTTAGGGTTAGAGTAGGTGTTAGGTTTAGGTTTAGGGTGAGGCTGAGGGTGAGGGTGAGGTTTAGGCTTAGGGCTAGGGTTAGGATTATTGTAAGGGTTAGGGTTAGGGTGAGGGTAAGGGTTAGGCTTAGGGTCAGGGTGAGGGTGAGGGTTAGGGTTAGGATTAGGGTGAGTTTGAAGGTGAGGGAGAGGGTCAGGTTTAGGATTAGGTTTAGGTTTAGTGTTAGGTTTGGCTTGAGGGTGATGGTGAGGGTGAGGTTTAGGGTGAGGGTTAGGGTTATTGTCAGTGTTAGGGTTAGGGTGAGGGTGAGGGTTATCGTGAGGGTTAGGGTTAGGGTTAGGGTGAGGGTTAGGGTTAGGTTTATGGTTAAGATGAGGGTTAGGCTGAGGGGTAGGGTTACGGTTAGGGTGAGGGTTAGATTTAGTGTGAAGGTTAGGGTTAAGCTTAGGGTTAGGGTGAGGGTTAGGGTGAGGGTAAGGATTAGGATGAGGGTTAGGGTGAGGGTTAGGGTTTGGGTTAGGGTTAGGTTGAGGATGAGGCTTAGGTTTAGGGTGAGGTTAAGGGTTAGAGGGAGGATTATTGTGTAGGCTAAGTTTAGGGTTATCATTAGGGTTAGGTTGAGGGTGAAGGTTAGGGTTAGGATTAGGGTTAGGGTGAGGTTAGGCTGAGGATGAGGGTTAGGGTTAGGGTTAGGGTGATGGTTAAGGTTAGGGTGAGGGTGAGGATGAGGGTTAGGTTTAGGGTTTGGGTGAGGGTTAGGGTTAGGGTAAGGGTTAGGGTGAGTGTGAGGCTTAGGCTGACAGTTAGGATTAGTGTGAGGGTTAGGAATAGGGTTAGGGTTATTGTTAGGGTTAGGGTTAGGTTGAAGGTGAGGGTTATTTTTAGGGTTAGGGTTAGGGTTAGGGTGAGGGTGAGGGAGAGGGTTAGGTTTAGTATTAGGTTTAGGGTTTGGGTTAGGTTTAGGCTGAGGGTGATTGTGAGGGTGAGGGTTAGGATGATGGTTACGGTTAAGATTGGGGTGAGGGTTAGGTTTAGGGTGATATTTAGGATGAGGGTGAGGGTTAGGTTTAGGTTTAGGTTTAGGGTGAGGGTAAGGGTTAGGGTGAGGGTTATTGTAGGGGTGAGGGTTAGGGTTAGCATTAGGGTTAGGGTTAGGGTTAGGGTGAGTGTTAGGGTTAGGGTTAGTGTGAGGGTTAGGGTTATGTTTAGGGTGAGTCTTAGGTTTAGGTTGAGGGTTAGGGTTAGGGTTAGGGTGAAGTTGAGGGTGAGGGTGAGGGTGAGGTTTAGGGTGAGGGTGAGGGTGAAGGTGACTGTTAGGGTTAGGGTTAGGGATAGGGAGAGGGTGAAGATGCGGTTTAGGGTTAGGATGAGGGTTAGAGTTATGGTTTGAGTGAGGGTTAGGGTTAGGGTGAGGGTGAGGGTTAAGGTTAGTTTTAGGTTGAGGTTTAGGTTTAGTGTGAGCATTGGGTGAGGATGTGGGTAAGGGTTAGCTTGAGGGTTCGGGTTAGAGTTAGTGTTATTTTTATGGTTAGTGTGAGGTTGAGGGTTATTGTTAGGGTTAGGTTTAGGGTTAGGGTGAGTGTGAGGGTTAGGGTTAGGTGTTGGGTTAGGATGAGGTTGAGGGTGATGGTTAGGGTGAGAATGAGGGTGATGTTGTGGTTTAGGATTAGGGATAGGATTAGTGTTAGGCTGAGGGTGAGGGAGAGGGTGAGGGTGAGGGATAGGCTTAGGGCTATGTTTAGGGTTAGCGTTAGGGTGGGGGTTAGGGTTAGAATTAGGGTTAGGATTAGGGTTAGGCTGAGGATTAGGGTGATGGTTAGGTATAGTCTGAGGCTTAGTGATAGGTTTAGGATTAGGGTGAGGGTAAGGGTGAGTGTTAGGTTTTGGGTGAGGTTATGTGTAAGGGTCATGGTAGGGTTAGGTTTAGGGTTAGGGATAGAGTTAGGGTTAGGTTGAGGGTGAGCATGAGGATTTGGGTTACGGTTAGGGTGAGGGTGAGGGTGAGGTTGAGATTTAGGATTAAGGTGAGAGTTAGGGTTAGGATGAGGGTGAGGGTTATGGTGAGACTGAAGGTTAGGGTTATTGTTAGGGTTAGGGTGAGGATTAGGGTTAGGTTTAGGATTATGGTGGGGGTTAGAGTGAAGTTTGGGGTTAGGGTTATGGTTAGGATGCAGCTTAGGGTTAGGATTAGACTGAGGGTGAGAGTGAGGGTTAGGGTGAGGTTTAGGTTTAGGTTTAGGTTTAGGATGAGGATTAGGCTAATGGGTGGGGTTAGGGTTAGTGTTAGGGTGAGAGTTAGGGTTAGGGTTCAGGTTATTGTTAGGGTTAGGATTAGGGTTAGGGTTAGAGTGAGGGTGAGGGTGAGGTTTAGATTTAGGGTTAGGGATAGGATAAATTTTAGGGATGAGTTTAGGGTTAGGGTGAGGGTGAGGGTAAGGTTTAGGGTTAGGGTTAGGGTTATTATTAAGGTTAGGGTTAGGGTTAGGTTGGGGGTTATGTTTAGTGTGAGGGTTAGGTTTAGGGTTAGGGTGAGGGTGATGGTAAGGGTCAGGGTGAGATTTAGAGTGAGGGTGAGTTTTAGGGAGAGGGTTAGAATTACGGTGAGTTTAGGGTTACGTTTATGGTTAAGGTGAGGGCTGGGGTGAGGGTGAGGGTTAGGGGTAGGGGTAGGATTAGGTTTAGGGGTAGGGTTAGGTTGATGGTTAGGGTTCGGGTGAGGGTTAGTGTTAGGGTTTGGGTGAGGGTTAGGGTTAGGGTTAGGGATAGGGTTAGGGAGAGACTTAGGGTTAGAGTTAGTGTTAGGGTTATTGTCAGGGTTAGGGTGAGGTTGAGGGTTAGGGTGAAGAAGAGTTTGAGTGTGAGGGTTACAGTTAGCGTTAGGGTTAGGTTTAATATTAGCATTTGGGTTAGGGTGAGGGTGAGGGTTATTATTAGGATTAGGGTTAAGTTTAGGTTGTGAGGGTGAGGGTTAAGGTTAGGGATAGGGTTAGGGTGAGGGCTAGGGTTAGGGTGAGTGTTAGGGTTAGGGTGAGGGAGAGGGTTAGGTTTAGGATTAGGATTAGGGTTAGTGTTTGACTTAGGATGAGGATGATTTTGAGGGTGAGGGTTAGGGTGAGGGTTAGGGTCAGGATTAGGGTGATGGTTAGGGTTAGGGTGATGTTTATGGTGAGGGTGAGGGTTAGGGTTAGGGTGAGGGTTAGGGTTAGTGTTATTGTGAGGGTTAGGTTTAGTTTGAGTGCTAGTCTTAATGTTAGGATTAGGTTCAGTCTAAGTTTTAGGGTGAGGGTTAGGGTGAGAGTGAGGGTTAGTCTAAGCGTGAGTGTTAGGGTGAGTGTTAGGGTGAGGGTTAGGTTTAGGGTTAGGGTTAGGGTGAGGGTGAGGGTTAGGGTTATGGTTAGGGTGAGGCCAAGGTTTAGGGTTAGGTTTAGGCTGAGGGTGAGGGTGAGGGTTAGGATTAGGTTTATTGTTAAGATTAGAGTTTTGGTTAGAATTAGGGTTAACGTGAGGTTGATGGAGACGGTTAGTTTAGAATTAGGGTTAGGTTTAGTGTTAGGCATAGAGTGAGGGTGATGGTGAGGGTGAGGCTTAGGGTGAGGGTTTGGGTTAGGGTTAGGGTGATGGTTAGTGTTAGGGTGATGTTTATGTTGAGGGTTAGGGTTAGGGTGAGGTTAAGGGTGAGTGTGAGGGTTAGGGTGTGGGTGAGGGTTAGGGTGACGTTGAGGTTTAGGGTGACGTTGAGGTATAGGGTGAGGGTGAGGATTAGGGTTAGGGTTACAATTCGGGTGAGGGTTATTGTTAGGTTTAGGGTGAGAGTGAGGGTTAGGGTGAGGGTTAGGGTTAGGGTTAGGGTTAGTGTGAAGATTAGTGTTACGTTTAGGTTTAGGGTGAGGGTAAGAGTTAGGATGAGGTTTAGGGTGTGGATGAGGTTTAGGGAGAGGGTTATGGTTAGGTTGAGGGTTAGGGTGAGGGTTAGGGTTAGGGTGAGGTGAGGGTTATGGTGAGGTCTAGGGTGATGGTTAGGGTTAGGGTGAGGGTTAGGGATAGGTTTGGTGTTAGGTTGATGGTGAGGGTGAGGGTTCGGGTTAGGTTTGGATAAGGGTGTGGGTGAGGGTTATGATTAGGTTTGGGGTTATGTTTAGGCTGAGGGTGAGGGTGAGGGCGAGGGTGAAGGTGAGGGCTAGGTTGATGTTTAGGGTTAATGCTGAGGGTTAGGTTTAGTGTTAGGATTCGGATCAGGCTGGGGGGTAGCGTTAGGGTTAGGGTGAGTGTTTGGGTTAGTGTGAGGTTTAGGGTTAGGGTTAGGGTGAGGGTAAGGGTTAGGTTGAGGGTTAGTGTAAGATTGAGGTTTAAGTTTAGCATTTGGGTTAGTTTGAGGGTTAGGGTGTTGGTTAGGGTTAGGGTTAGGATTAGGGTGAGGGTTAGGGTTAGGTTTAGGGTGAGGATGAGCATGAGGATGAGGATTAGTGTGTGGGTGAGGTTTGGGGTGAAGTGAGAGTTAGGGTTAGTTTTAGGGTTAGGGTTAGGGTAAGGTTTAGGGTGAGGGTTAGGGTTAGGGTTAGGGTGAAGTTTAGGGTTAGGGTTAGGGTGAGGGTTAGGTTTAGGGTGAGGTTAAGGGTTAGCGTGAGGGTTATGGTGAGGGTGAAGGTTAGGGTTAGCATTAGGGTTAGAGTGAATGTGAGGGTTAGGTTTAGGGTTAGTGTTAGGGTTAGGGTGAGGGATAGGCTGAGGGTGAGGGTTCAGGTTAGGGTTAGGGTTAGGGTGAGGGTTAGGTTTCGGGTTCAGGTGAGAATTAGTGTTAGGGTTTGAGTGAGGGTTAGGGTTAGAGTTAGGGTGAGGGACAGAGTTAGTGTTAGAGTTAGGGTTAGGGTCATTGTTAGGGTTAGGGTGAGGTGGAGGGTTAGGGTGAAGATGAGTTTGAGTGTGAAGGTTTCGGTTAGGGTTAGGGTTAGGTTTATTTTTAAGGTTTGGGTTAGGGTGAGGGTGAGGGTTATTGTTAGGATTACGGTTAGGGTTAGGGTGAGGGTGAGGGTGAGGGTTAGGATTAGGATTAGGGTTATGTTTAGGGTGAGGGTGAGGGAGAGGGATAGGTTTAGGATTAGGTTTAGGGTTAGTGTTAGGCTTAGGGTGAGAATGATGGTGAGGGTTTGGCTTAGCGTGAGTGTTAGGGTGAGTGTTAGGGTGAGGGTCAGGTTTAGGGGTAGTGTTAGGGTGAGTGTGAGGGTTCGGCTTATTGTTAGGGTGAGGGTTAGGGTTCGAGTTAGGTTTAGGCTGAGGGTGAGGTTTAATGTTAGTGTAATGTGTATGGTGAGGGTTAGGGTGATGATGATAAGGGTGAGTATGAGGGTTAGGGGTCGGGTGACGGTGAGGTTTAAGGTGCCGGTGAGGTTTAGGGTGAGGGTGAGGCTTAGGGTTAGGGTTACCATTAGGGTGAGGGTTATTGTTAGGGTTAGTGTGAGGGTGAGGGTTAGGTTGAGGGTTAGGGTTAGGGTTAGGGTTAGTGTGAAGATTAGGGTTAGGGTTAGAGTTAGGATGAGGTTTAGGGTGTGGATGAGGTTTAGGGAGAGGGTTAGGGTTGGGTGGAGGGTTAGGGTGAGGGTTAGTGTTAGGGTGAGGTGAGGGTTATGGTGAGGATTTGGGTGATGGTTTGGGTTAGGGTGAGTGTTAGGGGTAGGGTTGGGGTTAGGGTGAGGGTGAGGGTGAGGGTAAGGGTTAGGGTGACTTTTAGGGTTAGGGCGATGGTTAGGTTTAGGGTTAGGGTTAGGATGTGGATTAGGCTGAGGCGTAGGGTTAGGGTTAGGGTGAGGGTTAAGGTTAGTGTGAGGATAAGGGTTAGGGTGAGGGTTAGCGTGAGGGTGAGGGGTAGGGTTAGGGTTAGGGGTAGTGTGATGATCAGGGTGAGGGTTAGGGTTAGGGTTAGTGTTAGGGATAGGGTTAGTGTGAGGGTTAGGGTGAGGGTTAGGTTTAGGTTTAAGGTGAGCTTTAGGGTGCGTGTGAGGGTTAGGTTTAGGGAGAGGGTAAGGGTTAGGGTGAGGGTTAGTGTTAGGGTAAGTTATAGGGTTAGGGTGAGGTTGAGGGTGAGGATTAGGGTGAGGGTGAGGGTGAGGGTGAGGGTGAGGGTGGGTTTTAGGGATAGGGATAGGATTAGGGATAGGCTGTGTGTGAGGGAGAGGGTGAGGGTGAGGGATACGGTTAGGGTCAGGTTTAGGGTTAGTGTTACGGTGAGGGTTAGGTTTAGATTTAGGGTTACAATGAGGGTTAGGCTGAGGGGTAGGGGTAGGTTTAGGGTGAGGTTTAGGGTTAGTGTGAGGGTTAGTGTTAGGTTTAGAATTAGGGTGAGGGTTAAGTTGAGGCTGAGGGTTAGGTTTTGGGTGAGGTTATGTGTAAGGGTGTTGGTTAGGGTTAGATTTAGAGTTGGGTATAGAGTTAGGGTTAGGTTGAGGTTGAGCTTGTGGGTTAGGGTTAGGGTTAGGGTGAGGGTGAGGTTGAGGTTCAGGGGTAGGATTAGGGTTAGGGTTAGGGTTAGGCTGAGGGTGAGGGTTATGGTGAGGCTGAAAGTTAGGGTTATTTTTAGGGTTAGGGTGAGGGTTAGGGTTAGGTTTAGGGTTAGGTTAGTGTTAGGGTTAGGGTTAGGGTTATGGTGGGGTTTAGGGTGAAGGTTGGGGTTAGGATTATGGTTAGAATGCGGCTTACTGTTAGGGTGATGGTGAGGGCTGGGTGAGGTTTAGGGTTAGGTTTGGGGTAAGGGTGAGGTTGAGGGTTATGGTTAGGGTGAGGGTGAGGATTAGGTATAGGGTTAGGGTTAGGGTGAGGGTGAGGATGAAGGTTAGGTTTAGGGTTAGAGAGAGGGTGAGGGTGAGTTTAAGTGTTAGGATTAAGGTTAGGGTTAGGATTGGGGTGAGGGTGAGGGTGAGGGTTAGGGTTAAGGTGACATTTAGGGTTAGGGTGAGGTTTAGGATGATGATTAGGCTAATGGGTCGGGTTAGGTTTAGGGTTAGGGTGAGAGTTAGGGTTTGGGTTCAGGTGATTGTTAGGGTTAGGATTAGGGTTAGTGTGAGAGTGAGGATGAGGTTTAGATTTAGGGTTAGGGATAGGATTATTTTTAGGGTTAAGTTTAGGGTTAGGGTGAGGGTGAAGTAAAGGTTTAGTGTTAGAGTTAGGGTTATTATTAGGGTTAGGGATAGGTTTAGGGTGGGGGTTATGTTTAGTGTGAGGGTTAGGTTTAGGGTTAAGTTTAGGGTGATGGTAAGGGTCAGGGTGAGATTTAGGGTGAGGGTGAGGTTTAGGGAGAGGTTTAGAGTTAGGGTGATGGTTGGGGTTAGGTTTATGGTTAAAGTGAGGACTGGGGTGAGGGTGAGAGTTAGGGTTAGGGGTAGGGTTAGGTTTAGGTTTAGGCGTAGGGTTAGGTTGAGGATTAGGGTGAGGGTGAGGGTTAGTGTTAGGGTTTGGGTGAGGGTTAGGGTTAGATTTAGGTTTAGGATGAGGTTTAGGCTGAGGGTTATGGTGAGGGTTAGGGTGATGATTATTTTTAGGGTGAGGGTTAGGGATAGGGTTGGGGTTAGGTTGATGGTGAGGGTGAAGGTGAGGGTTAGGATTAGAGTTAGGGTTAGGGTTATTCTGAGGGTTAGGTTGATGGTGAGGGTTATGGTGACGGTGAGGGTTAGGTTTAGGATTAGCTTTAGGGTGAGGGTTAGGGTTAGGTTAGAGTGAGGGTGAAGGTTAGGGTGAAGGTTAACGTTAGGGTTAGGGTTAGGGTTAGTGTGAGGATTAGGGTTAGGTTTAGGATTCGGGTTATGGTTAGGGTGAGGTTTAGTGTGAGGGTGAGTGTTAGGGAGAGGCTTAGGGTTAGGTTGAGTGTTAGGATGAGGGTGAGGGTTAGAGTTAGGTTGGGAGTGAGGGTTAGGGTGAGGCTTAGTGTTAGGGTGAGGGTTAGGGATAGGGTTGGTGTGAAGGTGAGGGTTACGGTGAGGGTTAGTGTGAGGGTGAGGTTGAGGATGAGGTTTAGGGTTAGGGTTAGGCTGATGGTGAGGGTTAGGGTGAGGGTTAGGTTTAGGTTGATGTTTAGGGTTAGGTTTAGGGTTAGGGTGAGGGTTAGTGTTAGGTTTAGGGTAAGGATGAGTGTTAGGCTGAGGGGTAGGTTTAGGGTTAGAGGGAGGGTTAGGGTTAGTGTGAGTGTTAGGGTTAGGGTTAGGGTGAGGATGAGGGTTATGTTTAGCGTTAGTATTAGGGTGAGTATTAGGGTGATGGTTAGGTTTAGGCTTAGGGTTAGGATGAGGGTAAGGGTTAGTGTTAGGTTTAAGCTGAGTGTTACAGTTAGGGTTAGGGTTAGGGTGAGTATGAGGGTTAGGGTGTGGGTGAGTTTTAGGGTGACTGTGAGGGTTAGGGTGAGGGTGAGGTTTAGTGATAGGGTTAGAATTAGGGTGAGGATTATGGTTAGGTTTATTGTGAGGGTCAGGTTAAGGGAGAGGGTTAGGTATAGGGTAAGGGTAAGGGTTAGGGTGAGGTTTATTGTGAGGGTGAGGTTTACGAAGAGGTTTAGGGTTAGGGTGAGGGTTAGGGTTAGGGTTAGGTTGAGGGTTATGGATAGGGTTAGGGTTAGGTTGACGGTGAGGGTGAAGTTTAGGGTTAAGTTGAGGGTGAGGGTAAGGTTGAGGGTTAGGATTAGGGTTTGGGTTAGGGTTAGTCTGAGGGTGAGTTTGAGGGTGAGGGGTATGTTTAGGTTTAGGGTTAGCATTATGGTAAGTGTGAGGGTTAGTGTTAGGGTTAGTGTTAGGGATAGGGTTAGTGTGAGGGTTAGGGTGAGGGTTAGGTTTAGGGTTAAGGTGAGGTTTCAGGTGAGGTTGAGGGTTAGGTTTACGGAGAGCATAAGCGTTAGGGTGAGGGTTGGGGTGAGAGTGAAGCTTCGGTTTAGCATTAGGGTTAGGGGGAGGATGAGGGTTAGGGTTAGGGTGAGGTATAGGGTGAGGATGAGGGTTAGGTTTAGGGATAGGGTAAGGATTAGGGTTAGGTTTATGGTTAGGGTGAGAGTTAGGCTGAGGGGTAGGTATAGGGTTACGGTGAGGTTTAGGTTTACTGTGAGGGTTAGGGTTAGGGTTAGGGTGAGGGTAAGGTTTCGGGTGAGGTATAGGATGAGGGTGAGGGTTAGAGTTAGCATTAGGGTTAGGGATAGGGTTTGGTTTAGTGTTAGGGTTAGGTTTAGGGTTAGGCTGAGGTTTAAGGTTAGGGTTAGGTGTAGGGTTAGGGTTAGGGTTAGTGTGAGGTTTAGGGTTAGGGTTAGGGTGAGGTTGAGTGTTAGGTTGAGGTTTAGGCTGAGGGTGATGTTTAGGCTGAGGGTAAGATTAGGGTGAGGTTTAGGGTTAGATTTAGGATGAGGATGAGTTTTAGGTTTAGGGTTAGGTTGAGGGTTAGGGTGAGGGTTTGGGTGAGGGTGAAGGTTAGGGTTAGCATTAGGGTTAGGGTGAGTTTGAGTGTTAGGCTTAGCGTTAGGGTTAGGTTTAGGGTAAGGGCTAGGTTGAGGGTGAGGGTTAGGGTTAGGGGTAGGTTTAGTGTGAGGTTTAGGGTGAGGTTTAGAGTGAGTTTTAGGTTTAGTTTTAGGTTGAGGGTTAGGTTGAGTGTGAGGGTTAGGGTTAGCGTTAGGGTTAGGGTGAGGGAAAGGTTTAGGTTGAGGGTTAGTATGAGATTGAGGTTTAAGTTTAGCATTATGGTTACTTTGAGGGTTTGCGTGTGGGTTAGGGTTATGGTTAGGATTAGGGTGAGGGTTAGGGTTAGGGTTAGGGTGAGGGTGAGGGTGAGGATGAGGGTTAGGTTGTGGTTGAGGGTTAGGGTGAGGGTGAGGGTTAGTGATAGGGTTACGGTTAGGGTAAGGTTTAGGGTGAGGGTTAGGGTGAGGGTTTGGGTTAGGGTGAGGATTAGGGTGAGGGTGAGGGTTAGGTTTCTGGTGAGCGTAAGTTTTAGTGTGAGGGTTAGGGTGGGTGGGAAATTTAGGATTAGCATTAGTGTTAGGGTGAGGGTGAGGGTTAGGGAGAGTGTTAGGGTTAGAGTTAGGGTGAGGATTAGGGTTAGGGTTAGGGTTAGGGTGAGGTTTAAGGTAAGGGTTAGGGTTATTGTTAGGGTTAGGTTAAGGGTTAGGTTTAGGGTGAGTTTAAGGGTTAGAATGAGGGTTAAGGTGTGAGAGAGGGTTAGTTTAGAATTAGGGTTAGTTTTAGGGTTAGGCTTAGGATGAGGGTGATATTGAGGGTGAGGGTTAGGTTTAGGGTTAAGGTGAGGTTTAGGGTGATTGTGAGGGTTAGGTTTAGGGAGAGGGTAAGATTTAGGGTGAGGTTTGAGTTGAGGGTGAAGCTTAGGGTTAGCATTAGGGTTAGGGTGAGGGTGAGGGTTAGCATTAGGGTTAGGGTGAGCATGAGGGTTAGGGTTAGGGTGAGGTATCGGGTGAGGATGAGGGTTAGGTTTAGGGATAGGGTTAGGATTAGGGTTAGGGTTAGGGTTAGGGTGAGCGTCAGGCTGTGGGGTAGGTTTAGGGTTACAGTGAGTGTTAGGTTTAGAGTTTGCGTTAGGGTTAAATTTAGGGTGAGATTAAGGTTTAGGTATAGGGTTATGGTGAGGGTCAAGGTGAGGGTTAGGTGTAGGGTTAGGGTTAGGTTTAGTCTGCGGTTTAGGGTTAGGGTTAGGGTGAGGGTGAGTGTTAGGGTTAGGTTTAGGGTGAGGGTGAGGTTTAGGCTGACGGTAAGATTAGGGTGAGGGTTAGGGTTAGGGTTAGGTTGAGGGTGAGGGTGAGGGTTAGGTTTAGGGTGAGGTTGAGTGTTAGGGTGAGGGTTAAGGTGTCGGTTAGTGTTAGGGTTAGGACTAGGCTGAAGGTTAGGTTTAGGTTGAGGGTGAGGGTGAGGGTGAGGGTGAGCGTTAGGTTGTGGGTGAGGTTTTGGGTGAGGGTGAGGGTTAGGGTTAGGTAAGGGTTAGGGTGAGGCTTAGGTTTAGGGTTAGGGTTAGGGCTAGGGTGAGGTTTAGGGTGAGGGTTAGAGTTAGGGTTAGGATCAGGGTGAGGGTTAGGGTGAAGGTTAAGTTTAAGGTTAGGGTTAGGTTTAGTTTGGGGATTAGGGTTAGGTTTAGGATTAAGTTTAGGGTGAGGGTAAGGGTTAGGGTGAGTTTAGTGTGAGGGTTAGTGTTAGGGAGAGGGTTAGGTTTAGGTTGAGGGTTAGGGTGAGGGTTAGGGATAGGATTAGGGTGAAGGTGAAGGTTAGGTTGAGGGTTAGGGTGAGGCTTAATGTTAGGGTGAGGGTTAGGGATAGGGTTGGGGTGAGTTGAGGGTTAGGGTGGGGGTTAATGTGAGTGTGAGCGTGAGGATGAGTGTTAGGATAAGGGTTTGGCTGATGGTGAGGGTGAGGGTGAAGGTTAGTGTTAGGTTGACGTTTAGGGTTAGGGTTAGGGTTAGGGTGAGGTTTAGGGTTACGTTTTGGGTAAGGATTAGGGTTAGGCTGAGGAGTAGGGTTAGGGTTAGGGTGATCGTTAGGGTTAGTGTGAGTGTTATTGTTAGGGTTAGGGTGAGAGTGAGGGTTAGGTTTAGGGTGAGTATTAGGGTGAGTATTAGGGTGAGGGATAGATAGGTTTAGGCTTAGGGTTAGGTTGAGGGTAAGGGTTAGGGTTAGGGTTAAGTTGAGGGTTCCAGTTAGGGTTAGGGTTAGGGTGAGGTTGAGGGTTAGGTTTAGGTTTAGTGTGAGGGTGAGGATTAGGGTGAGTGTGAGGGTTAGGGTGTGGGTGAGTTTTAGGGTGACTGTGAGGGTTAGGGTGATGGTGAGGGTTAGGGTGAGGGCGAAGGTTAGGTTAGGGTTAGAATTAGTGTGAGGGTTATGGTTAGGGTTAATGTGAGGATTAGGGTTAGGGTTAGGGTTAGGGATAGGGTGAGGGTAAGGGTTAGGGTGAGGTTTAGTGTGAGGGTGAGGTTTAGGGAGAGGGTTTGGTTTAGGGTGAGCATTAGGATGAGGGTTAGGGTTAGGTTTAGGTTGAGGGTTAGGGATTGGGTTAGGGTTAGGGTTAGGGTTAGGGTGACAGTGAGGTTGAGGGTTAGGATTAGGGTTTGTGTTAGGGTTAGGCTGAGGGTTACATTGAGGGTGAGGGTGTGGGTTAATTTTAGGGTTTCATTTAGGGTTAATGGTTAGGGTTAGGTTTAGGGTTAGGGTTAGGATTAGGATCCGGCTGCGGGGTAGGGTTAGGTATAGGGTGAGGTTAGGGTTAGTGTGAGTTTTAGGGTTAGGTTTAGGATGAGGGTAAGGGTTTGGGGGAGGGTTAGCGTGAGGGTGAGGGGTCGGGTTCGGGTTAGGGTTAGCGTGATGGTCAGGGTGAGGTTGAGGGTTAGGGTTAGTGTTAGGGATAGGGTTAGTGTGAGGGTTAGGGTGAGGGTTAAGTTTAGGGTTAAGTTGAGGTTTAGGGTGAGTGTGAGGGTTAGGATTAGGGAGAGGGTAAGGTTTATGGTGAAGATTAGGTTTAGGGTGAAGTTGAGGGTTAGCATTAGGGTTAGGGTGAGGGTGAGCGTTAGCATTAGGGTTAGGGTGAGGGTGAGGATTAGGGTTAGGGTGAGGTATAGGGTGAGGTTGAGGGTTAGGTTTAAGGGTAGGGTAAGGATTAGGGTTAGGGTTAGGATTAGGGTAAGCATTAGGCTGAGGTGTAGGTTTAGGCTTATGGTTAGGGTTTGGTTTAGTGTGAGGGTCAGGGTTAGGGTAAGGTTGACGGTAAGGTTTAGGTTTAGGGATAGGGTGAGGTTTAAGGTGAGGGTTAGGTGTAGGGTTAGGGTTAGGGTTAGTTTGAGGTTTAGGTTTAGGGTTAGGGTGAGGATGAGTGTTAGGGTGGGGTTTAGGGTGAGGGTGAGGGTTAGGTTAGGGTTAGAGTGAGGGTGATGGTTAGGTTTAGGGTGAGGTTGAGTGTTAGGGTGAGGGTTAGGTTGAGGGTGAAGGTTAGGGTTAGCATTAGGTTTAGGGTGAGATTGAGTGTTAGAGTGAGTGTTAGGGTGAGGGTTAGGTTTAGGGTTAGGGTTAGGTTGAGGGTGAGGGTTACAGTTATGGTTAGGGTGAGGGTTAGAGTTAGGGTTAGGTTTAGGCTGAGGGTGAGGCTTATGGTTAGGGTTAGGGTTATTGATAGGATTAGTGTTTGGGTTAGCATTAGGTTTAGCGTGAGGGTGAGCAAGAGGGTTAGTTTAGAATTAGAGTTAGGTTTAGGGTTAGGCTTAGGGTGAGTTTGATGGTGAGTGTGAGGAATAGGGTGAGGGTTTGGGTTAGGGTTAAGGTAATGGTTAGTGTTAGGGTGATGTTTATGGTGAGGGTTAGGTTGAGGGTTAGGATTAGTGTTAGGGTTACCATTGGTGTGGGGGTTAATTTTAGGGTTAGGTTGAGGGTGAGGGTTAGGGTGAGGGTTAGGTTTAGGGTTAGGGTTAGTGTGAAGATTAGGGTTAGGGATAGGGTTAGGGTGAGGGTAAGAGTTAGGGTTAGGTTTAGGGTGTGGATTAGGTTTAGGGAAAGGGTTAGGGTTAAGTTCATGGTTAGGGTGAGGGTTAGGGTTAGAGTGAAGTGAGTGTTATGGTGAGGGTTAGGGTGATGGTTAGGGTCAGGGTGAGGGTTAGGGATAGGGTTGGGGTTAGGTTGACGGTGAGGTTGAGGGTTAGGGTGAGGTTGGGATGAGGATGAGGGTGAGGGTGAGGGTTAGGATTAGGGTTAGGTTTAGGGTTAGGCTGAGGGTGAGGGTGAGGGTGTGGTTAGGGTTAGAGTGACCTTTAGGGTTAGGACGAGGGTTAGGTTTAGTTTTAGGGTTAGGATGTGGATTAGACTGAGGGTTAGGGTTAGGGTTAGGGTGAGGTTAGGGTTTGTGTGAGCGTTAGGGTTATGTTTAGGGTATGGGTAAGGGTTAGGGTGAGGGTTAGTGTGAGGGTGAGGGGTAGGGTTAGGGTTAGCATTGGCGTGAGGTTTAGGGTGACGGTTAAGGTTAAGGTTATTGTTAGAGATAGTGTTAGGGTGAGGGTTAGGGTGAGGGGTGGGGTGAGGGGTAGGGTTAGGGTTACGGTGAGGTGTAGCATGAGGGTTAGCCTTAGGGTGAGGGTTAGGGTGAGGATTAGGTTTAGGGAGAGGGTAAGGGTTTGGGGGATGGTTAGGGTGAGGGTGAAGGTTAGGGTTAGCATTAGGGTTAGGGTTCAGTGAGGGTTAGGGTTAGGGTTAGTGTTAAGGTGAGGGCTTGGCTGAGGGTGAGGGTTAGGGTTAGGGTGATGGTGAGGGTGAGGGTGTGGTGAGGGTGAGGGTTAGGTTTAGGTTTAGGGTTAGGGTTATAGTTAGTGTTAGGGTTAGGGAGAGGTGAGGGTGAGGGTTGTTGTTAGGGTTAGGGTGAGGGTGAGGCTGAGGTTTAGGTTTAGGGTTAGGGTTAGGGTTAAGGTGAGGGTGAGGGAGAGTTTTAGGTTGATGTGTAGGTTGAGGGTGAATGTTACGGTGAGGGTGAGTGTTAGAATTTGGTTTAAGGTAAGGGCTAGTTTAAGGGTGAAGGTTAGGTTTAGGGTGAGGGTTAGGTTTAGGGTGAGGCTAAGGGTTAGAGTGAGGGTTACGGTGAGGGTGAAGGTTAGGTTTAGCATTAGGGTTAGGGTGAGGGTGAGGATTAGGCTTAGGGTTAGTGATAGGTTTAGGGTGAGGGCTAGGCTGAGGGTGAGGGTTAGGGTTAGGGTTAGGGTGACGCTTAGGTTTCGGGTTCGGGTTCGGGTTACTGTTAGGGTTTGGGTGATGGTTAGGGTTAGGTTTAGGGTTAGGGTTAGGGTGAGGGAGAGAGTTGGGGTTAGAGTTAGTTTTTGGGTTATTGTTAGGGTTAGGGTGAGGTTGAGGTTTAGGGTGAAGATGAGTTTGAGTGTGAGGGTTACGGTTAGAGTTAGGGTTAGGTTTATTGTTAGGGTTTGGGTTAGGTTGAGGGTGAGGGTTATTGTTAGCAAACAAAGGGACTGAGGTAGTTCAGTCAAAATGCTTTTTATGAATATTTTTCTTTGTTTATGCTGATTCCATAACCAGAAGATGGATATCTGGAGCTAAATCCTTCCCAAGGTCATTGGGATCATTTTAGTTCCTTAACATTTTTAACAAGAATTCTACTAATCGCTAGCCACAATTTGAAATAAGGGAGTAATCTTATCTGTAACTTATGTGTTTATTTCCCTATAATATTTTTTTAAAACTATCACTCCAGGTTGTTCACAGTAGAAAACTGAAAAACTACTAGAAAAGACTAGTGCTTTTCAAAATAGCAAACTGAGCTTTAATTTATATATTGTTACCAACTGTGTGAAAGAATGTGCAAAAGCAGGCTACTGGTGATATACAGAGATTGACAAGTAGACTTTGACACTCCATGGAAAAATGAAACAATCCTAATTGTAAGACATTTAATTATATTTTTGTTGGCCTATTTTACTGATTCGCTTACATCTGTGAAAATGTTTTCATTTATTTACCTCTACTTTGTCACTTGGGCTGTTGAAATCATACCCCAAATATCATTGTGAAAAAGAATGTCAAGAGGATTTCTCTGTTTAGTCTTATAGGACTTTTATAATTGTCATAACTTTCAGTTAATACATTAATTAATTTCAACTTAAATTTGCCTGTAGTCTATGGGAATATTTTATTTTCAATCTTTTTTGCATAGTGGACAATTATTTTCGCAATGGTTTTAATGAAGAGACTAGCATTTCTCATTTTGTAGACTATTAGTTACACAATGTTATTTGTGAAGAGGCCGTCTTTTTCCTATGTGTATAGATTTTGTTCTTGTCAACTAGAATATACACATGCATGACTCAATACTTACATCTCAGAAGTGTTTAAGCTGCCTTTAACAACTTTAGTATATTGTGTTTATGTATTTATATTTGTCAATATTTATTAGTGTTATTTCTTCTCTGATTCATTGTTTAAGATTGTACTGCTTAATTTATTAATATGAATGAATTCTTAAAATTCCCTATTATTAGTACAAAATTATGTAAAATTTATAATGATGATAATTATGGATACATATTATTTTAATCCACATTGTTCTTTGAAGATTGGTGTCATTAAATATTTTCTATTTTGAAGAATATCCTATATGTATAGACTCATATATACTTTTTGCTATTGGATGGGGTGTACATATATTCTTAAATTTTATGTAGTATGTAATGTTGCTAACTCATTTTGTTTCCTTCCTTCCTTCCTTCCTTCCTTCCTTCCTTCCTTCCTTCCTTCCTTCCTTTCTTCCTTCCTTTCTTCCTTCCTTCCTTCCTTTTTCCTTCCCTCCCTCCCTCCCTCCTCTCTCTCTCTCTTTCTTTTTTTCTTTCATTTTTTTCTTTCTGTCTGAATATCCATGTGTTGTAGATTGAGGCACTGAATTTTCCTACTATTGGTGTATTGCTATAAACTTTTTCCTGAAGATCAGTTCATGGTTGCTTAAATTTTTATTATTTGATATACATATATATGAATATATTGCTATAACTGTTATATCATCTTGTAAATAAACCACTTCATAATTATAAATTGACTTTTATTTTTCTCCTCAGATGATTTTGACTTAAAATATTTATTGAGTAACATAACTACAGCCAATCATGCTTTTTGCCATCTTTTGCTAATTAGAGTTAGCATGGTTTTCCCACTTCATTTTCATTCTGTTTTCAGTTCTTTTAATTAGTGGAGCACCGAACTCTTATATCTCCAGGCATGTTTACATGTTGGTAAGGGGGCTTTCTTGGTGTATGGAGATGAAGTGCAGTGGGATGTGTAGATGGGCCTGAATGTGAAAACCACATCAGTTGACTGGACATGGGACAGTACTAAAATCTGGGGCCACAAAGATGAGTATGTGACTGGGTAAGTAGACCAGTTGATACCAGCCTGTGCCACAGTTCGTTGGGATGGCTTACTTCATTCTTCTTTCTTCACCTAGAGCTTCATTCTGTCTATACTTTGTTGGACTGATGCAAAGAATGTGCAAGTCATCTTTCAATTCTCTTTTTCCTGTCTTTGTGCTCTATTAAGTTGTTATAATTTGTCATGGTAGTTGCTTAAGTCTTATGAACATATTTTTATAACTGATTAGTTGTTCAAACTGATGTTTTTTAAATAAAGAAATGGCTGATAAAATTGATTTTAAGATGTTGGTATTGAGCTCACTGCTCTAAGTTGAGTGATGTCTATATAAATCAAATTTTGGGGCCAACTTAATACTACCTGATAAGATTTAAAACATATAATAATAGATATCTTCTCTGAAAGGCAAGACTATATAAAACCTATAAGATCAATAAGTAACTAGGTCAAATTATAAAAAAAAATTAAGAATTAAAAAAAGACCTGAAGGCAGATGACAAAAGATTACGTTGCACAAGATTAAAGCCATGTAAGATATCCTTGCTTGCAACTCATTTGAAGAATCATGGACTTGAAAGTGCCTTGAAGGGTCTGATTTTTGTAGAGTTCAACAGTAATAGGGAGAAAAAGTGTGTGAGTGTGGAATACATCCCCTCAGAGTTGGTCACAACTGAATGAGTGAAAGTTTCAAACAGCTTCAGTCAGCATTCCACGGACATGCTTCCAGGAAAGGTAATGTTATGAAAAGAATCTGTCCCTGATGCTTACACCTGAAGTACCTAGTTTATGGTTTCCCTTAGTTAAGCCAACGACTCTATAATTAGAAAACATAGCTAGTCTCCAAATCAGAACTAAGTCTGTGCTCTAAAACGATAGCTAGAATCAGAGTAGAAATAAGCTTATGATATGAAAAAGTAGCTAGAATCAATCAGCATCAGTAAGAAAAGGCGAGAAAAGAGTAGAGATCAAGACATAGCAGAAGTAGGGAATAGGAAAGAAAGAAAGAAAGAATACCAGGTGGCAATTTCTGATCTCTCAGCTAAGTGCCAAGTGGAGTTCTTTATGTTTGAATAAACTACAATGAAAAATTTAAATTAGCTATGCAGACTTATTATCCACATTTCAAATGCTGCATTCTCAAGGGGCTAGTATTCACAACAGAAGAATATGACTATTATCACAAAAACATAATATCCAGCCTTTAACAAATGACCACACATTGGTTCAGGGACATTATGAGGTGAGTTATAAATTTTAATTTCTTCTAATTTTTCAAAGAAAATATTTGAAAATAATGAAATAAATGAAATATAAAATGAAATGAAAAATAAATGAAAAATATTATTTCATTCCTCATTTGTAGATGAACTATGACTTTATTAGGACAAAGAATAATGTGATTTGGAGAAAGATGGTAAAACTGATAAAAACAAAAGTTTTAAAATATGTACATTTTAGAATAACTTGAATTTCTAATACATTTCAATATTTTTGTGACAAGTAATGAGTAAATTTAACATGTGAAACAGGATTTATTTTTAATAGAGAACTCTTACCTGTTGAACTTATGGAATAGATGATTTTGATGAAGAAACTTGCAGAGAATTTCCTTCTAAGAGCTTCCCTTAAAGAAACAAATCAAGTCTGAGAACTCTGATTCTCCAACTTTATAAATTTTTTCAGAAAAAAATTCTAAATTATTGGATTTTTTCAATCTTCCTCAAGAATCCTTCATGTACTGTAATTATTAATAGTCCCCATTTTACCTTCATTTAGAGCTTTTCATTTTACTTTCTTTTCCTTCTCCCCTTGCAATTAATAGTTTGTATAAATTGTATTTCTAAGAACAAATTCTGGTTAGAACATTCCTCTAGATAACTGGTAGATATATAGATGATAGATAGACAGATATAGGTAGTTAGAGAGATCAAAAATAGATAACACATACACTTATAACTACATATACATCTAAGATAATTTCCAATATATAATATATTTCAATAAAATATGTTGTTCATCTATTATTATTGTTCAACATAGTTTAATGAATATTAATTATTTCTCAAGTATGTGTTAAAGCTAGAAATATAAATAAAGACCTGGATCTCAGAATGAAATACCTGAGTGAACACTCCATATAACACAGGTGGATGTAAGTTACAAAAACTGCTGAATTTGTGAAGTATAACCTAACCCTAGTCTAACCTGGCTGCAGTGCAAATGTAGAAGAATAAGATGAGGACTTTAGCAAGCAAATCATGCCAACTCTGGAGGTTAAAAGAAGAGCTAATTCAAGTTTTGACCCTTGTCTCACTCCAACAAATTATTAAATGCTGGCTCACTTTAATTATGCACTTTTAGAAGATAGATAGAAATTGTACATTTCTATTTTTAAGAAGATTTTTGAAAAGATAGAGAATTATTTTGTTGCATATTAAATACACAGTCATCATTGCGATGGTTGATTCTTGTCTATGATATGATCCTCTAAAGCACTGGCATGACCCAGTATAGTGGGTACGTGGATCCAATGAGATTGCTGTACTGAAAATCTGTGAATGTTCTGGGAACTTCTAGTTTAGCACTCTACTGAAGTTCTTGATTCAGTTTTCCCCCCATAATTCAGCACATAGTGAACAATATCTTTCAACCATTTTAAAATTTCAGTTCATCATGTTCTCAAACACATTATGGATGTATCCCTTTTTGCTTGGAGAAATTTGCATAAATTTTACCTTGCTTTTTTCATATTTTCCTTTGTGGGGGCAAATATTTACAGAATTAAAGACAATGAAATTCTCCAGTGTCACACAACGGTGTAAACACAGAGGATAAGAGTGCGGGGCTGGCTGAGAGCTGTGCAGGTCTGACAGAGCTTCTCTGTATCAACTGAGCTGCATTCTACATGGGCAATGTACAAAAATTTAACAAAAATTAAATTTTCGTTTTTGAAATCTCTTTTGGTTTATTCATTTATTTTTGGCTATCCTTCATGAAAATGTCATCCAATAATTCTTACAAATAAGGTAAGTTTATTGTAAAATACTTTGACAATGTGCTTTCTATTTTGTTTGTTAAAGATACACAGTCAAAGAACTAGGGTTTAGTGTTCAGATAATGGGCAATTTCTTTTTGATTGAATAAGATCATACTCTAGAAGAAAGTATTCTTGGGAGAAATCAGTAAAATATATGAATACATAGGACAATAACTGTATTTTCTATTGTAGCACAAAATAGGCAGCCTAAATCACTAAATCTATAGACACGATTAGTTGGGCAGATTTAGGAAGCTTTATATTTATTTTTGCCTGAATAATTCTCAAGGAAATTTATTATCATCTTTTTTCTAAGAGCATAGTAGTAAAAGTTTAACTATAGTTGGGTACATCTCATTGTATAAAATAGCCTAGGACTTGATGTGTGACTAAAACAGTATAGCATTTGCTTAGCAAGTAAGAGGCCCTGAGACCACTCCTTCCTGGGGAAAATACCTTAAGTGCATTTAAAACAATAAATCAATGTGCTCTGAGGCAAAGATTCAAGACAAATTGCTAACCATTATTTGACATTTGATGTATGCATTAAGTGCCAGGTTTTTTCTGTCTGGATTTACTGAATATTTTAATGTCACTGGTATATTCCAAGACTCATTCTCTGCAGGTACCTTATCATTCAATTTTTCTAGCAACATTTTATTTTCAATATAGTTTGTTTTTATATAGATATGGTGTTTTTACATCTGGAGCTGGGTATTTCCAGGTGTATAACTGCTCCATGGTACCAGAACATCACAAGACAATTGCAAGTTTTTTTGAAACACAATGTACTTTCTTGGCCTGGAAGTGTCCAAATGAGTCAGACTAGGAAATGTTGGTAAAGGAAAAAAAAGAATCATATTCCTACTTCAGTTATATGCACACTGACAATTTGAGATCATCCCATAAGCTTTCTTTTTTATATTTTTATTGTGAAAATACTGTACAGAGGGATTACAGTTACATGAACAAGGTAATGAGTACATTTCTTATCAAGCATTGTTGCCTACTCCTTTGTTTTTCCCCCACCATCCCTTCCCTCCCACCTCCACAACTATACTCCCCCACCTACTTAAATTGTAAAGTTCATTTTTCACCATAATGTCTTGCACATCTCATTGTTGCAATATGTCAGCCTGTATCCCTATTTAAACACTTTGTTGTTTCCCTTCCCCTCCCCAAGTTAGCCCTACATCAAATACAGTAAAAACAGGGGGAGGGACATACAAAGCAACAAAACAATCATGTAGTACCTTATAAATACATTAAAACAATAGCAAGAAAGATGCAACCATTTGTGTCCCTATCTTAGGGTTCATTTTGCTCAACTTCATCTTATCTGGTCATATGTATATAGCTTTTGACATTTTCTACTTGTCCCAGATATATACTAGCTATTGCAAATAAGGGAAACCATGGGACCTATGTTTCCTTGGGCCTGGTTTATTCACTTAATATATTTATTCCAAGTCTTTTCACTTCCTAACAAATGGGGCAATGTCATTCTTTCTGATAATACACTGTTTGTTCTCCAAAGACAGGAAAGAAATTTGCCACCTAATATCTAATACTCTAATAGTTTGCACTGTTTCCAACTCTGCATTTTTTCATTTATAAATTCAGACCTGAAGAATGGTAATGAAAACAAGTATCTTAAGGTTCTTTTTTAAAATTTACCTCTTTTTTGTATGTCCCCTCACATTTTTAAAATTTGGTTTTAATTATTTTCACGGATAATGCATCACATCTGATGAAAATTTTTCTATGGAATTTGAATTATTTCTGCAGCAAGCTTGGTAATTTCATATAGATCAAGGAAAATAAGTTACTAAGATATGTTTTGAAACTATTAATGCAATATTAAATTTAAGAAAAGTAATTGAATATGAAAATCAAAATTAAAGCTTTCATATGCACAAGTACATGTTAGTATAGCTTGTTACCAGAATTAGTATGTTCTGATAACCATTTTATATACTTTTATTAACTTCTGAATGAAAAAAATAAGTTACCTAAATATTTTATCTCAACTTTGAACAAAAAGTTTTCTTCTTTCATGTATTTTTGGAGAATATCTAGAATTAAAAATAATTCTTGTGTCATTAATTTACCCACTTTGTAAAATCACTGTGCAACTATTCTACTAAATATTTTCAAGAAACAGAAAATTAATCTTAAAAGAGAAGGTATTGGAGTTGTACTACAATTGAGAAATTATATTTATGTATCTTTTAGTGTTTTGTTTTATTTTTCCTTCCTAGAAACCCTCATTTCCCATGTTACACTTGAAACACTCTTTTTATTTTCACTACAACTTTGTTTTACCATACAATGTTTATGAGATTAAAATATATATGATATGACATTAAGGTATAATTACACTTGGTTTTATTATCAAATTATTAAGCCAAAAGTTAAAATTAGAACACTAAGCGTTTTTCACTACTGCATGACCAACTTGTGACCTACTCAATCCTACTTGTGACCTGGTTTCAAACAGTAGAAAGTTAAGCTTCAGAATGATGACACGGACTATTTTCTAACATGTGAACTTGCAAATGGAGAAAAATATGTGAAACAACAGAAGCATACAAGAGAAAAGGAAAGGATTCAACATTACAATTTTAATTTAGAAAATGGTTTCCTGAGTTTCTTCAGAAGATTATACCTTGTTCTTTTGCCATTTATTTGAATGTCAACATTTTTATTTTCAAAAACAAAAGTAAACTATTTTCAAAAGTTTAGAGTAAAACTTCATTGCATAATCAAGAAATGACAAAGGGATGGTATGGGAAAACAAAGGAGAAGGCAAAAATGCTTGATAAGAAATGTACTCATTACCTTGTTCATGTAGTTGTAACCTCTCTGTATGGTATTTTCACAATAAAAAATATATTGAAAAACAAAGAAATGACTAAGTTTTTCTTTAAGTACATTGAACAAATAATGCAATGAAGCATTAAAATGATAACATCTTCCATGTTGCCTGAAGTCTGATTAAACCTTCTCTTGTAACTAGCTTATCTAGTTTGCCTTGCTCAGAAACTGTGTTCTTAACTCATAGATCTTTTATTTAATGTCTTTGTATCATGGCGTGTATGAGATATAGAGGATGTTAATAAGATGCCATTGAGGGCTTGAGACCCCTCAAAAATGATGAGTACAAAAATAAATGCAATCAGTGCTCTATTACCACAAAGTCATGATGCAATAATCTATCAAGAAGTGGAAATTAAGAGTTAATTCTACTCATAAAATAGCTTAACAGAATTAAATAATTGTGTGTCAAATGGAAAAAAAATGTACTTGGAATATTATCTAAAATGCTGCCAAATAGGCATGTAAGAGAAGCTCCTGAATGAACCATTTTGGAGCATAATTTCAGTTGATCGGTGATAGTTTTACTTGCATTTTACTCCTCCATTTTCTCTTGCTTGTATATTGCCAACTATTTAAAATACACTTTATTTTAATCTAACCCACCAAATAAGGTTGGTTTCAAACTCTTTCATGTTCACTTTCTTTAAGATGTTAGTCACCTGGGCATTGAATTTCTACCTTTCACAAACCAGAAAATGAATGGCCTTTTTCAAGTCAGACAACCTCATCCCTTTTAAGCTAAGCTACTTTAAAACATAATGAAGGAGGTATTTTTTATTCCATTTATACTGCTCTGTTTCTCATATCTTTTAGTAGATATCTGTTAACTGATCAATGTCTAATTTAAATTCATTCTATCCATCCATTCATCTAATAGACCCATGGAGTTGAAATTACAAAATTTGTCTCCACTGATATTCCATTCCTTATCAAAGTACAGGTTTTTAATTTTCATATCTGGCTTGGATCATTTCTCTTCACTCTATAAAACTGTACTTTGTGTAGGCAAGATAATAAACAGTATCTCCAGTTTTAGTGTTTTCAAATATTGCTTTAATTTTGGAGAAATATTTCAATAATTATTGATTTAATCCATTAGAAATTACTTATTATTAGAGAGGTAATTCTATTATTCCCTTGAATTTGCTGATACAGTTGGCAGATATACTATTTAAGTAAAATAACTGAATTTTTTTTCAATTTTTAGTATACTTTTATTTGAAACTTATATTCATTTATTTGAAATTCACATTTATTTGGATGTGCTATTTTAAACATTCTGAAATAAATAAGTTGCCCAATTTATTTATTTGTTCTAATATTTTCTTTAACTGTAACTCAATATGTTTTACACATTTTTTATTTTTATTTATTTTATTTTATTTTATTTTATTTGAGAATATACTGTACAGGGGGGTTACAATTACATGGGCAGGATAATGCATACATTTCTTACCAAGCATTGCAACCTCCTCCTTTGTTTACCCTTCACCTCCCTTCCCAGCCTCCCCCCTCCCCCCCACCCAATCATACCCCCCTCCCCCACACACACCGACATTGTAAAGCTGGTTTTGTCATGACATTTTGTAATTCTCTTTGTTGCAACAGGTCCACCTGAATCCTTAAACGACTTGTTTGTCCCCATCTCCTCCACATGTTATACTGACATCAAATATAGTGAAAGCGGGGGTTACACTGTGGGGGAGGGACATACAAAGCAACAAAGAAATAATCTTATAAATGCGTTAGAAACACATGCATGAAAGAAAAGAAAACATTAAAATACATATTTAAGGGTTCGTTTTCCTAACATCACATTATCTGACCTTTTCAGCTTGACTCATAATTATACTAGATATTGCAAATAAGGGAAACCATGGGACCTATGCTTCTTTGGGCCTGGCTTACTTCACTTAATATAATTTTTTCCAAGCCTTTCCATTTCCTAACAAATGCGGAATTGTCATTCTTTCTGATGGAGGCATAGAATTCCATTGTGTATATATACCACATTTTCTTGATCCATTCATCTACTGAGGGGCATCTGGGTTGGTTCCATATCTTAGCTATGGTAAATAATGCTGCAATAACCATAGTTGTGCTGGTAGCTTTAGTGTGGTCTTTTTTGTAAACATTAGGGTAAATGCCCAAAAGTGGGATTGCTGGGTCATAGGGGTGTTCTATGTGAAGTCTTTTGAGGGACCTCCATACTGCTTTCCAAAGTGGTTGAACAAGTTTACATTCCCACCAACAATGAAGTAAGGTTCCTTTCTGTCCACATCCCCTCCAGCATCTGTTGTTGTTAGAGTTCTTGATTTTTGCTGTTCTAACTGGAGTGAGGTGATATCTCAATGTTGTTTTGATTTGCATTTCTTTGATGGCTAGGGATGTTGAACATTTCTTCATGTGTCTATTGGCCATCCTTCTTTCTTCTTCAGAGAAGCTTCTCTTTAAGTCTTTCGCAGTTGTTTCTTTGAGGATTTGTTGTTGGGTGGTTTAATTTTTTGAGTTCCAAGTATATTTTAGATATGAGACCCTTGTCCGTTGTATGGCTAGTAAAGATCTTCTCCCAATCGGTGGGCTTTCTATTGCTCTTGCTAGCTATGTCATTTGCCCTGCAGAAGCTCTGCAACCTTATACAATCCCATTTGTCCAACCTTTCTTTGATTTGTTGTTTTTCTGGGTCTCTATTCAGAAAATTTCGGCCTGAGCCAAGGAGACCTAGGGTTTCTCCTATTCCATCCTGTAATGTTTTCAGAGTGTCTGCTTTGAGTTCAAGGTCTTTGATCCATTTGGAGTTGATTCTGGTGCAGGGTGATATATAAGGATCTAGGTTTATAATTGCATATTTAAAATTAGAAATTTTAGAATTTTTCTCTTTTTTCCCCCAAATATTTTACTGTTGTTTTGTATTCATTTATACTGCATGGATTTTAAAACATTTATAGACTTATCTTTTATATGACATTTTAGAAAATATATCTTCTGCTATTTCTTATACTTTAATTCTATTCTCTATTTTTAAAAGATAGACTAGAAGCAAATAAATAATTTCACGTACCTTTCACTTTTATATATTATTCGTGCTGAATTGAATACTTTTTTTAACTCTTTAAGCATGTTTTTTGTCATTTTTTTATTTCTGTAACTTTTGGCTTATATATAAGTTTGATTTCGAGAGGGGAACGGGACTACAGAAATGGTGTGACAAAGCATGATACAATTCAGCTGTGATGTTCACTAGACACTGTGTTGGGAATGAGCTGGGCACCTTGGGGTAGTGGGGAATCTGTGGGGAAAAACAGTGAGAGAATGAGGGAGAAGATGACAGTGTTCATAAGAAAATGTACTCATAACCTGACTTATGCAGACCCATGTACATCATTTTACAATATTTTAAGATAATTTTAAATGAATTATAATTATTTTAGTTATAATTTTGAAATTATAAACTTTTAGTCGGTTTATATTTTTCTTTCATTTTAGTTTGAAGACTTCCTGTGTGGACTGTATCAGAAGTGAAAGAGCCAATGAATTTTAGCATATATATATATATATATATATATATATATATATATATATATATTTACACACAAAGAGCAACTACAATATCTATTGAAAAGAAATACAAAGGAAAATGACAAATGAAGCAGACTAGGGCATCTCTACAAATTCCAAATATTAATCTTCTATCCAAGATATTTAGCAGAAATTCAAAATATATATAAATAAAATTACATCTAAAATATCATCAATGAATTATTTCAAACAACAAATTTTAAATAGATAAAATATTAGTGTAGAAGTATTAACTATGTAGAGTAGAACAACATAAGTGACTAATAACTTATAAGAAGGAAAACAAAAATGAATATAAGATGAAAGCATTTTTCAAATTGCATACAATTCCTAAAATAATACATTTATTATGTACAGTAAAATATTGTTTCCAAATTTTTCAGACTTCAGAGAAAATTTACAGGTAACTCTTGAACAAATTTTATTCAAAAAGTCATCACAGGTGTTCTTTATGCAGAATTGAAATGCTAACTGATGAAGATATTTGCACTGTATAAAGAGAAGCATCGGGGATTACATATAAATGGATTTAAATAATATTTTTTACTTTCATTGTATTGTTTAAATTTTTAAAATTGTAATGAGTTCACATAAAATTATTTATATGGGAAAATAAAATATGACAAAAAGTGTCTATAAAATATCAGAATTGAGAAAAAATATTTAAATGATAAAACTTAGATTTATAAAACATTAGAATAGTATTTGTAAAATTTTAACACAAATCACATAATTTTGTCAGTAGGTGGCATATTAAATAAAGGTAAATGACAAAATAAATTTGAATGAGTTAAAAATGATGTAAATAAAACTCAAATGCTTTGCAGGGGACTGGGCCTCAATGTCTGTTATTCTAGCTACACAAGAGGCTATGATCACAGGATCATGGTTTAAAGTCTGCCTAATCTGAACAGCCTGTGAGGTTTTTGTTTTTAATTTAATTTTATTGTCAAGGTGAGGTACAGAATGCTTACAGTTTAAAATATAAAGTAATATTTGTTGTAGAACATTGTTATGCCCTCCTTTATTTCTCTCCTATTTTCTCTCCCCACATCCCTCTCTTCCCATGTGGTAAAGTTCATTTCTGCCATATTATTTCGTGAGTATTTGTTACATTGGGTTTCCCTCTGTCCTTTGTCTCACCATTTGTTATTATCTTCAATTAATCACCAAAATGCTGGAAGTAGTGCTGTGGCTCAAGTGGTAAAATACTAGCCTGGAGCAGAGAAGACCAGATAGTATCAAAGATAGGAGTTCAGGCCTGGAGAGTAGCACAGGGTAGTGCCCGTGCACACACACACACACACACACACACACACACACACACACACACACACACACACACACACACACACACACACACACACAAATCCTTGACCACTAGAGACTTAAATACTACATGGCTATTAGTAATTTATCTTTGAATGAAGCTTTTCAAAAGTGTCTAGTTCAGTGAATAGTAAGACTTTTTTGCTTATATAAACTATCTCTAAATACAAACACATCTGTTCAAACAAAAATATTGGAAAAGACATGTTATTAAAAAGAATGATAAAATGCTTAGAGAACATATAGTCACAATTAATAAGGTAATTCAAATATATAACTAGGGAAACAGCCTTGAGACACTAGATATATTTTAGAGTAGCCAAAATCTCATAAGTAACAATGTGTTCTAGTAAGGATGAGCTGTAAAAACTGACTTTCATAGTTGGTGTTAAAGGAAATACACAACCAGTATGGTTTAGAGCACAGCACATGAAATTCACTAAACTTAAACACAGTCTTACATTACGATGTAGCAATCCCACTGCTCAGTATTTATTCAAAGTCACCAACTGCATATACGTGTGTGCTTGCTTTGTTCACACCAAACTTTAGAAACAAGTTCAATGTGTCAATAAACTATGATATATCTGTATGATGATATACTACTTAGAAATTTAACACTGAGTTCTCCAATCCTCAAAATAGTGTAGAAAATTCATATATGCACATCACCCTGTGATCTAAGCTAATCTCAAAATGACACATAACCTCTGATTGCAACCATATAAAATTATTCAAATTGTATAACTATGGAGAAAATTAAAAGCTCAGTGGAGGTAGGGAGACAGGGATGAAAAGATGCAACATCCAGGATTGTATGGCAGTTAAAATACCATGAATATCATTATAGTTGGTGATATGTGACATTATAAAATTATCTAAACTGATAGAATGCAAAACAGTTGTGAAATGCAATAAATAGACTATATGGAACAATGATCTGTCCAATCACTGAATTGGTTGTGATCAGTTTTAGTAGTCAATTGGATTAACAAACATGTAAGTGATTAATAAATTATACTTCTGACTCTGTGAAGGTGTTTCCACAGATAAGTAGATTTTATGTGATTTAATGCTTTGGTGGAATCATAATATGATAGTAGTATTAGAATGAAATCAAAAGTAAAGGTTGTGATGTAGCAGAAGAAAGAAGGCCCTCTTCTCTCCCTTTCCCTGCTTCCTGTCTGCTGCAGTGTAACTGTTTTCTTCTGGCTTGCCCTCCCCACCATAATTATTTTCACTATAGAAAGATACATCAAAATAAAACCCTGCTAGCTTTGATTGCTATTATCTGGAAATTTCTCCATATCTGTGAATAGACAAAATAACACACAGAATTAATATTTGTAGTTAGGTTGTTTCTGCGACAAACCTGACTGCAACTTTCTTAAGCCTTTGGACAGGGTTTGTGTGAGGAATTTGGAAGGGTTTGGAGAAAGCCTCAAATGTTGCAAGAAGAGCTTAAGGAAATATTTTGTTGAGTTCAAAAGACCAACAAGCTAATGAGAATGTGGACAATGCACATGAGATTTCAGATGGAAACAAGAACTCTACGGGGAATTTTATTAGAGATCATTTGTGTTAAAGTCTGGAATAGAATTTGTCTATATTTTGTCTGTGCCCTTAAACTTTGTTAGAAGATGTGTTGAAAGGCAACCCTAATTAATTTGCAGGAGGAAATTTCATGACCGCATTTAGGCCATGATGCTTTTATTCCTGATTAATTTGACAGTGAGAATCTAGAGGAAAAGCCAAGAGGAAAAATGGAAGAAAATAAATAAGTAAAAAATGCAGTTTGGCCAGAAAGGAGAAAGTTAAGATCATGGACAAAGAGCACATGGTTTTTAAAGAGAATCCAACATTAAACTGAAGTGAAGCACATTTCCTTGAAGCAATATGAAAAATATCCTTAGAGAATCTCAGGTATTAAATAACGATTGCACTTTCCCTTGAGAAGAGAGAGTAACCATAGTGGCAGGCTTACGTACAGCCATCTACCAAAGCATTTTCCTGAGTTTACATACAGACGTTGAGAGGTACCTACAGACATGGCTCAGAGAACACTGTTAACTGCTCAAGACTGTGGCAAGACTTGTCCACATAGTTCTAGTTTTTCAGATACATAGTATGGGATATTTATGGGGTCAATTAATTTTCGACTGAGATTTCAAAAAAAAAGGTAATGTGTAGCCATGTTAGATTTCCTTCAAGGATCCTCTCAGAGGGTGATATATGAATCTCAGGGTGACTCTTAACCAGAAATTGATTTTTTTAGGGGGGTCCGGTCATGGGGCCTGAACTCTGGGCCTGGGCGCTGTCCCTCAGCTCTTCAGCTCAAGGCTAGCACTCTACCACTTGAGCCACAGTGCCACTTCTGGCTTTTTTCTTTTTGCTTATGTGGTGCTGAGGAATTGAACCCAGGGCCTCATGCATGCAAGGCAAGCGCTCTACCACTGAGCCACCTTCCCAGCCCTTATCCAGAAATTGAGAGCAAAAGATTTCGAAATTCCAGGAACAGGAAACAGACACTAAGGGAAGTGGAAAAAAATAGAAAGTGCAGCCCATCCAGGATAGAGGCCAGGTGGCTTCAGAAGGTCAATCTGTATGAGTGGTGGTATTAAAGCTTTTTTTGTCAGTTATGGAGCTTGAACTCTGGGCCTGGGTGCTGTTCCTCAGCTCTTCAGCTCAAGCTGAGTGCTCTACCACTTGAGTCACAGCACCACTTCTGGTTTTCTGGGTGTTTATTAGGAATGGGTCTTACCCACTTTCCTGCCTGGGCTGGCTTTGAACCAAGATCCTCAGATTTCAGCCTCCTGAGTAGCTAGGATTACAGACATGAGCCACCAGTGTCCAGACATCATGTACTCTGGATCTGGAAATGTAGGTATAGGGGGCTTTGCTTTGTTTTTGTTCTTATCCTTCCTTGTTAATTTACTATTTGGAAAGAAATGGTCACTCTGTTCCATTAGGTTTTGGAAGTATATTTTTTTTCTCCAAAGTTTATCTTGAGTCTCAGAAAAAACACTTTCAGTTTGAGCTTCTGAGCAATTTTGGAACTGTCAAGCTTACAGAAATGTGTATAGAGGAACTAAACACATTTTGTATTATGAGGCAGGAACAATACGTTTTAAGAAGCCAAGGGTGAAGTGTTACATTATAAGGAGATGTGTGTTGGTGTCCAGTTGATTCTGAGTTCTCTGGCCTAATCAGTGTCTTAATTCCTTGATAGTATTGAGTCTTGGTGAAGAATAGGTATAAGGACCTTGCTGGAGGAAGTAGTTCATGTAGCTAGAAAGAGATTCTTGGATCACTCTTGTCCTCCTCCTATACCTGTCTCTCTTTTTCTTCTTGTCAACCACCATGTGCACTGCTGTGATCAGTCAGGCTGTCCCTGTCATGATTACTAACACTTCTGAAAATGTCCTTCCACTCAGAGGTGGCTGATCTCAGCACTTTGTCTTCATGTTCGTAGCTTAACTAGTGCATGCATGGTGGTGGTAATGAGAGAGGATCTTCATTTATTGAAAGGATAATATATGAGCAATCTCTATATATTTTGTTTAATTTTCAATTCCAGTAACTTTTCATGTTCTACTAGTTTTATAAAAGACCTGGTAAAATGTAAATCTCCTTGCTGTGTCACTATTATAAACTAATAAAAAGAAGGCCCAACAACCCTATGTATGCAATGATTAACAAGTTTACAACACATTAGATTCTTTTGTATAGGATCACATTTTCCATTTGATCTTTGTTCTTTCCCTGAAGAATTTATTTCAGAGCAGGGTCATTACTAGTATATTTCTTCGTATTTGTTATTTCGTCAAAAAAATATATGTTTCCATTTAAATGATGCTTTCAATAGATTTGGAATTCCATTCTCTGATACAGAGAGGAGAAATAACAATGAGAGAGCTCTAGGCAAAGATGAGGGGGAAATGATAGGAAAGAAAAGTAGCTAGAAAGTCACAATCTACAGCATAGCCCTGGGAAAGTATCAGCCAGCCTGATACAAGAGAAAAGTTGTACCATGATTTACTCACATATAAAGCAGGTCTATTACTGTTCAAGCACTCACATTATGCTTAGTCATTTTCTAGGATCAGCTTCTGGTACATTTGATGTTACTTTATGTAGCAAAATACTTGTAAGAATCATGACCAGCTAGAGTTTGTGAACAAACTTTATTCTGTCTAACGCACATTATCAGATAATGAGCCAATTACATGGCATACTTCCATGCATGCTACAGACTGTACTTCCTAAACCCAAGGTAGAACCTAAGATAAGGGTACAAATAGTGTCAGCTTTGGGAGCAGAAAAATGGAATACTCTATCCTTGAAATCGGGAATGTAACAAGTCTTTCTCCACGTTACATTCATTATTATTTCATCATAAATATTCAAAGCATATGGTCACTTGACATGTTCAGTGTGTTTATTACAAATTATTTAATACATATGATATTAAACCATTAAAATGGTATTAATATTCATATATATAACTTAGGGAAATTATACACAATAAATATACATATATAACTATTTTAAATATATCTGACATACTTTATCTAATGCAACATTGTATATTCATAGATATAAAAGTTCACTTATCTCGGGCGCTGGTGGCTCACGTCTGTTATCCTAGCTACTCAGGAGGCTGAGATATTGAGGATCTCTGTTCAATGCCAGCCTGGGCAGGAAAGTCCGTGAGACTCTTATCTACAATAAACCACTCGAAAACCGGAAGTGGCACTGTGGCTCAAGCAGTAGAGCGCTTGCCTTGAGCTGAATGTTTCTGCTAGTTCATATTTTTTTCATTGCTATGACAATATATCTCAGATGAGAAGTTTATAACCCAATGCTCAACATTTTGGAACACTTAAGATTGAACCCCTAACTTCCAGCCTCTGGCAGAAAGTCTCTGTATGGCGGACATCATGTAAAGAAGGTGTTTGAGAGAGAAAGTTCCCCTGATGAGAAAGAAGCCATAGAGCAGGAAGACTTTGGTAGCGATCCATCCTCTGGAAAGCTTCATGGTTCTAGGAGAACCACTTTAAACAATCTCCAAAGGCAACATCTCCAGCATTCTTCTCACAGTAGGTACCACCTCCTGAAGGTTCCAGCATTTTCTGTCTCTGAGTCTTTAGAAGAAACACTCAAAATATATCCAACCCATAGCAAGATAGCCAAAGTTATTTTCTCTGAGTATACTTACTGATTTCCACCCCCTCACATTTCATTTAAGTTAATTTTTGTTTTGCATCAGTGGCTTCTCTTGTGACTTTGATATAGTTAGCTTTGTACAAGTTTGGATGATTTCCCATCGCTTCATTGGCCCAAGGATGAGGTTGCTGGCGTTGATTATTGTAGAAAGCATTGATGATGATCTATTGCAGATAGCTTTTGCATTTTGTCTTGGACATATTATGCATTGTGAAGAAGATTATGTCTACAGCTTATTACCTGCCTGAATGGCGGTCACCTTTTCCTCAGTTAGAACATGTGTACTGGGAGTGCTGATGTTCCCTAACATGACTAGGAGCAGTCTACTCTCTGAACCTTCAGCTTTTCCTTCCAGATGGGAGAATTGCTGTGTTACGCTCTTTGTAATAGACTCTTAAATCCTCTTTTGAGTAGGGAAGCTGAGGTCTCCTCTCTGATTGGATTGTGGAGAGAACACTGCTCAATTTTTAAATTGTCAGTCACTTTCATTAGTTTTAAGGTCATCTTTATTTGCTTTTCAGTCATTGCTAACACCAATTACCATGGCTTCTGGAGGCTCTATAAGGGGTGCATTAGCTTCCTCGTTGGTCTCTACATCTGATACTTTAAGATTCTGTCCTTCCACAATGTTTTCAAACTCAGGCCATATGTATGTACTCATACATTTGTCATCTTTCTATGTTCTAGGATCTCAAGGTCTCCTCCTTTACTTTGATGTTTTAAGTCCCAAAGCTGGAGTGCTCCTGGAGATTGTAGCAGCTGACATTCACCTATCACAGATTTTGCAATTTCTGATTTTTAAGCTTGTAACCTCAATTTAGTCTAGACCTGTCTTTCATTTACCCGTTCTAAATCCTACATGATTTAATGAATCCCCCCAGAGCAATTTTGCATTTGATTTCTAGACCCCCCAGAGTTTTTACCACACCAGGAGAGTTTTTTAATTGCTTCTTTCTCAGCTGGGATATAGTCACATAAAGAGGATAGTGTAAACTCATGTTCGAACATGTCAAAGTTGCACAGTTACACTTTTGATCTTTTGTGGAATGCCACCCCACACATAGAATCATGAGAAAGGAAACTTGATTTTTTTTTTAATTTTATATTATTTTATTTGAGAAAATACTGTACAGAGGGGTTACAATTACACGGGCAGGATAATGCATACATTTTTTACCAAGCATTGCAGGCTCCTCTTTTGTTTACCCTTCAATTCCCTTCCCAGCCTACCCCCTCCTCCCCACCCAATCATACCCCCCTCAACCCCCCACACCGACATTGTAAAGCTGGTTTTGACATGACATTTTGTACTTCTCATTGTTGTAACAGGTCCACCTGAATCCTTAAACGACTTGTTTGTCCCCATCTCCTCCACATGTTATACTGACATCAAATATAGTGAAAGCGGGGGTTACACTGTGGGGGAGGGACATACAAAGCAACAAAGAAATAATCTTATAAATGCGTTAGAAACACATGCATGAAAGAAAAGAAAACATTAAAATACATATTTAAGGGTTCGTTTTCCTAACATCACATTATCTGACCTTTTCAGCTTGACTCATAATTATACTAGATATTGCAAATAAGGGAAACCATGGGACCTATGCTTCTTTGGGCCTGGCTTACTTCACTTAATATAATTTTTTCCAAGCCTTTCCATTTCCTAACAAATGCGGAAATGTCATTCTTTCTGATGGAGGCATAGAATTCCATTGTGTATATATACCACATTTTCTTGATCCATTCTACTGAGGGGCATCTGGGTTGGTTCCATATCTTAGCTATGATAAATAATGCTGCAATAAACATAGTTGTGATGATAGCTTTAGTGTGGTCTTGTTTGTAGACATTAGGGTAAATGCCCAAAAGTGGGATTGCTGGATCATAGGGAAGATCTATGTGAAGTCTTTTGAGGGACCTCCATACTGCTTTCCAAAGTGGTTGAACAAGTTTATATTTCCACCAACAATGAAGTAAGGTTCCCTTCTGTCCACATCCCCTCCAGCATCTGTTGTTGTTAGAGTTCTTGATTTTTGCTGCTCTAACTGCAGTGAGGTGGTATCTCAATGTTGTTTCGATTTGAATTTCTTTTATGGCTAGGGATGTTGATCATTTCTTCATTGGCCATCCTTCTTTCTTCTTCAGAGAAGCTTCTCTTTAAGTCTTTCGCCCACTTATTTATTGGGCAGTTGTTTCTTTGAGGATTTGTTGTTGGGTGGTTTAATTTTTTGAGTTCCAAGTATATTTTAGATATGAGACCCTTGTCCGTTGTATGGCTAGTAAAGATCTTCTCCCAATCGGTGGGCTTTCTATTGATCTTGCTAGCTATGTCATTTGCCCGGCAGAAGCTCTGCAACCTTATGCAATGCCATTTGTCCAACCTTTCTTTGATTTGTTGTGTTTCCGGGTCTCTATTCAGAAAATTTCGGCCTGAGCCAAGGAGACCTAGGGTTTCTCCTATTCCATCCTGTAATGTTTTCAGAATGTCTGCTTTGAGTTCAAGGTCTTTGATCCATTTGGAGTTGATTCTGGTGCAGGGTGATATATAAGGATCTAGCTTTAGTTTTCTACATGTAGTTAACCAATTTTGCCAGCAACATTTACTGAAGAGGCTGTCTTTCTTCCATTCTATTGTTTAAGCTTCCTTATCGAAGATTAGATGGCTATAGGTCTGTAGGTTCATTTCTGGGTTTTCAATTCTATTCTATTGGTCCTGAGGTCTGTTCTTATGCCAATACCAAGCTGTTTTGATTACTATCCTTTATAGTAGAGTTTGAAATTTGGTATTGATATTCCTCCAGGAGTGTTCTTTCCGTTGAGGAGCGTTTTTGCTATTCGGGGTCTTTTATTGTTCCATATGAATTTTTGGATTGCCTCTTCTATTTCCTTGAAGAATGAGGTTGGAATTTTGATAGGTATCACGTTGAATTTGTAGATAGCCTTGGGAAGTATTGCCATTTTCAGGATGTTAATCTTTCCAATCCAGGATCATGGGAGGTTTTGCCATTTTTTAAGTTCTGTGTTGATTTCCTTTTTCAAGATTTTAAAGTTTTCATCATAGAGGTCCTTCACATCTTTAGTTAAGTTAATTCCTAGGTATTTTATTTTTTGTGGGGCTATTACAAATGGAGTTGCTTTCCTAATTTCCGCCACACTTTTCTCATTGTTGGCATACAGAAAAGCCATTGATTTTTGGGGGTTAATTTTATAACCTGCTATTTTGCCAAAGTTTTGAATCAGCTTGAGTAATTTGGGAGTGGAGTGTATGGGATTCTTTAAATACAAGATCATGTCATCTACAAAGAGGGAGAGTTTTATTTCTTCTTTCCTTATTTGGATCCCCTTTATGTCTGCATCTTGTCTTATTGCTCTAGCTAGGCATTCTAACACTAGATTGAAGAGAAGTGGAGAGAGTGGGCATCCTTGTCTTGTTCCTGAGTTAAGAGGAAATGGCTTTAGTTTTTCACCATTGAGTATAATGCTGGTTGTAGGTTTGTCATATACAGCCATTATTGTATTGAGGAATGTTCCATGGATTCCTAATTTTTCCAAAACCTTCATCATAAAGGGGTGTTGGATCTTGTCGACTGCTTTTTCTGCATCTATTGAGATAACCATGTGGTTCTTGTTCTTGCTCCTGTTGATGTGATGAGTAATATTAATTGATTTGCGTATATTGAACCAGCTTTGCATCCCTGAAATGAATACTGTTTGATCGTGGTGTATGATTTTTTGGATGAATTGTTGAAGTCGGTTGGCCAAAATTTTGTTGAGAAGTTTTGCATCAATGTTCATCAAAGAAATGGGTCTATAGTTCTCTTTCTTTGATGAGTCCCTGCCTGGTTTTGGGATGAGGGTTATGATGGCTTCATAGAATGTGTTCGGTAGTGAGCTTTCTCTTTCAATTTCATTGAAGAGTTGGAGAAGAATTGGTGTGAGCTCTGCTTTGAAGGCCTTGTAAAATTCCGCTGTAATACCATCTGGTCCTGGACTTTTCTTAGCTGGGAGGTCTCTTATTGCTGTTTCTATTTCAATGCTTGATATGGGCCTGTTAAGATAGTTTAACTCATCTTGGTTTAGTTTTGGCATGTCAATATTTGCTAGGAAGAGGTCCATTTCTGCCAAGTTGTCAAACTTATTAGCATAAAGTTTTGAGAAGTATTCCCTTATAATGTTCTGAATCTTGGTTGTTTCCGTGGTGATGTTTCCATTCTCATCCCTGAGTTTATTAATTTGGGTGTGTTCTCTTCTTTTTCTGATAAGATTTGCTAAGGGTCTGTCAAGTTTTTTAAGTTTTTCGAAGAACCAACTCTTTGTTTTGTTGATTCTTTCTATAGTTTTTATGGATTATAATTCATTTAATTCTGATTTAATTTTGATTATTTCTTTCGTCTAGTGGATTGGGGTTTATCTTGCTGCTCTTTTTCAAGGAGGTTTAGATGTGTCATTAAATTGTTAGTTTCAGATCTCTCCAATTTGTTGATGTAGGAGCTCAGAGCTATAAACTTGCCTCTGAGTACTGCCTTTGCTGTGTCCCAGAGGAGCTGGTAATTTGTGTGTTCATTTTTGTTGAATAGCATGAACATTTGAATTTCCTTTCTAATCTCTTCCATGACCCACTCTTGATTCAACAGTGTGTTGTTCAGCCTCCATGTGATACCGGACTTTCTTTGGTGGCTTTTGGTGTTGAGTTCTAATTTTATTCCCTTGTGGTCAGAGAGAATGCAAGGTATAACTTCAATGTTTCTGAATTTAGACAAGTTTGCTTTGTGACCTAAAATGTGGTCTATTTTAGAAAAGGTTCCATGTGCTGCTGAGAAGAATGTGTATTCTGATGCTGCTGGGTGAAATGTTCGGTAAATGTCTGTTAAGTCTATTTGATCTATGCAGCTGTTTAGATCTGAGGTTTCTCTGTTGAGTTTTTGTCGAGTTGATCTATCTAGTGGGAAGAGTGGTGTGTTAAAATCCCCAACAATTAATGTCTTTGGATCTATATGGGATTTGAGGGAAAGTAGTGTTTCTTTGATAAATTTGGGTGCTCCATTGTTTGGCGAATAGATATTTAGAATTGTAATATCCTCCTGAAGGAAGATCCTTTAATTAATATGTAGCGACCATCTTTATCTCTTCTCACAAATTTTAATTTGAAGTCTATTTTATCTGATATTAGGATTGCAACTCCCGCCTGTTTATGAGGGCCGTTTGCTTGGTAGATTTTGTTCCAGCCTTTAACATTGAAAATGTGTTTGTTTTTACGGGCAACATGTGACTCCTGTGGGCAGCAGAGAGAAGGGTCTTGTTTTTTAATCCAACTAGACGGTCTATGTCGCTTAATTGGAGAGTTTAGTCAGTTAACGTTAAGAGATAGGACTGAGAGGTATTTGGGAGTTCCTGCCATGTTATCCACCTTCTTGGGGGCTGCGAAAACTGGGTTCTTCCTATGGTTCTTGGATTCTCAGTTTGGGTGCAGTTTGTTGGCCTTTATTGTGGTCTGGTTGGTTTTCTATGTGTAGGACATCTTTAAGAATCTTTTGTAGGGCTGGTTTGGTGGAGATGTATTGTTCCAATTTTTCTTTACTGTGGAAGGTTTTTATTTGGCCTTCAGTTATGAAGGAGAGCTTAGCTGGGTACAGTATTCTTGGTTGATAGTTGTTTGTTTTTAGGGCATGGCATACATCATTCCAGGCTCTTCTTCCTTTGATTGTCTCTGCTGAGAAATCTGAGGTGATTCTAATTGGTTTCCCTTTATAGGTGATAGCCCTCTTCTCCCTGACAGCTTTAAGGATCTTTTCCTTGGTCTGAATTGATCCTGTGTGGATTATAATGTGACGGTGGGATGTCCTATTCTGGTCTGGTCTATTTGGGGTTCTAAAGGCTTCTTGTATCTGAATAGGCCTATCTTTTTGCATGTTTGGGAAGTTTTCTTCTAGGATCCTTTTAAACAAATTTCCTAGACCATTAACTTCTGTTTCTAGGTGCTCCTCTACACCCATTATCCTTAAGTTAGGCCTTCTGATGGTGTCTTCCATGTGTTGAATAGATCTATCATATTTCTTGGACTTGTCTTGGATGGTTGTATGTTCTTTCTCTATGATATCTAGGCTGTCTTCAATCCCTGAGATTCGGTCTTCTGCATGGTCTAACCTGCTGTCAAGACTCTCTACTTTGTTTTTTATCTCTTTTCCTTCTAATTGGTCAGCTTTGATGGCTTCAAGTTCTTTGTTGAAGCTCTGTTTTAAGTCTTGTATGAATCTCTTTTCTTCCTTAATTTGGTGTTCAGTGTTTGTCCTCAAATCACTTAGTTGATTGGATATGGTTTCTTTGGACTCCCATTCCTTCTGTTGGGTTCCATTCAGCTTTCCCTTTGTGGTCTCCCTGACTTCCTTCAGCTCTTTGTTAATGGATTCTATGGATGCCTTTAGTGATCTTTGTATGTTCTCTACCTGCTCTCTCAATTACTGTATTACTCTTTGATAAGCTTCCTCCTGTTCCTGGGATTCCTGTAGTTCTCTTTGAGTGTTCTCAGCCTGCTCACGCCATTCCTCCCTTTCTCTTTGAGTATTCTCAAGTTGTTCATGCAAATCCTTTATTAGTTTTTGAGTAGCTTCCTCACGCTTATGATATTCCTGTATAAACCTCTGGGATGCCTCCATTGTCTCCCTATCACGCTCATATGGAGTCCATTGTACATTGTCAAACTTCTCATTTATCATGTTTGCTAGTAGTGTTTGTAGAGCTATTTGGGAACTCTCCTCTGGATTATTCATTATCTGTTCTAATCCCTGATTATCAAGATTGGGAATTGAGATACCCGAATTTGCCATTTTTCTTGTGTTTTTCCATCTTACTCTGCCCATTTGAGATGAGGATAGCACCAGTTTTGTGCTAGAACACTATCTTAAGGCAACCATCAAGCAAAGTTTGCATTTGTACAGTCAATTGTCTACAGACACAATCTAGTTCAACAGATACATCTATTCAACATCAAACAACTATATGTTAAAGGACTTCGAGCCGCAGAAAAGAATTTGGAAAACCAGAAATTATTAGGATTAGGGAGAGATGTGGGTAAAAAATAGGAATAGATTGGTGTGGGGAGGCACAGGGAGAGTTAACTACGTCCTAGTCACAATGCAGGAAATGGGTTGGGTAGGATACAAGTAGAGAGAGAGAGAAAGAGAAGAGAGGGAGAGGTGAATGAAAAGAAATCAGAAAAAAAATAGAAACGGAAGGATTAATGTTATTACAGAGATTAAAAGACCGTCTATTTAGAGAGGAATGTGATTATGTTGAGAGAAAGGGAGGGACATAGAGGAGGTGTGAAAAACTTTAAGGATGGGAAAGGGAGAAGAAAAGATCAGAAGTTCAGTAGAGCTAGACAAAAAACAAAAAGATAATTAAGAAAGAAAGAAAAAGAGAAAGAAGACAAGAAAAGAAAGGAAAACGCTCATTCCCATATTCCTAAAATAAAAACTAAAAGAGGAGGAAAAAAAAGTTAATGGAAAACAATTGTTTTTTTCAGAAGAGGCAAAAATTAAAGATTAATAAAGTTTTAGAAGAGAAAAAAATTTATATATATATATATATATATATACATATATATATATATATATATATATATATATAAGGTAACAAAAAACAAAAAAACAAACAATAAAAAAGAAAAGAAGAAGAAGAAAAAAAAGTCTTTTGATTTTTTTTCGGGATGGGGTAGGGGTGGGAAGAATCCTGTATCTCCCTTATGTCTGTAACCAGTCTCTTGTTGGAGTCTCTGGTCAGCTTGAGGTCCTGTGGCTTGATTGGTTTCTTAAGTCGGTTTGTTGGAAGAGGCAGAAAAATGCTCTGCTTTACCCAAGATTTTGAGATCTCCCTCCCAGGTTAGTTTTCTGGGAGGGTGATCTGCTTTGAGAATACAAAAGAGGGGGATGCGGTGATGAGGCTAGGTTCTGGGTAGAGTTGAGGCCTTTCGACAAACAGTAGCTGGAAACTTGATTTTTTTATAGTGAAAATTCTAATTAGTTGCTTTACCACTGACACTAGAAATTTTGATAGTGCCTCTTCTCTGATATCTCTAGGGAAATCTGAAGGAAGTAGTTTTACCATCATAGTTTTTGTTGTTTCACACTGCTGCTACTGTATCTTCTTATTTGCTTCCTCCTAGCTCTCAATACTTTGTTCATTTTGACACCTAGAATATCCCTGATCCACACTTATCCACTGTTCCCCATTAGAAAAACAAACTACTGCATAGTTTGATTTATGTTAATTCACATTTTGTTCAGAAAAATATTGCCTGGTGATAAAAAATACCATAATTGCAGTTACCTTACTTGAGTTCATAACAGAGTAGGTTAGTGTTATAGAGGGTCACTGTGTATTTATGTTTCTTTTTTTTGTGAACATACTGTACAGAGGGGTTACAATTACATGGGCAAGGTAAGGAGTACATTTCTTATCAAGCATTGCAGCCTCCTCCTTTGTTTACCCTTCATATCCCTTCCCAGCCTCCCCTGGCCCCCCACCCAGTCCTCCTCCCCACCAAAGTTGTAAAGTCCGTTTTCGACACGACAACTTGTACTTCTCATTGTTGCAACGGGTCCACCTGTATCTTTAAACGACTTGTTTTTCCCCTCCCCCTCCGCAAATTATACCGACATCAAATATAGTGAAAGCAGGGATTATACTGCAGGGGAGGGACATACAAAGCAACAAAGATATAATCTTATAAATGCATTAGAAATAATTGCATAAAAGAAAAAAACATTTAAATACATATCTAAGGGTTCATTTTCCTAACATCACCTTATCTGACCTTTTCTGCTTGATTCATACATATACTAGATATTGCAAATAAGGGAAACCATGGGACCTATGTTTCTTTGGGCTTGGCTTACCACGGATTGGGAGAAGATCTTCACTAGCCATACAACGGACAAGGGTCTCATATCTAAAATATACTTGGAACTCAAAAAATTAAATCCCCCAACAACAAATACTCAAAGAAACAACTGCCCAATAAATAAGTGGGCTAAAGACTTAAATAGAAACTTCTCTGAAGAAGAAAGAAGGATGGCCAATAGACACATGATGAAATGCTCAACATCCCTAGACATAAAAGAAATGCAAATCAAAGCAACATTGAGATAACACCTCACCCCAGTTAGAATGGCTAAAATCAAGAACTCTAATAACAACATATGCTGGAGGGGAAGTGGACAGAAGGGAACCTTACTTCATTGTTTGTGGGAGTGTAAACTTGTTCAACCACTTTGGAAAGTAGTATGGAGATTCCTCAAAAGACTCCACATTGAGCTCCCCTACGACCCAGCAATCACACTTTTGGGCATTTACCCAAATGTTTACAAACAAGACCACACTAAAGCTACCAGCACAAACATGTTTATTGCAACATTATTTACCATAGCTAAAATATGGAACCAACCCAGATGCCCCTCAGTAGATGAATGAATCAATAAAATGTGGTATATATACACAATAGAATTCTATGTCTCCATCAGAAAGAAGGACATTGCCCCATTGTTTAGGAAATGGAAATGCTTGGAAAAAAAGTATATTCATGTTTCTTGAGAGTAGAACATTGTTCATGAGGATAAAGGACTTACTACAATTGAACCATGATAGATGTATGTTTCCATTACTTTTTGCTTTGTGCAATATTCTTTTTCAGATCTCAGAACTCCCACTGCTTCCATGAGTTTATGTGCCATTAAATAATCAGGACTTGTATTTTTATGAGTTGTTGCTGTGCTGCACTCAGCTTTCTTCTTGCTTTATTTTCTCTCTTCTCATAAATCTTTTATGTGTATATTTCCTTAAGTGTCTAGATTATATCTTTGGGGCTTGACATTGTTCTCCTGGCATACCCCTAAGCCAATTCTCTGCAATAAATTAGGGAAGAGTGGAGGATGTTTCTTGTTTTCATCTATCTTTAGAAATTCAGCATGAGGAGTCTTGTTGCTTATGATGCCATCTTTGCAGCAGAGAAGAGGAGAGCTCAGAGTGACACTTTGAAGCGAACCAAGGAGCTGAATGTGACAGCCAGGGCAGGTCCGTGTTTTGTGCTCAGATCTGCTCTACTGAACTTTTACTCAATTTATCCTTTCATGTCAAAAGCCATGTGTCAGAAATAGATGTTGGGTTTCTCAATTATATAAGTGTCAACCACTTGCCAAATGATATAGACTAGGAGAGGGTTGATGAAAAGAAACTCATGAGAGTTGATAATATCTTCTGTTTCATAACAGAAATTATCACACTAGCAAGTTATACAAATCCAAATGTGTAACACATATCAAAAGATAGAGTGTCTATAGAAATATATACACAAACATGTGCACATACACAGACAAGTATAAATGTTTGTCTGAATGTGTGTACATATTCAAAAGATAATTTGTGTATATATGTATACCCTATATTTAGTGACTAGATGAATCCATCTAGACTCATGATTTCAAATATTATCTTTGTGCTCAGATTTTTGAATTTTTATATTTCAAGCTTCATTTCTTCTCCTAATAACCAGGCCCAAAATTACAACTGGTCACTGAATATTTATTCTCCATTACCGTATGCCTATCAGATACTACTTTCAAATTTTCCACCTGAAAATTTTACTGAATTGCTTTTATATGTCTTTATTATTATAATTTTATTGTCTTTAAGTCGTTTAAATTCAACATGTCAGTTTGTGAGTATAATGCATCTTGATCAATGTTATACCCATTCCAACATTCTCCCCCATCTAACCCAACCCTGTCTACCTCTCAGTTATTCTAGTTTTCACTTACACACATACACACACACACACACACACACACACACACACACACGCACCCCCACATATATATGTGTATATATATATAGATATAGAAATATATATATTATGATTACATTCTCTCACATTTCTACTTTTTATTTCCTCTTTTAGTCTTTTTTCATTCTAAGCAATCTCATATTTTTTACTTGGGTTAATAAACAAACAAAAGAAACATTATAAGTTTTCCTAAACTCTTGTCTTCATCTTGTAGTCCAACACAATCAGTTATCAGTTCCTGTTTGTTATTTAAGTAAGATGTTCACCCTCTCATCTGAATTCTTTAATAGCTGTCCTAAGCATTTTGCTCTTACTCTTCCATATTTTACTTCTAAAGAGTATTATCAACAATTCATTAAATGTTAATTTGTGTATAAATCAGTGTTCATTATCACTCCACTAAAAATGTATAGCTGTTTCTTTTCTTTAGGATCTATATAATTTAAAACAGTCCTGCACCTCGACAATATAATTTACTGAAATCTCACAGATAGAAGAGCTAAAGCACATAGAAACTCAGTTCACCTGAATTAGCCAGTCAATAGAGCACAATATGGTGTGAACATAGTCTTTTTCAATGTGTGTGATTTAATCATGGAAGTCTGTGTTTCAGTAGCATTTTATGTGAACCTGAACATACATGCATTTGCTTTTCGCTTCCTTACACTTAACCTCTTGTAATTCATATTATTTTAGTCTGTTACTAATTCACACTGAATAGCTAGAATTCTCCAGATACTACAGAAATAATTCTGCACCACACCCACTGTATTTGCTCATTTCTTATACAAGAAAACTCTTTGACCAAAAATTTATAACTTTCCCACTCTGGCCATTCCTGTACTTAACTTTCATCTTCTCACTCTAATTTGACTTCTTTATTAAAACTTTTATAAGCTCTGCTTCTGGTGTCACATTGCTCTACATGTGAGGATTAACATTCAATTTTTATAACCAATGCCCATTAACACAATAAATTCACATCTACTATAATCTCATTTTATTTTTTGTGATGTCAATGAGAAAAATGATAACAAAGAAACATTTAATATTAATTTAGAAAATAAAATTATTAACACTTTAATATAACCAATCATGTTTTTTTCATCCACACACAATTTTAAGTTTATTCTGAAATAGTTAATGACTGTTCAGATTTCTTTGTGACTGTGTGCTGGTACTGAGTCTTGAACTCAATCTCTTTCACACTGGTGGCTTTTTTGCCCAGGGCTGGTGCTCTACCACTTGAGGTATCACTACAGTGCTAGCCTTTTGCTGATTTATTGGACATAAATGTCTCTAAGTTGGCTTCAAATTGAGATCCTTTTCTTCAGCATCATAAGTAGCTAGGATTGCAGATGTGAGTCACCAATGCTTGGCTTCTAGGTTCTTAAACATGAAAATATATTTAAATTTTAGTGAATAACTAAATTTACTGAAATAGAAATTTCCACTATTCTGGTTAAATGCTCCAAAGACCCACAGCGAGCTGACTACAGAATCAGCTTCACTATGTGGCACTATTTATAATAGCCAAATTGTGGGATAGTCCATATGCCCACCAATGGGTGAATAAAGTTTTTTAATGTGATATGAAGAAGACTTAGTCATCAGAAGAAGGAAACAGCATCTTCGCTGGAAATGAGTCCAACTGGAGATCATCATGTTAAGGGAAATGAGCCCCATAAGTCTATGTATCACATTTTCATTCATATATGAAGGCTAATATTAATATTAGCTGTATTAGTCATGAAAGCAAATGGAGAGTTATTAAAAGACAGATGGAGAATGAGAAAGGGAGAATTGGAGGGGAAACTAAGAAAAATAAAGTAAATACAATTACAATACATTGTACACATGTATGTACCTATGTATGTACACAAGTTTGTGTAGATGGATGGATGAATGAAGATGCCATAAGAACACACTTTTGGATAATGAATGTATATTAAGTTTAAATTATATTGCAACAATGATGCCCACAAGACGTTATAGTGGAAATGAACTTTACAACTTCAGGCAGGTGCGGGGAAGCAAGGTAGGTGGGGGCAGGAAGGGTTAGTGGGAGAACAACAAGTGTAGGGGTAACAATGCTAGACAAGAAATGTACTAATTACCTTACTCATGTAACTGCAATCCTTTGTACAGTATCTTTACAATAAAATGAAATTAAAATTAAATAAAACTGGACTTCTAAACATGACTCTTTAACAGTAATGAAGTTTCATGCTTTGGTTTGAATATTCCTTCTAGAAAATTTATTTGAATTTTAACTGAGATCCTAATATCACAAAGAGGAGGTGGGGTCTTCAAAAGGTAACTGTCCCTTGAAGACTGTTTATCCTTTCTAGGAAAATCTTAGACCATGTTCTCTATCAGACAGCACCTCTCTTGCCTTTTGTCTGCCACAATGGAGAACAAAACACATGTGTGCTTTAAGGATGACACACAAAAAAAACATAGGTCCAATTGGTTCCCTTATTTGCAATAATTAGTACACATATAGGATAACCTTGGCAGATAGCAAAATAGCTCAATATCTATGTCCATATGACCATATATGATGATTCTAAGTGAAATGAATTCTAAAACATGGAGACAAGAGGTTTTTCTTTGCTGTTGTTGTTTTTAATGTGCTATGTGATTTTGTGTTTCTTTTGTGTATTCTTCCCCCTATGATTTATCCTTTGTTGGCACTGAATTTGATATTGGTACCATATATATTGTATATAAGTTTATCTGAATTAGGGAAGGGAAGAGGAACAACAAAATGGTGATAGGAAGGACAAAGGGGAAACCCATGCAACAGCAATACTCACAAGACAAAATGATCTGTACAACCTGGGGATATAGGGGAGGGAAAGTGTGAAAAAAATGAGGGAGGGGGTAACAAGTTCAACAAGTAATATACTCATTACCTTACTTATGGAACTGTAAACCACATGTACATAACCTTGACAATAAAAAGTAATATTAAAAAATTTTATAACGATAAAGAAATAGCGTTTGATTTAGAAAAGAAAGAAAAAAAGATAACTGAACCATATCCTGGGTTTCACAACCTCCATTATCATGACACAAATGAATATTTCTGTAACCACTACCAGCCTAGTTATTGTGTACTGTGGGAAAAGAATATGTACAAATACAGTTGAAATTGATAATTTATCATCATCAAATTACCAATTCTTTACAAATAATTATCTCTGGAAATAGTAATCTTTATATAAGCAAATAAGATATTTTGAAACCAATTAACAAATGTATGTAATAAATACTTCCTAAGTCTTAATCTATATGTGTTAATACAGGTTAATGACAAGTATATATGAGATTCCTTTGTACTTTATATTTTATTTTTCCAGGGTATAGTTTATATTTTATAAGAACTTTCCCCCTATGTAGTTTTATTTGAATAAAAATGGACATTTTGCTCATTATTTCTTCCTAGGAAAGCAGTGTAACTTTTTGATAGCATGCTCATTGTTTCAGTTTTAATCATAATATAAATGATATTTAAAGCATGAGAGAGGAAATGGATACATAATATGCAAACACCACACAATTTTATTATGAAAGAGTGGAACATGGTATATCTGATTATTTGTGTTTGCTTTGACCCAATCACCCACATACATAGAGATGATAGCACATATCAAACAAACTTACAATTTTTATTTATAAAAATGAATTTTGTATTCTTATACTGTGCCCTTTTAATATTTTTCCTGTAGCTTTTTGACATACTAAAATTTTTCTAAATGCATTTAGAATTTGTCTTTTTTTGTTGGTAGTGGGCTTGAACTCTGGGCTTGGCACTGTCCCTCAGCTCTTCAGCTCCAGGTAAGTGCTCTACCTCTTGAGCCACAGGGCCATTTCAAGTTTTCTAGTGGTTTATTGAAGATAAGAGTCTCATCCCTTTCCTGCTGGGCTGGTTTTGAACCATGATCTCAGATCTCAGCCTCCTGAGTAACTAAGATTACAGGGGTATGCCACTAGCACCTGGCTTTGTCTATCTTTTTTTTAAGAGCAGGGGATTTTTGAATTATTTTGATGAGGTATTGCTCACATTGAGTTTGTCAACATATTCAAATATTAGCTTTCAGATTATTTATTGACATTTTATTCTACATGTATCTCCTTATGGACAATTTGTTTTTCATATATACTATTGGAAAGAGGTTAGTTTTTTAATGGAAAATCTATTGCCACTACAACACTATTCACTAGAGTGAAGATATAGAATCAGCCCAGATGCCTCTCAATGGACAAATGTATCGAGAAAATGTTGCATATATCCACAGTAGAATTTTACTCATCCATTTAGAAAGAATGACATTGTATTACAAATAATAGAATGGTAAGTCTTGGAAAAATTATATTAAATTAAGCAAGCCAGATTCAGAAAAACTAAAGTTGCATGTATCCCTCTTTTGTGGCATATAGAATGTGCCTCTAAATCTTTAAGTAAACACGTTGGGAGGCATACAAATGCCTACCACTGAATTTACTGAGATATAATAGACTCTAAGTAGAGCTCCAATTTTTAAAGAAAGACTAGATCAAAGCCCAAGAAAATAAACACCAGACGATGGGTACTTGACAGATGTGTGTTGGACCTAAAGTGTCAACACAAATGAAAGGGAAAGAGGGAATGATAGTCAATAATTCATTGCATATACTACAAACTCAAGAAAGTAAGGGAAGTGATGGATCGAATCGGGTAAGAATGTTGAAGGGGTCACACTATTTGAAATGTGCTGTATTCATGAACTGTTTACTAAATGATACCTCCTTTGAATAACTAATCAAAAATAATAGCATAATCATATTTGTCTGTGCACAGTTTCTTAATTACTAGAATCAATTTGTCCTTATATAATATGAGTAATGTGATTATAAATTATAAAATGTAGGCATAGATTAATATGATGCACTTCAGGTAAACATACATGCACATTTCTCATTTTTTCAGTATTTACTCATTTGATATAATTTTATTAACCTGACTCTTTTATATCTGTTTACAATGAGCATCTTATGGTCTTTACAAACATTATTTTAGATAGATAATGAGTAAAATTTTTATTCTTAAGGGTGATATTTTATTATATATTCATTTTAATTTCAATTTCATCTTCACTGCTCTTTTAAAAATTAATATTTTAGGGGGCTGAGAAGGTAGCTCAGTGGCAGCATGCTTGCCTTGAATGCCTGAAGCCCTGGGTGCAATTCCTCAGCACCACATAAGCAGGAAAACCCAGAAGTGGCTCTGTGGCTCAAGTGGTAGAATGCTAGCCTTGAGCTGAAGAGCTGAGGGCAGAGCCCCATGACAGACAAAAAAAAATAGTGATGTTTTTCCTATTTCCAAAAAGTCTATTTTCTATTTGTAGATATCATTTCTGTCAAATCTCTTTCTTAGATTCAATTTGCTATCATCTTTCTAAGTGTATGAGAAAGCAAGTATCATAATTCATTTACACTATTGCCTTGTTTCTATTGTATGCTTTAATAAATAAACCTGTACAATAAATATCGAAATATATCTTAGAGAGGAATAAATAATAACTTTTATGGTTGATGTGTGGATTCAGTGTCTAAGAATAACTAATATTTTGATGAGGTGATCAACATAAATGCAAACTTAAGTTGATCCAGCTAAAAAATTTGAAATTCTTAACATTTTTGTTGCATGTTTTAGTATACATATCAACAGAGAACCAATGTAGTGGGTTAGTGTGTAGTGTATTTATTATTTGGGAATTGTTCACTAAATCCGTCTATAATTCAAATTCCTGGGGTCAGATATCCTCCTGCCTCAGCCCTCCGGCTTCTGAGACTACCAGCTCCTATTGCAGAGTCCAGATAAAAAAAAAACAGTGATAAATAGCAATGGGGGCTTATCTGCTGGTTGGGAGTGGCAGCAAGTATGAATGAGCTCCTCAGTGAAGTGGGGACGAAAAGGTTCAGAGGCTGAATGGAATGCTTTACTGTCATCATAATGTGATTATGATAACCAAAATGGGCTTCCAAGTCAAGCCAAACACCAGAGATGTGTGACTAATATATATTTTATGCTATATGGTTGTTCAGAGTTGCAATTCAAAGTAGATAGTCTGCAAAATATAAACAGAGAGCATCTATACTTGGCTAAAATGCAATTGGAATTAACATAATAATTGTGCCATTTGGTCCCTTAATTTTATGGACTATAATAATTTATAGAAACTTTTGAGTAACATAGAAACAAGATCTTCTTGCCTTGTATAAGCCAAGTCTTCAATAAGCCAAAATGTTACTCTGTAATTTTTCCTTTAATAAATTGTAGAAGGCCCCAAAACTGTTTCCTAGGGTGTAATGAGTAAAGCATGAGTATATGAGTACATGAGTGATGCAGAAATAAGTGGATAATTCACAAATTTCTGGCTGATTTCTACAGAAAAGAAATGTAACACTCTCACGTCAAAGTAGTGAGCCTATGGGGGTCTGCTAATCAATTGATTCTTACCTTGTTTCATTTTATAGCAGACCCAGGTTTTCCTTAAAGAGCTCTGTTATTTCCCACAATTTTTAGAATGCAGAGTTTCAATACATAGAATGAATGGAAGATAGTATTTGATTTCACTATGCATGTATTAAAGACATATAGTAGATGAGTCCAAGTGGAAGTTAGGAGCATTACTTGTGTTTCCAATTACAAGCTAAAGGCAATAGTGCATTTGCAGAGGGACATCAGCAATTAATGGCAACATCAAAAAGTTACAACCAACAAGAAAAGTGATCTATGGCAGTAACATGCAAAAGCCTACTTAGCTATCCCACATGATGGATGTATCTTGATGGATATGTGTAAATTTCCAAAAACTTAATAATTATCTAGTTCTCCACGGTGAAATTTCACAAATTTCATTTATGTAACTCAAGTATTCTATTATTCTCAGTCTTAGATACAAGAATTTGTTCATTTATTGGTTATTTCTAAGTGTTTAATCAGATCAATTATTTAATATGTACTGAATCTTTTGTTTGAAAAGTTATTAAGTCACACTATTATATATCACTAGTAAAATTCTTAAGCTAATTTTAGCCAAAAATTTTAACATAGTTCTGTTTCTTAGCCTTTGACATTATTTTCCATTGCTTATGTTTATTAAATAAAATCAAAACATTTAATAAATTTAAACATGAAAGCCACCAGAGAAATAAAAGCCATATTGAAAAATTGAAAGCAAGCATTTTGTCCCTGAATTATTATATAGAGCAAAGTATTTGACTCCATTTGTTTTCCTTTCTTCTTGTTACCAAATATTACAGTAATGGAAAATTCATTTTTACTTTTTTGGTTCATTCAAGTGTACACATATAATGTGATGAGTTTCATTAGACATTATTTTCAGGCTACCAAACCAATGTTTGTTGGGTTTTTTAAATTAGTTATTCTGAGATAGTTAGGCCAAGGTTGTGCAGAATTCTGTAATAGTGGTGTTTGAATGGTCATAGGTGGTAGAATTCACAGAGAGAAGACACCGTAATTGGAAACAAGGCTTTGTCAAGGAGAGCAATTGTACAGGGGCAGTGATCTAATATTGCTAATTTGCTAGGTGATAATTAGCTTGTCTTCCCAGATATGATAAACTGTAGTAACCAGTGAATGGTCATTCTGCAGACAAATGAAGCTCTCAGGAGTGCAAGATAAAGCCATTCCAAATGAATTTACTGTATATACCAGTGAAATTTTCATTTTGCAATCATTTTTACTAATCATGAGCCCATTGGTTGAGACAGCTCCATTTTGAATAGATACCTTTTAACAATCAGAGAGCAAGGAATTTTATTAATATTTAATTTATGTAGCAAAATCATATCTTGTCACTAACCTTTTTATACAACAAAGCACACTATGTCTCTTTGCAATCAGATTGATTAATGTAGTGTTGCAGTAGTGTTCAAGCAATCTTATTATTAGACTTAATATTGGCCTGGAAACACAGTCGTATTGATACTGGTAAATTAAAAATTCCAAGAACGGAATGCAGTGCTACTTTATGTATAATTTCATATCATCATAAGATATACACAATCCATATAATCAATACTGCAATATTACAATTATTCTCTCTCCTTTTTTCTTCCAGTCCTTGGGCTTAAAGTTAGTACCTGGGTGGTGTCTCTGAGCTTCTTTCATCCAGACTAATACTCTACCACTTGTGCCACTCCTCCATTTCTGGCTTTTTGGTGATTAATTGGAGATAAGAGGCTCGTGGTCTATTCTGCTTAAGCTGCCTTTGAACCAAAATCTTCAAGTCTCGGCCTCCCCAATAGCTAGGATTAGAGACATGAGCCACCAGCACCTAGCATAGTTATTCTATTTTATTCTGAGTTATGGTTGTTAATCTCTGTGCCTAAATAATAAGATAAACTTTGTCATATGAAAGTGTGTATTATAACAAAAAACACTGTGCACAGAATTCAGAAGTTTTAAATGCCCTGTGAGGATCTTGGAATTGATGATCCATGAATAGAAGACTACTAATAAATCATCTGAGATGCTATATTTCCTAAAGATGAATTTACTAAGAGTATTGAAATAGTGACACTCTCCCTTAAAGTAGACAGAGACATATACTAGTTTCCCTGCATTTTTGAAAAATCATGTTAATTCTTGGTACTTACTTTTGTCAGAAGAGTGGAAAAGCCAATCAGTTCAATAGTCAAGCAAAATACAGGAGGTTTATTCTTCTCAGTCAGAACACCACATCTGGACAGCAGCTGTAACACCATTCACTGCTCAATTAAATTGATGGTTATTTACCGTCATTCTCCAAGGCCCATTGTCTGTTCAGTAAATTGAAGTAGATACGCAAATGGGGATGTGTTAGTAACCATCACTTTAAAGTCTTAGTGGGCCAAATCTTTGCAGTTTCACACTAAATGATCTATTTATAGGGTTATGTATGTTAGTTAATTCATTTTATTTGTCATTTTTATTATGATGAGTTATGTCAGATATTCAGTTTTATTTGTTGTGTTTATTATGATGTGCCTCTCCAGTACTTTTTTTCCAAAATAAATTCTGAATATTTGTATATGTTTGGAGAATTTTACAAATGCTTAGGAAATCACAACGGGAACATGTAAAATCAAAATAGAGTTACCAAACTTCCTTAATTTCTCATGCCTACTTGTAGAATAAAAATACATTTCGTTAATAAGAGTTTGTAACTCAGATTCATTGCCAGTATTTTCTCAGTCATATTTTCTCATAACATTTGTATTTGCTCAGAGTGTGTTAGAACTAAATCTAATGTCTCTAAACATATTTATAGTGTTATATAGTTCATTATCAAGCATCAAATCTAATATTTTTATTGACATATATCTGATAATTTATGTAGTCTGGAAATTGGCATAGGAGTCATAGATATACTATGATGCCTCAATATGCCTCTCATAAAACAAGAGTTTCAAAGTTGTTAGCATCAGAATGAAACATACTCAGAAATTCATAGCCTTTGTTTCTTGGGTTTAGAATCTTGAGGTCAGTTTAGAATCAAGGAACATTTATTCAGATCAGTTTGAACACCTTTATGTTTTTGGCTGCCTTGAATTTTACTTAATTGATAAAGTTAAATCTCATTAAATTAATACTAATTAATAAACATGTGAGAAATTTTGATCATCTCTAATGAAGAGGGCATTTTGTTATCTTTAAGTATTTGTACAAAGGAGTTGTCATCTAATAAAGCGGTTTACAGATACAATGTGTCTTGATCAGTGTCATCATTTCAACATTCTCACTCTCTCTTTGACCAACCCCCTTCCTTTACTTTTCTTAATTTCATAGTATATAACAAGGATTCCTGACTAAATCCACCCACCCTTCACCCTTCATTGGTCTACTCTCCTCTTTATACCACCCATTCTCTTCTATGTACTCATTTAGTGGTGTTCATTTTGTTAGGATTTGATCTAATCTTCATAGAGTCAATTATACTTCATTTGTATAATTATCCAATTGTTAAATCGTGTGTGTGTGTGTGTGTGTGTGTGTGTGTGCCAATCCTGGGGCTTGATCTCAAGGCCTAATCACTGACCTTGAGCTTCTTTTGCCCAAGGCTAGCACTCTACTACTTGAGCCACAGCATCATTTCCAGCTTAGTCTGTGTATGTGGTAGTGAGGAATAGAACCCAGGGCTTCATGCATGCTAGGCAAGCACTCTTCCACTAAGCCACATTCCCAGCCTCTATGTTAATTCATTTGTAACCACTAGTGTACAAGTCATCCAACAGTGTCTGTACCCATACCTAGAATTATAGGTACATACTATTTACTGCGTATGACAGAAACCATGTAACTTTTGTTTTTCTGGGTCTGGTTAACTTCACTTTTTTTTTGATTGTTAGCATTTACTAAAAGAGCACTCAGAGAGCACTCAGGAGCCTCCTCCCACTCCCCTCCTTCCCCCCTCCTCCCCATCCCCCTCCTTCCCTTCCTCTTCCTCCATAGTCATGGGACCTGGATGCTGTCCCTGAGTTCTTCAGTTCAAGGCGATTGCTTTATCACTTGAGCCACAGCGCCACTTCCAGTTTTCTGGTGATTTATTGGAGATAAGAGTCTCACGGACTTTCCTGCCTGGGCTGGTTTTGAATCATGATCCTCAGATCTCAGCCTCTGAATAGCTAGGATTACAGTCGTGAGCCACCACAGTCTGGCTTAGGTTACATTTCTTTAACAAATCCTGAACATACCCTATCAATGCCCAACTGATCCATCATTGTTAAAGAATGCAATACTGATGCTACTTTGGAAAAAAATTTGTGACAAATAATTTACTATAAATTAGAAAGTTCCAATTTTTAAAAAATGTGCAGTGTTATAAGTTGTGAGATTTGTCTGAATAGTGAAAATCATAGAAGCAATATTGCCCAAGAATTTTTGCATTCAATAAACTGCACTCTTGCAAACATAATTTAAGTATAAGATTTCAATTAATATATTTTTAAATATATTTAATCTTGCAGAATTTACAAAAATGGAAACAGCAATTGAGAGAAGAATAAGTTCCAAAACTTAAAAGTAATTGTAGATGAATGCTGGAAGACAAACTATTGCAGCCTACTGTGATAGTGCTTTGTAACATATTTTCTAGCCACTATATTAAAGCTGGCTCATTCCAAATATAATATACATTATGTTGATTATTTTTTCCATTTGTTTAAACAAATTTAAATGTTGAGTTAATCAGAATTTATACTTGTGATCTGAATTATTCACAAATTATAAATTTTTGTAAGGGCTTTTGCTTGTTTCTGAATTGCCTATGATGAGGGATAGTTCTTTACATGAAACCAAAGAAAGATGAGATTGCATTGGCTTATATTTTTTACTGCATGGAAAGTATAGAACTCTGATTTCTGTTATGGATATCTTTCATATAATCCCAAACCTACATTACACAGATACTTATAGATCATAACAATATATTTTACTGATTAAACCACACTTTTTATAGACCACTAGAAAATACAGACAGTGATGGAACTAGAACAGTTAATTTTGCATTACCAAATAGTTTGTAGTTTATGTATAAAACAAAACAAAAAAATGTGGAATGTAAGTTATCAGAAGTCCATATCATTTATGTAAACTTTCTAAGAAATACTCAGCAGCAAATATTCAAATCTACTAATTTATAAAAGCTGAGTAGAGATTTAAACATATTGGAAGAAGAGACCTGAAAAGTACAAAGAATTTGAAGCTGAAATGCTACTTATTATCATAATTGGTGTAAAAATAATATTCAGTGTTTAGCCTTAAATAAGACCAATATCCAATGTGTAGTATTTCAAAAAGTTATTTATTTGTATTATCATATGGTAAAACATAATGTAATGAGTTAGAAAATTAAATAGGCTAACTAGGGAAATTCCATAGTTTAAAACTTAAGAAGTAGCCAGGCAGCTGTAACCCTAGCTACTCAGGAGGCTGAGATGTGAGGATTGCGGTTCAAACCAGCTCAGAAAAGAAAGACTGTGAAACTCTTATCCCAAATAAACCACCAGAAAACTGGAAGTGATGTTGTAGCTTAAGTGGTAGAGCTATAGCTTTGAACTGAAATGCTGAGGGACAGCGCTCAGGCTCAGAGTTAAAACCTCATGACTGACAAAAAACTAAAACAAAATAATAATAGTAATAATAACTTAATAAGTAAGTTTTGAAAAAAAGCAGTAAAATTTAAAAAAATTACCAGATAAGCCAAGCACTGGTGGTTCATGCCTGTAATCCTTACTACTCAGGAGGCTGAGATAAGCCAGCCCAGGCAGGAAAAGCTATGAAAGTCTTATTTCCAGCAAATCACAAGAAAAATGGAAGTGGTGCCTTGGCTCAAATGGTAAAGAGCTAGCCTAGAGCTGAAGAGCTGAGGGACAGCGCTCAGGCCTAGAGTTCAAGCCCCATGAATGACAACAACAACAACAACAACAAAATCACCAAATAAATTAGTATTTAGCAGTGATATTTTGTTCTTTCAGAGAAAAAAATGCTTAATATATTTTTTCCAACTCTTTCCATTTCCTTATGAATGAGAAAATGTCATCATTCTTTCTGATGGAAGCATAGAATTTCATCATGTACATACACCATATTTTCTCAATCCATTCGTCCAATTGAGAGGCACCTGGGTTGTTTTACTGGACACGGATACTTTTCTTTCTTTTTTATTTAAGTGTCTAGTTTCTGATCATGTATGGTAGGTTAAGCATTAACATATATGTCTTATGTTTTCATTACTATTATGTCTATTTCTCATGTAATTCTCTATCTATAAATATTTCCCCATACATACTATTATGCATTGTAAAATATAATAGTACATGTTACATATTAGTACATATTTAATTTTTCTAGTGTACTACTTCCAAAATTTTCATCTGTTGCTATTCATCTGTTACGTCTGTTAGCTTGACCACAACTGAATGTTTTTGATGGAAAAAGATGGACTATTGTTATGACGAGATAACAATTGTCTTCAAATTCAAATTCACTTTGTGCATAGTTGAATTGGAGAGATCAGCTATTTTTCTTATTGTTATTTCTTCACCGTTCTCAGCTGGAGGTAGGCTGAAAGATTTATAGTAAATTTTCTTGAATTTTTTTAACCTAATCCCAGTCTTATTGATCATAGCTTGTTTCTTTTGAGAAACTAAGGATAAGGAAGGATGAATTCTCAGTCTTCTTTCTCTGGCATTAGTTTTATTCAGTTTGTCCATTACATCTATCAGGAATTTTTCTACTAGTTTGTCTTACAACATCAGTTCTCTAACAGATTTTAGAAAGGTTATGATTCTATGGGCTAATTCACTTTCACTCAATGTTAAGATGAATGGAATTTTGTTGTGTATCCCCTTCTCTCTGAGTAAGGAAGAGATATATCTAATATATCCTTTTAAATTATTAAGTAATTGTGCAAAGGGGTTTCAATTTTTTACACCAATATGTGACTACAATTCTTGAACAACACCCTTTTAATGCTCCTCCATCTGTCCTAAGTCACCTCAATTTACCTCACTCCATTTTGACATATGTACATTGAATATTCACTTACCCTTCCTCTCTTTACTTGTCTGACCTCAAACCCCCTTCCAACTATATATGTCCCAGCTACCTGGTATTTACTTTGTTAAACGGAAGATAGTTCTTCAATAGATTTATACTATTGAATACTTTGTAAAATCAATATTGAAATAATATCTGTCAGATGTATGTTGGCAAACTTCAATATTTGTGATAAAGGAGTAAATCTGACAGATATTATTTGAAACCAGGGTAATAATGAAGCAAAAAGCTAGCTTTAAAGTTTGCAATGGATTACCAATTCATTTGAGTTGTTACATATGTGAGCAGTATTACCTAGAAAAAAAAAAGTATGGCTCATGCAAGTAGTTTCTATTAAATTATTATGCTATTTAGATTATATACCACTTATATAGTACTTGTGAAATGAGAATTAGTGGAAATTAAAATTTCCATTAAAAGCAATTATTTAATCAGAGAAATAATATCCTCCCCAATTCTTTATTGGTTAATATTATTAAAGGAAGTTATGAAAATAGATTCTCTCTTCAATTCATAGTATCAGTGCCAATACTTTAGTAAAAATATATGCAGAACTATGGAGAATGATACTGAGGTTTAAAAAAATATTTTCTTTATTTTAAGTGAAATTGAATCTTTCAGAATTAACAAACCATTACTAATTACAAATTGACTAAGGTTGTCAAAATGTTTATGTTGTGAATAATTTAAAATTATTTGGCAAAATAAAAAGATATCAAGTCAAGAGTGACAATCAGCTTCTACTGCATTGCACAGATTTGCTGCATCAAATGAGACCCGGGCCAAGTGACTAGGTAAGTCACCACAGTTAGAAATGTAGTTAGAGGGAAAGGATTTTGAACATTATATAATAAAAGGTTAACCAGTAGGTTAACCAACAAATATACACAATTTGTGTGGATACAAATAAATTGAACATATTAAAACAAAAATTGAGAATGTACAAATCTGGACTTGCCTAATATCTATCTATCAATCTCTCCATGTGTATATGTAGATATAGAGAGATAAATAAGTAGATACATAGATATTTACAAATATATACACATATGTATGTGTGCATTTTCTCTCAAGTGACAGGAAGAATTCTTACATAGACTCTTTACTGTTCCATGTTCCAGTATGTTTATCACTCCAGTGTCTGATAAATCAGATGTTATCTTGGTATTGTGGGTATTATACTTGAATTTTTATGCCATTCTTTTAGGATAATTAGGGGTTACTTCTTATTACCATGACCTATACGTTTATTGAATTGAAATGAGTGGTTAAACTCAGAGCCCAGAATAAAACAAATCCATGTTGCTTTCTTTTATTTTTTTTGACTTGATTTATTACAAGAGAAACATTCAAAGTAGGAAATAAAAGAAGGGAAGTAAAGAAATAACAGCAGGTAGGGGACACACAATCACTGCTTAAATCTTACAACAGAGGAATTTGAGTTGACAATGAAAAATTAGCTTCTAGAAAGCCATTTTTATATTGGTTCCCTGTAGTGTATTTCTAAACTTTAAGAATGACCAACCCCTAGGAAAATAAAGCAAGAGGAAAAGACAACCATGTGAGTCAAGTCAATTTGACAAAGCATTGGTTTAATTCTCTTTCTCTCACCAGCTCTGGGAATAAGTGTGTTGCAACCAAAAGTAAATCACCAAGTGTAAGCAGAGCTTCCTAAAGCTTAATCTTATCCAATGTTGCATATTGTTAAAGAAGAAAGGGACAAATAAGAAGAAGGAAAGCTACAATTGTTGATGAAACACAAAATGGGGAACTCATATGACACTTCGATTAGTCTGATGTTAGTTTCGCTTTTCAAAATCGGTGAATAGATTCATGACTACCTGTGATATACTATATATATATATACATATATATGTATAATAAATGTATATTTAAAACATCTCTTTGCCAGGGATATGCTGAATATTTCTCATTCTTAAAAAGTAGGTTTCTCAGGTTATTTTTTTAGGATGTATTCCTTCTTTTCTATAAGTTTCTGTAAGCATTTTTTCAGTAACTGTCACTAAAATGGCATACCTGGAAAACACTGTTAAAAATGATTGACTTTAGATGATATATGGAATATGTTATTATAGTTTCTTTAATTATAGAACTGATTAATTAGAATTAAGCATTAATCAAATATTTCAAATGTTAAATTTAACTTTTTAAAGGAAGGTCTGCTTACTGATGTATATATTTATGCATATAAGGTATATAGGTCATATATGCATAAATTTTATATGCCAAAATTATTGTTTATACTTTAAACCTTTCCTATTTTTATGTTAGCATTGTATTAATAAAAATTTTGTAGGAGTTCCAGGAAGATGGCGGAGGAGTAGCTGAAATCTGAACAAGCTCTCGCATAGAAAGCAGTTTTTGAGTTCCAGTGAACAGTCTTAAGCCAGAGAATCACACCAAGTGTGCCATCACAGGACAGAGAGTTAGGCAAGAGAGGGGATGCCATGGCAAGGAGACACAACTGAGCGCTTGCCAGCAGCAGCAGCAGCAGTCACAGCGGCGAGCGCAGGGCACCATACCTGAGCCACAGAGAGTCTGGGACGAAGGAGCCAGACTCAGTGGCAAGCGGATTCTACTCAACACCAGCAAGAACCGACAAGGAGCGGACATCTTCATCCTGCAGTTCACAGACCAGAGACGACCCAGGAATTAAGACGGCATGAGTATAAGCCTGACGTCCTCACTCCTTCTCAGGGAGCAGAGGAGGGAAGGCCCCCCTCCCCCTCCTCAGGACCTCAAGCAGACCAGAGACTCCAACATGAGGCTTGTTACAGACACAGGATTTTTCCCACCCCTCCCAAAAAAAATCAAAGAACTTTTTTTTCTTCTACTTCTTTTTCTTCTTTTTTTTTGTTACCTTATATATATATAAAAAATTTTTTTTCCTAAAATTTTATGAATCTTTAATTTTTGATTTTTGAAAAAAAATTGTTTTCCAGTAAATTTTTTTTCTCTTATAATTTTTATTTTAGGGATACGTGAATGTGCATTTTTCTTTCTTTTCTTGTCTTCTTTCTCTTTTTTTTCTTTTTTAATTAAATTTTTTGTTTTTTGTTTAGCTCTACTGAACTTCTGATCTTTTTTCTCCCTTTCTTATCCTTTTCACCTTTTCCTCTCTTTTGTTCTTCTTTATGTGACTGAACTCTTGTCCTGCACATCCTCAGATAAACCCTTAGTTAACTAGTAGACCCTATCCCCCATTGTGTACACACTAAATCCACAAATTTATTACTCAATTCAAAACCTCTGAGAATTAAATTCCTTAATAGCAGTACTACCTCTTTATACCTATATAATATTCTAAGCATTTTTTTTAAGTTTTTCACATCTCCTCTATGTCCATCCCCTTCTCTCAATATATTCATGTTCCCCTCTAAATAGATTGTTTTTGGCCTCCATAATATTATTAATTTTTACTTTTCTATTTTTTCTGGTCTGTTTTCATTTTCCTTTCCCTTTCTTCTTTTTCTCTCTCTCTCTACTTGCATCCTACCCAACCTAATTCCTTCATTGAGATTAGGACATAGTTAACTCTCCCTGTGCCTCCCCACACCTATCTATTCCTATTTTTTACCCACATCTCTCCCTAACTGTAGCGACCGTCTACTCGACCAGCGAGAAAGAACGACCACCACACCAGGAGTCTTCTCAGATCACGCTTTATTGGAGAGCCTTTTAGTTGTAGGAGAGCTTGGGCGCGAGAGAGCGTGCACCCGAAACATGGCCACTTATATAGGGAATAGGAACACGGGTCTTTCTATCATTGGTCGTCTGCCTTTCACAGTCACCAGGTGCCACGGGATTGGCTGGGGACTCTACATGGCTCACGCATGCGCAAAGCCCAGGACCCGCCGTCCCGCCAAGCACCGCCTGAAAGGGAGTGGTTACCTCAAAGCTGCAAGGGAGTGGGCGCCATCTTGTAATGGCGTTTACCCTGGCTCCCTACAGTTCCCCCTTCTTTGTTTTTTGGCAACAGGTAAGAGTAGAGGTTGGGCCTCTGTCTAAAACATTAGGACCTTGCACTGGCCTTCACCTGAGGGGCGCGCCTTCCCCAGTGATGACCAGGCCCGTCCGATGCCTTTTTTGCAGAGGTGGGATCTTGGGCATCAACCCACTTGCAACCCAGCATGCTCTTCTTGAGGAGATGAGAACCATCTCCTCAAGTGCAGTGCACTTGCCTTGCACCCTGTCCCAAATTACAAGTTGCATACCTGTCCCGGTGCAATGGGATCCCCTGATCCCTCGGGGTGCTAAGGCTATGCAGGATGGTAAGGCTTAACTGCCTCTTAGGGCCGACAGCCAAATCTGGGGTGAGGATCCACTCTCCAAAGCGGCTAATGCTTGCAAGATAACAACCTTGTACCTTCTGGTTTGGGCTCGAAGGCGACAGACCAACCATAGGCAGACCACGCATCCTCCCAAGCAGCAGGCTAAAAACATTCTGACTCCCACCCGCTCTTTGGAAAAGGACACCGCAGAGGCAATCCAGTCAGTAAATTGTAACAACCCACAGCATCATTGGTTTAGCTATCACAGGGATTGCTATTAGCACTGTTGCTAACAGCAGGAAGATCAGCTGCATCTTCAAGAGGGGGTTCTGTTGCAGTCTCCACCGGCCTGGTCAGTCTCGTTGGCACCCAGTGAGGTACTTCTTGACTCTGTGGAAAAACATAAACAGCTCCCCTGGATCTCGTTATTACCGGATCCGGTCCATACCATTTATTATTAATAACATCCTTCCACATAACCATGTCTTTAGTATCCATGGAGTCTCTTGTCATATGCCAATCTGCGGCAGACTGAACGTTGTCATTTAGAATTAAAAAATTAAGGGTAAAGAGCGCAAGAGAAAGTCTTTCCCTGGGGGACGCGGACTCAGCAATTCCCCCTTTTTGCTTTTGAAGCATTTCTTTTATGCTTCGATTAGCTCTTTCCACTATACCTTGTCCTTGAGGATTGTAGGGCAATCCGGTGGTGTGGGCAACCTGCATTTGTGCGCAAAAGGCGCGAAAACCATGGGAAGTATAAGCAGGGCCATTATCCGTCTTAAGTCTAAGGGGCTTTCCCCAAGCTGCCCAAGCTTCTAAGCAGTGTATTCTGACGTGAGACACCTTTTCTCCTGCCAAAGGTGTGGCATGAATGACACCAGAAAAGGTGTCCACAGACACATGTAAATATTTCAACTTACCAAATTCCGTCAGATGAGTAACATCCATTTGCCATAGGGCGTTTGGTCTCAACCCCCTGGGGTTTACCCCCACATGGGGAGGATGAAGAAAGGTAACACAAGATTTACATGCTTTAACAATATCTCTTGCCACATGCCTGGACAAATTATATCTTTTCCTAAGGGTATTAGCAGGTACATGATACAATCTATGAAAGTCTTTTGCCAATTCTACAGGATCAGCAGCAACCAGAGCCATAGCCCGAGTTGCCTGGTCCACCAAATCATTACACTTTGCCATCGGGCCCGGCAACATAGAGTGGGCACGAATATGTCCAATATAAAAAGAGTGTTTTCTGTTTAAGATAAGGGATTGAATCTGTAACAAAACATTAGAAATTGTACTGGCCTGCTTAACTGAAGCAGCAACTTCAAGAGAAGCAACGGCATTTACAACATATAATGAATCAGAAAATAAGTTAAAAGGTTGATCAAATCTTTTAAAAACTTCAAGTACAATTAAACATTCAACAGCCTGTGGGACATTCGGCCGAAAATTAAAGACTACCGGCTGTTTGTGTCCTTGAACAAAAAAGGCACCTTGTCCAGATTTTGATCCATCCGTAAAGATGGTTAGAGCATCAGCCAAGGGCTCCTTTGAAGTGACAACAGGAAAATACACTAAATTTTTGTTAACTATGGCAAGCAGAGGATGCTTAGGATAATGGTTATCAATTACATTAGGAAATGAGCAAACAAGAATTGCCCACATATCCATTGTGGCTGCTAAAATTTCAACTTGCTCACGGGTGTATGGAATAATTAATTTATCTGGAATTTTTGCAAAGTGCATCAAATAATAATTTATACCCAAAATTGCCTGTTTAGCCACTAATTCAGGAAAATATTGAACAGTTTTTGCTCCCACAGAATTGCCGTGGAGCCACAATAAGGGGCCATTTTGCCAAAGAACCCCCGTGGGATAATTTTTTGTTTTTAATATACATAAATCAATAGGTAATTTTAAATCAACCCGTGAAAGTTGAGCCCTAGACACAGCTGCCTCAAGCTTTTGTAGGGAATTTAGTGCTAAAGGTGTCAGGGATCTAGAGGAGGTGACTTCAGGGTCGCCCTCTAAAATAGCAAATAAAGGTAACAACTCTGACCGAGGGAGATTAAGAAACCCCCTTATCCAATTAATATCTCCTGCCAATTGCTGAAAATCATTAAGTGTTTTAAGATGACCAGTTCGAATGGAAAGTTTTTGTGGTTTAATCTCAGTAGGAGAAACAATGGTTCCCAGAAATTGAACAACACTAGTCTGCTGAACCTTCTCAGGGGCAATAATCAATCCTTTATTAGCTAAGGTCTCCGTTACCTGCCCAAACACTTTATGAAGAGTCTTTACCGAGGGAGCAGCCAACAAGATATCATCCATATAATGGACAATCCATACTTTTGGAAATTTTTCCCTAACAGGGGTTAATGCAGCCCCCATGAACAATTGACAAATTGTTGGGCTATTAGCCATCCCTTGGGGGAGAACTTTCCACTGATAGCGAGCATCCGGGGTTTCATGATTAACCGAGGGCAAAGTAAAGGCAAAGCGCTCCCTATCCTTTTCATAAAGAGGTATGGAAAAAAAGCAATCCTTAATGTCTAAAGCTAAAATAGGCCACTCTCTAGGTAACGCAGAGAGCAGTGGAAGTCCCCTTTGGATGGGTCCCATAATTTGCATCTGGGCATTTACTGCTCTAAGGTCATGTAATAATCTCCATTTTCCGGAGGCCTTTTTGATCACAAAAATTGGGGTATTCCAAGATGACACTGAAGGCTCAACATGCCCCAGCTGCAGCTGTTCCTGGACAAGAGTTTGAGCCGCTTCCAATTTTTCTTGAGAGAGGGGCCACTGAGGAACCCACACCGCCTTTTGCGTTAACCAAGGTATGGGTACCGCACCTTCAGTGGAAGCTTTGTTTTCAGAAGCCCCTAAGAAAAACCCAAACCCTTCCTGTCCTGTTTAGGAAGTGGCTCTATCGGCTCCTTGCGTCCTTGGAGACGCCGACCAAGCCCCAAGGCTGGCACAAATCCTTGCTGTTTCATCATATTCTGACTGGCCTCAGAATAATCATTAGTTAAAGTTAGCTTTAGCTGTTGCTGCACATCTCTTCCCCAAAGATTGACAGGGACCTCTATCACAAATGGCTGCATTTTTCCAACTTGGCCTTAGTCTCTTCTCCAAGTCAATTCTTTTGCACTTAACTGTGGGGCATCGGCATAGCCCAGCCCTTGTAAGGTCTGGGAGGATTTCTGAGTTGGCCATTGCTTTGGCCACTCCCCTCTTTGGATGATGCTTCCATCTGCCCCCGTATCCACCAGTCCCTCAAATCTTCTCCCTTCCACTTGGAGAGTTAGCATGGGTCTTTGGTCTAAAGTTATGGATAGGCATGTAAGGTCGACTCCAGTGGAGCCTAGCCCTTTATCTCCTCTCTCTATCTCCTTAGCAGGGAAGTTGCCATGAAGAGAAGGCAAAAGCAGAAGCTGTGCGATTCTGTCCCCGGGAGAAATGGACACCACTCCATGGGGGACATGGCAGAGGACCTTGATAGTCCCCGTATAGTCAGGGTCAATTACTCCCGGGAAAATTATTAATCCTCTCATTGTGGAGGAGGAGCGTCCTAAAACTATTCCTACAGTGCCTTCATCTAGGGGTCCTGTCATGTCTGTCTCCACAATCTGGACTCCCATCTGCTGTGTTAATACCCGTCCGGAGGTGGCACAGAGGTCTAACCCTGCGGAGCCTGAGGTTGCTCTTCTTGGCTGGGGGGTTGTTGTGGGTGCTCTCCGGGAGCCAGAGTCTGAAATGCCCCATAAACTTTCGGGCCCTGGGGACGAGGGCCCTTTTCTCCGTTTTTTGGCTCCTGTTCCGAATTAGTGTTTGGAGTAATTTGGGGGATAAAATGTCCATTGATGTCTCTAACTGACCTGCATTCGTTGACCCAATGCTTTCCCTTTTTACAACGAGGACACACTCCTAGAGTCCTTGGCGGCCTGGGTATGTTTTGTGCAGGACCACCATTTTGTGGGCATTGCTGTCTAAAATGTCCCAACTGACCACACTGGAAACACCCTTTTCCTTTACTATCTTTTGTGGCCCCGGCAGCCGACAAGACAGCAGCTGCCAGCCCCACATTGGTCAGGGGGCCACCTACTTCTCTGCAGGCTTTTAACCAAGCTTCTAGGCTTTGGGTTCTTACTGGGGTAATTGCCCTCTGACATTCCTTGGTGCTTTGTTCAAAAATGATTTGTTGTACAAATGGCATGGCTGTTTCCAGATTTCCTAATACCCGCTCGGCTGTCTCTAGCATACGGGCAACAAAATCAGAAAATGGCTCATTAGGGGCCTGCATGATTTTTGTTAGATTGCCAGCCACCTCTCCCTTGTTTGGGAGGGCTCGCCAGGACCTGTAAAAAACCTCGTTTACCTGGCGGTATACTTCAAAGGGATATACTGTCTGGTCTACTGAGTAGATTCCCTGCCCGAGAAGCATGTCTACGGTCCAGTCCGGGTGCCCATCACGGACATTTTGTCTGTATTGGGCTTGAGCCTTGTCTTGAACAATAGACCGGAGATCGAGGAACTGCCCATGATTGAGACAGGTACGGGCTACCTCAAACCAGTCCGTAGGCGTCATGGCATTGACGGTCAGTCTTCAGAGCAGGGCAGTGGTATAATTGGCCGTCACTCCATAAGTCCTGACTGCCTCAACTAAATCTTTTAACTGGGAGTAGGAAACCGGCTCAAAATTTCTTTCAGCAGTAATTGGATTTTCAAAAACTGGGAAAGCGGCTGCCAGCCGCGACCAGGTATTTTCTTTTATAAAGTGACTCTTCCCTGCTGGCGGGCACGGCGGAGGGGCTGACGGGTGAGGGGCAGCTCCGTTTCCTCTTCCTGGCTGCTGTGGTACTCCCACCCCTAGGGGGCGCCACCCCCCATATCTGTCTGCCTCGTGCTCCGCCGCAGCCTCTTCTAAGTCTTCACTATCAGCTGGATCGAGCTGCTCTCCCTCCTCCTCTAACATTTCTTTCTCTGAGTCACTCACAAGATTACTATATTCTTGGTCCCGCCCTTCCACATGTAGGGCTGAGAACCGGTTTGCTTTTAAAGAAGGGCATGGGGGTCTCCTTGAGGCCCCCTCCCTAAAACCCTTCTCCTTTTGTGAGGGCTGCAGTCCCTCCTGCTTTAATTCTTTAGGATCCTTTTGTCTTTTTTCCCTTTTTCTTTTAGGCCTATTTTCCTCTCCCTTACTGTATGCTGACTCTGATAGACTATCCTGATGCTGCGTTAGTACTTTGCGTCCTTCCTGGATCAAATCAAACCCTCCCTCCTCGAGGCAAGTGCGCACCATCAAAAAGACAAGCCACAAGGGAAGAAGCAATGCAAGCAACCAATAAATATCTAAATCTACAGTGAACAGCATACCGGAGGATACTTACCGACGTCCCCTCTCCGCGTGTTGAGTTCTGGTTCCGGTTCGGCCTCTCGCGCAGGTCCCGTCCCTGGTTCGTTCCCGGGTTTCGGCACCAATTGTAGCGACCGTCTACTCGACCAGCGAGAAAGAACGACCACCACACCAGGAGTCTTCTCAGATCACGCTTTATTGGAGAGCCTTTTAGTTGTAGGAGAGCTTGGGCGCGAGAGAGCGTGCACCCGAAACATGGCCACTTATATAGGGAATAGGAACACGGGTCTTTCTATCATTGGTCGTCTGCCTTTCACCGTCACCAGGTGCACGGGATTGGCTGGGGACTCTACATGGCTCGCGCATGCGCAAAGCCCAGGACCCGCCGTCCCACCAAGCACCGCCTGAAAGGGAGTGGTTACCTCAAAGCTGCAAGGGAGTGGGCGCCATCTTGTAATGGCGTTTACCCTGGCTCCCTACACCTAACCCTAATAATTTCTGGTTTTCCAAATTCTTCTCTGAGGTCCAAAGCCCATTAACATATAGTTTTTAGATGTTGAATAGATGTATCTGTTGAAATAGATTGTATCTGTAGACTATTGACTGTAGAAATTCAGACTTTGGTTGATGGTTGCCTTAAGATAGTGTTCTAGCACAAAACTGGGGCTATTTTCATCTCAAATGGGCAGAGTAAGCCGGAAAAACACAAGAAAAATGGCAAATCCGGGTATCTCAATTCCAAATCTTTATAATCAGGGGACAGAACAGATAATGAATAATCCAGAGGAGAGTTACCGAATAGCTCTACAAACACTGCTGGCAAACATGATAAATGAAAAGATAGAAAACATAAAAAGGACTCTGTATGAGCGTGATAAGGTGACAGAGGAGGCAATCCAAAAGTTTATACAGGAATATCATAAGCGTGAGGAAGCTTCTCAAAAGCTGATACAGGATTTGCAGGAGCAGCTTGAGAATACTCAACGAGAAAGGCAGGAATGGCGTGAGCAGGCTGAGAACACTCAAAGAGAACTGCAGGAATCCAACGAACAGGAGGAAGCTAAACAAAGAGTAATACAGGAATTGAGAGAGCAGGAAGAGAATACACAAAGATCACTAAAGTCATTCATGGAATCCATTAACAAAGAGCTGAAGGAAGTCAGGGAAACCACAAAGGGAATGCTGAATGGAACCCAACAGAACGAATAGGAGTCCAAAGAAACCATAACCAATCAACTAAGTGATTTGAGAATAAACACTGAACACCAAATTAAGGAAGTAAAGAAATTAATACAAGACCTAAAACAGAGCTTCAACAAAGAATTTGAAGCCATCAAAGCTGACCAATTAGAAGGAAAAGAGATAAAAAACAAAGTAGAAAGTCTTGACAGCAGGTTAGACAATGCAGAAAATCGAATCTCAGGGATTGCAGACAGCTTAGCTATTATAGAGAAGGAACAAACAACCATCAAAGACAAGTCCAAGAAATATTATAGATCTATCCAACACTTGGAAAACACCATCAGAAGGCCTTATCTCAGGATAATGAGTGTAGAGGAGCAACTAGGAACAGAAGTTAATGGCCTAGGAAATTTGTTTAACAGGATCCTAGCAGAGAACTTCCCAAACATGCAAAAAGAGAGGCCTATTCAGATACAAGAAGCTTTTAGAACTCCAAACACAGCAGACCAGAGTAGGACATCCCACTGTCACATTATACTCCACACAGGATCAACTCAGACCAAGGAAAAGATCCTTAAAGTTGTCAAGGAGAAAAGATTAATCACCTATAAAGGGAAACCAATTAGAATCACCTCAGATTTCTCAGCAGAGACAATCAAAGCAAGAAGAGCCTGAAATGATGTATGCCATGCCCTGAAAACAAACAACTATCAACTAAGAATACTGTACCCAGCTAAACTCGCCTTCAAAACTGAAGGCCAAATGAAAATCTTCCATAGCAAAGAAAAATTGAAAAAATACATCTCCACAAAACCAGCCCTACAAAAGATTCTTAAAGATGTCTTACACATAGAAAACCAACAAGACCACAATAAAGGCCAACAAACTGCACCCAAACTGAGAATCCAAGAACCATAGGAAGATCCCAGTTTTCCCAGCCCCCAGAAAGGTGGATAACATAGCTGGAACTCCCAAATACCTCTCAGTCCTATCTATTAAGGTTAACGGATTGAACTCTCCAATTAAGCGACATAGACTGTCTAGTTGGATTAAAAAACAAGACCCTTTTCTCTGCTACCTGCAGGAGTCACATCTTGCCCGTAAAAATAAACGCATTTTCAATGTTAAAGGTTGGAACAAAATCTACCAAGCAAACGGCCCTCATAAACAGGCGGGAGTTGCAATCCTAATATCAGATAAAATAGACTTCAAATTAAAATTCGTGAGAAGAGATAAAGAAGGTCGCTACGTACTAATTAAGGGATCTCTCCTTCAGGAAGATATTACAATTCTAAACATCTATTCGCCCAACAATGGAGCACCCAAATTTATCAAAGAAACACTACTTTCCCTCAAATCCCATATAGATCCAAAGACATTAATTGTTGGGGATTTTAACACACCACTCTTCCCACTAGATACACCAACTCGGCAAAAACTCAACAGAGAAACCGCAGATCTAAACAGCTGCATAGATCAACTAAACTTAACAGACATCTACTGAACATTTCACCAAGCAGCATCAGAATACGTGTTTTTCTCAGTAGCAAACTTGTCTAAATTCATAAACATTGAAGTTATACCTTGCATTCTCTCTGACCACAAAGGAATAAAATTAGAACTCAACACCAAAAGCCACCAAAGAAAGTCCGGTATCACATGGAGGTTGAACAACACACTGCTGAATCATGAGTGGGTCATGGAAGAGATTAGAAAGGAAATTCAAATGTTCATGCTATTCAACAAAAATGAACACACAAATTACCAGCTCCTCTGGGACACAGCAAAGGCAGTACTCAGAGGCAAGTTTATAGCTCTGAGCTCCTTCATCAACTAATTGGAGAGATCTGAAACTAACAATTTAATGACACATCTAAACCTCTTTGAAAAAGAGCAGCAAGATAAACCCCAAACAAGAAGACGGAAAGAACTTATTAAAATTAAATCAGAATTAAATGAATTAGAATCCAAAAAAAAAACTATAGAAAGAATCAACAAAACAAAGAGTTGGTTCTTCGAAAAACTTAAGAAAATTGACAGACCCTTAGCAAATCCTATCATAAAAAGAAGAAAACACACCCAAATTAATAAACTCAGAGATGAGAATGGAAATATCACCACGGAAACAACCAAGAATCAGAAAAATATAAGGGAATATTTCTCAAAACGTTATGCTAATAACTTTGAGAACTTGACAGAAATGAACCTTTCCCTAGCAAATATTGACATGCCAAAACTAAACCAAGATGAGTTAAACCATCTAAACCGGCCCATATCAAGCATTGAAAAAGAAACAGCAATAAGAGACCTCCCAGCTAAGAAAAGTCCAGGACAGGATGGTTTTACAGCGGAATTTTACAAGGCCTTCAAAGCAGAGCTCACACCAATACTCCTCCAACTCTTCAATGAAATTAAAAGAGAAAGTTCACTACCGAACACATTCTATGAAGCCATCATAACCCTCATCCCAAAACCAGGCAGGGACTCATCAAAAAAAGAGAACTATAGACCCATTTCGTTGATAAACATTGATGGAAAACTTCTCAACAAAATTTTGGCCAATCGACTTCAACAATTCATCCAAAAAATCATACACCACGATCAAACAGTATTCATTTCAGGGATGCAAAGCTGGTTCAATATACGCAAATCAATCAATATTATCACATCAACAGGAGCAAGAATAAGAACCACATGGTTATCTCAATAGATGCAGAAAAAGCAGTCGACAAATTCCAACACCCCTTTATGATGAAGGTTTTGGAAAAATTAGGAATCCATGGAACATTCCTCAATACAATAATGGCTGTATATGACAAACCTACAGCCAGCATTATACTTAATGATGAAAAACTAAAGCCATTTCCTCTTAACTCAGGAACAAAACAAGGATGTCCACTCTCTCCACTTCTCTTTAATCTAGCTACAGCAATAAGACAAGATGCAGACATAAAGGGGATCCAAATAGGGAAAGAAAAAATAAAACAGTCCCTCTTTGAAGAGGACATGATCTTGTATTTAAAGAATCCCATAGACTCCACTCCCAAATTACTCAAGCTGATTCAAAACTTTGGCAAAGTAGCAGGTTATAATATTAACCCCCCAAAATCAATGGCTTTTATGTATAGCAACAATGAGAAAAGTGTGGCTGAAATTAGGAAAGCAACTCCATTTGTAATAGCCCCACAAAAATAAAATACCTAGGAATTAACTTAACCAAAGGAGTGAAGGACCTCTATGAGGAAAACTTTAAAATCTTGAAAAAGGAAATCAACACAGAACTTAAAAAATGGCAAAACCTCCCATAATCCTGGATTGGAAAGATTAACATCGTGAAAATGGCAGTAGTTCCAAAGGCTATCTATAAATTCAACGCGATACCTATCAAAATTCCAAGCTCATTCTTCAAAGAAATAGAAGAGGCAATCCAAAAATTCATATGGAACAATAAAAGACCCCGAATAGGAAAAACGCTTCTCAAAGGAAAGAACACTCCTGGAGGAATATCAATACCAAATTTCAAACTCTACTATGAAGCCATAGTAATCAAAACAGCTTGGTATTGGCATAAGAACAGACCTCAGGACCAATGGAATAGAATTGAAAACCCAGAAATGAACCTACAGACCTATAGCCATGTAATCTTCAAAAAGGTAGCTAAAACAATAGAATGGAAGAAAGACAGCCTCTTCAGTAAATGGTGCTGGCAAAATGGGTTAACTACTTGTAGAAAACTAAAGCTAGATCCTTATATATCACCCTGCACCAGAATCAACTCCAAATGGATCAAAGACCTTGAACTCAAAGCAGACACTCTGAAAACTTTACAGGATGGAATAGTAGAAACCCTAGGTCTCCTTGGCTCAGGCCGAAATTTTCTGAATAGAGACCCGGAAACACAAAAAAATCAAAGAAAATTTGGACAAATGGGATTGCATGAAGTTGCAGAGCTTCTCAAAGGCAAACGACATAGCTAGCAAGATCAATAGAAAGCCCACCGATTGGGAGAAGAACTTTACTACCCATACAACGGCCAAGGGTCTCATATCTAAAATATACTTGGAACTCAAAAAATGAAATCCCCCAAAAATAAATCCTCAAAGAAACAACTTCCCAATAATAAGTGTGCTAAAGTCTTAAAGAGAAACTTCTCTGAAGAAGAAAGGAGGATGGCCAATAGACACATGAAGAAATGCTCAACTTCCCTAGCCATAAAAGAAATTCAAATCGAAACAACATTGAGATACCACCTCACTGCAGTTAGAATGGAAAAAATCAAGAACTCTAACAACAACAGATGCTGGAGGGGATGTGGACAGAAGGGAACCTTACTTCATTGTTGGTGGAAATGTAAACTTGTTCAACCACTTTGGAGAGCAGTATGGAGGTTCCTCAATAGACTTCACATAGAGCTCACCTATGACCCAGCAATCCCACTTTTGGGCATTTACCCAAGTGTTTACAAACAAGACCACACTAAAGCTACCAGCACAAATATGTTTATTGCAGTTTTATTTACCATAGCTAATATATGAACCAAAACAGATGCCCTTCAGTAGATGAATGGATCAAGAAAATGTGGTATATATACACAATGGAATTCTATGCCTCCATCAGAAAGAATGACATTGCCCCATTTGTTAGGAAATGGAAAGGCTTGGAAAAAATTATATTAAGTGAAGTAAGCCAGGCCCAAAGTAACACAGGTCCCATGGTTTCCCTGCTTTGTTTGCTGTGAGCAGATTTGCAATACAAATATCTATGAAAAAGAATAATGTCTAAATTTTATAGATCATCCACTTGTCAAAAAGAGAAATATTATTTTGAAATATAATGACAAAAATAAATGACACTAATTATCACAACTTTAGATGATAATATTTTTCTTTTTATCAAATTTTCCTGATTATATTACTAAACGAAAATATAAAAATGTGAAGTCTCAGTGTGATGCTAATAATTCCATCACTTGAGTGCTGGAATACAGGAAGACCTTCAGTGCAAGACTAAGAGTGAATGGCAGCTAGAAGGCAGAAAATGTTTCAATAATGAAGGGAATTAAAAGAAAAGAAATTAGACTTTGACTCAAATATGAAACCTAGTGCTTCATCTACTTAAGTATATTCCACAAAACAATATATAAGATACATTAATTTCAAACTCTTAAATCTTGGACCGTTCATTAGATTGAATTCAATTTTTTATGAGAAAGCAAATGACAGTAAGAGAAATATAATATGATATTCTATCTACATCATTGTAAGATTGTTGACAAAATTCCTCTGGGACACTTATGGTTGAATGAGTTATAACATTGTTAAATACCAACTGTGTCCCTAATTACAACACTCAATTTAGTTTGTGCTAATTATCAAAATCTTCATGCTCGTTACTTTTTTACTAGGGCTAAGTTAATCACATAATAATGACTAATATTAAGATGTCAGAACCACTTAGAATTACTGAGGTTAATTGTACTTAAAAAGGATGAAACCGACTCATCATGGTCCACTAATGCACAACTGGGTACAGATAACTATTAGCAAATACAACCACCAAAAAATCAGTCCCAAGCCCAATGCCTACTACGGATTTAGTCCATGAATGAGGAAATGCAGTGGGAATTTTTGTTTGTTTAGAACAACAGCTGGATTTGGAAACCCCAACAGAGGAGATTGATGTCACTATATTATAACACATGATCATGTGAATTACTGTGATAAAATCTATTGTTAGAATTAATATATGATAAAAATGAAGAAAATGACAGCATGATGAGTGGTTAATATTATCTTGAGAATATGAGGCCATCATCCTTAAGAGAAAATGAGGATAAATATGGTAAAAATACTTAATATTTATGTGTGAAAACAGAGCAATGAAAACTATTGGAGTGGTTGTAGAAAGGCTACTGAATGAGAAATGATACAAGCTGGAAGGATATGTGGGAGTACAGTGTATGTTATATATATATATATATATATGTGTGTGTGTGTGTGTGTGTGTGTGTGTGTGTGTGAGTGTGTGTGTGAGTATATATATATATATATATATATATATATATATATATATATATATATATATATATATGGAAATGTCTCCTAACTAAAATGTTTCTTAAAATTATTTTTAAGTACTGAAGTTAGAATATCAATAGATATTATCAATAGATAGAAGTTAGAATATCAAGTGAGGCTTTCAGGATATGATAATATTAAAATGAGCCAAATATAACCTCAGATTTCTTTATACCCCTTCTAGCTTTGGAGCACCCTTATAGCAGTCAGAGGCCCTTACTGCATTGAAGGCTGCACAAATGGAATTCCACACATGAGAATTGCTTCGTTGTACTAAGCATGACTTAGTAGAAAACTGCATTTGAGAACAACCTCGTGGCTATTTCTAACCTGCTTACCTGCTATACAGCATAGAAACAAATCACAAATCTCAGCTATATAAATTCTGAATTGAGGCTTTTAAGAAATTGATCTGAGAGATTGAAGCTAAAGAAATAAATTTATTTTTGTACGTTTTTTTCACAATTTTATCAATGAAATAGTCATATTTGCTCTTCTTTTGTTCATCTCAAAAAATAATTGGCCAAATAATTGTGGAAGAATTTGCTTACATTTCATTAATAATACATGTGACAATTTGTGGTAGTTTTGTCATATTGTATTCTTTGCCACTTCCTTTTTTTAGGGGATTACATTATGAAATAATAAATATTTTTTATAAAACTTCTCTTCAAATACATAGAGGACAAAACTGTAATGTGATACTTGAATTTGTTCTTTTTTTTTTTTTGGTGTTTGTAGAGCTTGAACTCTGGGCCTGGACACTGTCCCTGAGCTCCTCAGCTCAAGGATAGTGCTCTACCACTTGAGCCACATCGCATTTCCAACATTTTCTGTGTATGTGGTACTGAGGAATCAAACCTGGGGCTTCATGCTAGCTAGGCAAGCAATCTACCACTAGTCCATGATCCCAACCTTTGAATTTGTTCTTTTGTATCACATATTTAATTCTATTCTTATCTGTAGATTAGAACCAAGTACTATTTCTCTTCTTCATTTATCAGAGTGTTTCATATACATGTTATAAGTCAAACTATTTCTCCCCAAATATGTGTTTGATGTTCTAATGTTGGCAACTAAAGGGTGAGACTGTATTTAGAAAATAGGGAGAGAGTCACATAATACATATTACTTTTTAAAATGATTTCAGAACATATGCATTTGGACTATTCATGGATTATTTTCAGGGAGACTAATTTTTAGATTTTAGACAAGCATTTTTCTCTTTTTCAGCCCTAGACATCTATTTATTAAAATACATATTACAGAAAATTTGGTTTTACTAATATTTTTTCTGTTTCTGTCAGATTCAATTTCTCTCTGATTTTTTTCTAGCGTCCCCCTCCACCCCCCAGGAATATTTTCATCAAGGATCTGGGAGCAATATTCTTGATTTATATTCATGAGCAAGCATAGAGTTTTCTGTCTCCAAGATTTTGTTATGGAAGCCTAGCTTCAATAACCTCCAGTTAACAAACAGAGACACCATATTCACAGTAATTAACCTCATCTCTAAAATCTTTATTTCTTCACCATTATTTTACACCAAGCCCTAAAATCTCTTGTCAATTTACTTACCCTGGGTTGAGTTTCATTTACTCCATTGGCAATAATCTCGACCTCTCTTGAAATAGTTTTTGGATTAAAATCTATTTTGCCTGTTTCAACTTGTTCATGAATTCCTAATTCAATACCATTAATATTCTGTGACTAATGTTCCTAATGACAGAACAATTTGAACGTAAATAAAGAAAACATGCACATAGAAAGACTATCAGGTAAATATGAACACAGAGATGTGATTGATGTAGCAGAAAACAAGAGCAAAAGGGATTTCCAGAAAACACAAGAATTTAGGAATGATACATAAAACTAAATATTCCTCAAGCTATTCAAAAGAAATCAATTCTGTTCACATCTTAATCTTGGGCTTCTGTCCAGAGATTCGTGAGAAAACAAAGTTTCTTTCTTTATGCTATGTATTTGTTACAGTAGAGTATATACCTTTGGCAAGTGATAGGCCATCCATATACCATATGGAAATTTTTACTGATTTGTACTTGAAGAAAACTCATTTTAAAGATCCTTTGAGCTAGATGCTGGTGGCCCATAGTTGTAATCTTAGCTATTCAGGAAGCTGAGATGTGAGGATGACAGCCTACACAAGCAGAAAAGTCCATCATGCTCTTATCTCCAATAAACTACCCAGAAAAGACGGGAAGAGGCTCTGTGGCTCAAGTGGTAGAGTGCTAATATTGGGCAAAAAAAAGCGAAGAAGAAGAAGAAGAAGAAGAAGAAGAAGAAGAAGAAGAAGAAGAAGAAGAAGAAGAAGAAGAAGAAGAAGGAGGAGGAGGAGGAGGAGGAGGAGGAGGAGGAGGAGGAGGAGGAGGAGGAGGAGGAGGAGGAGGAGGAGGAGGAGGAGGAGGAGGAGGAGGAGGAGGAGGAGGAGGAGGAGGAGAAGGAGGAGGAGAAGGAGGAGGAGAAGGAGAAGGAGAAGGAGAAGGAGAAGGAGAAGAAGAAGAAGAAGAAGAAGAAGAAGAAGAAGAAGAAGAAGAAGAAGAAAGAAGAAGAAGAAGAAGAAGAAGAAGAAGAAGAAGAAGAAGAAGAAGAAGAAGAAGAAGAAGAAGAAGTCGATTGGCCAAAATTTTGTTGAGAAGTTTTGCATCAATGTTCATCAAGGAAATGGGTCTATAGTTCTCTTTCTTTGATGAGTCCCTGCCTGGTTTTGGGATGAGGGTTATGATGGCTTCATAGAATGTGTTCGGTAGTGAGCTTTCTCTTTCAATTTCATTGAAGAGTTGGAGGAGAATTGGTGTGAGCTCTGCTTTGAAGGCCTTGTAAAATTCCGCTGTAAAACCATCTGGTCCTGGACTTTTCTTAGCTGGAAGGTCTCCTTATTGCTGTTTCGATTTCAATGCTTGATATGGGCCTGTTAAGATAGTTTAACTCATCTTGGTTTAGTTTTTGGCATGTCAATATTTGCTAGGAAGAGGTCCATTTCTGTCAAGTTCTCAAACTTATTTGCATAAAGTTTTTGAGAAATATTCCCTTATAATGTTCTGAATCTTGGTTGTTTCCGTGGTGATGGTTTCCATTCTCATCTCTGAGTTTATTAATTTGGGGTGTGTTCTCTTCTTTTTCTGATAAGATTTGCTAAGGGTCTGTCAATTTTGTTAAGTTTTTCAAAGAACCAACTCTTTGTTTTGTTGATTCTTTCTATAGTTTTTTTGGATTTTAATTCATTTAATTCTGATTTAATTTTAATTAGTTCTTTCCGTCTTATTGTTTGGGGTTTATCTTGCTGCTCTTTTTCAAGGAGGTTTAGATGTGTCATTAAATTGTTAGTTTCAGATCTCTCCAATTTGTTGATGTAGGAGCTCAGAGCTATAAACTTGCCTCTGAGTACTGCCTTTGCTGTGTCCCAGAGGAGCTGGTAATTTGTGTGTTTATTTTTGTTGAATAGCATGAACATTTGCATTTCCTTTCTAATCTCTTCCATGACCCACTCTTGATTCAGCATTGTGTTGTTTAGCCTCCATGTGATACCGGATTTTCTTTGGTGGCTTTTGGGGTTGAGTTCTAATTTTATCCCTTGTGGTCAGAGAGAATGCAGGGTATAACTTCAAAGTTTCTGAATTTAGACAAGTTTGCTTTGTGGCCTAGAATGTGGTCTATTTTAGAAAAGGTTCCATGTGCTGCTGAGAAGAACGTGTATTCTGATGCTGCTGGGTGAAATGTTCGGTAAATGTCTGTTAAGTCTAGTTGATCTATGCAGCTGTTTAGATCTGCGGTTTCTCTGTTGAGTTTTTGCCGAGTTGATCTGTCTAGTGTGGAGAGTGGTGTTTTAAAATCCCCAACAATTAATGTCTTTGGATCTATATGGGATTTGAGGGAAAGTAGTATTTCTTTGATAAATTTGGGTGCTCCATTGTTTGGCGAATAGATATTTAGAATTGTAATATCCTCCTGAAGGAGAGATCCTTTAATTAGTATGTAGCGACCTTCTTTATCTCTTCTCACGATTTTTAATTTGAAGTCTATTTTATCTGATATTAGGATTGCAACTCCCGCCTGTTTATGAGGGCCGTTTGCTTGGTAGATTTTGTTCCAGCCTTTAACATTGAAAATGTGTTTGTTTTTACGGGCAAGATGTGACTCCTGCAGGCAGCAGAGAGAAGGGTCTTGTTTTTTAGTCCAACTAGACAGTCTATGGCGCTTAATTGGAGAGTTCAGTCCGTTAACGTTAAGAGATAGGACTGAGAGGTATTTGGGAGTTCCTGCCATGTTATCTACCTTCTTTGGGGCTGCGAAAACTGGGATCTTCCTATGGTTCTTGGATTCTCAGTTTGGGTGCAGTTTGTTGGCCTTTATTGTGGTCTTGTTGGTTTTCTATGTGTAAGACATCTTTAAGAATCTTTTGTAGGGCTGGTTTGGTGGAGATGTATTGTTTCAATTTTTCTTTGCTATGGAAGGTTTTTATTTGGCCTTCAGTTATGAAGGAGAGTTTAGCTGGGTACAGTATTCTTGGTTGATAGTTGTTTGTTATTAGGGCATGGCATACATCATTCCAGGCTCTTCTTGCTTTGATTGTCTCTGCTGAGAAATCTGAGGTGATTCTAATTGGTTTCCCTTTATAGGTGATTACCCTTTTCTCCCTGACAGCTTGAAGGATCTTTTCCTTGTTTTGAACAAGGAGAATTACAAAATGTCATGTCAAAGCAAGCTTTACAATGTCGGTCTGGGGGGGGTATGATTGGGTGGGGGGGATGGGGGAGGCTGGGAAGGGAGGTGAAGGGTAAACAAAGGAGGAGGCTGCAATGCTTGGTAAGAAATGTATGCATTATCCTGCCAATGTAATTGTAACCCCTCTGTATAATATGTTCTCAAATAAAATAAAATAAAATTTAAATTAAAAAAATGAAAAGAAGAAGATGAAGAAGAAGAAGAAGAAGAAGAAGAAGAAGAAGAAGAAGAAGAAGAAGAAGAAGAAGAAGAAGAAGAAGAAGTTGAAGAAGAAGAACAAGAAGAAGAAGTTGAAGAAGAAGAAGAAGAAGAAGGAGAAGGAGAAGAAGAAGAAGAAGCAGGAGGAGGAGGAGGAGGAGGAGGAGGAGGAGGAGCAGCAGCAGCAGCAGCCGGAGCAGCAGCAGCAGCAGGAGGAGGCGGAGGAGGAGGAAGGAGGAGGAGGAGAGGAAGAAGAGGAAGGAGAGGAAGGAGACGAAAAAGAGGAAGCAGAAGCAGCAGCAGAAGAAGCAGAAGCAGAGGAGGAGGAGGAAGAGGAGGAGGAGGAGGAGGAGGAGGAGGAGGAGGAGGAGGAGGAGGACGATTAGGAGGAGGAAGAGGAAGAAGAAGAAGATGAAGAAGATGAAGAAGAAGATGAAGGAGAAGAAGATGAAGGGGAAGAAAAAGAAGAAGAAGAAGAAGAAGAAGAAGAAGAAGAAGAAGAAGAAGAAGAAGAAGAAGAAGAAGAAGAAGAAGAAGAAGAAGAAGAAGAAGAAGAAGAAGAAGAAAGAAGAAAGCAACAGCAGCAAAGCATTCAGTATTTCAACATACAAGGAAACCTGGAATTTCAAATCATCATTTCTTAAATTGCACTAAGATTAGAATGTGCACAAGCTTACAGATGTGTTCACTTTTCTTTCATGGTCTCATTCTGTGCCAAATTGCTTCATTAATACTAAACACCATCCTAACTTCAGTTAAAATTTAAATGTGTTTTCTGTTTTGATGAAAACTACCTTATATGAAGATAAAAATATCAGATTTCTCAAATAAATTACACATTTTACAAGTATAAGGCAGGTAGGGGAATAACTTACACAAAATACTTAAAGATTGGTTTTCAGTTTATATGAAAAATATAAACTTCTAAAAATTACTTTGTGTTATTTGTGATGCAAATCTTTAGTAAATTAATAAATGGAAATTGGTGAAAAATATTTGGGTCACAACCTTTTGAGAAAAAGATAAGTTTTGTTTAACTTTTGTATCATCCAGTTCAATGAAAAATACTGTGGTATAATTACAAAGACATTTACAATAATCATCAAGCATGAATCACTCACAGTAATGACACTAAGAAATAAAGAAAAGTAAAATTAAGTAAGCAATTAAAGTAAACTTCTAGATTTGCCTTTTAAATATTGTAAGTTAGAAAAAAGCAGCAATATAAATGGTGAACTTCGTTATGATTTATTGTTTTTAAAATTTAGTTCCAGAATTAAAAGTGAATTAATTCAAGTTAGTTCAAGAATTTTGAATGTACCTTCCTTTGTTAACAGATGATATCAGTGTATTCATAGACTAAGATAAGTGAATATTTTGGTAAAAATTCTAGTAGTAATTATTCATTGAACAAAAGAAAGATACAGAAGATCATTGCAATTGAAGTATAATCTTTTATGTTCTAATTTTAAATTTCTGAAATGTAGGTTAATTAAAAGTGCTTCTCCGATGCACAGATCAAATCTGAGGCTGTCAAGGAGGTTTTTGTATAATCATTAAGCAGACTGATTGGGATAGAAGCAATTTCATAGCAGAAGAGAAAAATCCAATCCATTTATTCTTCCTTTGTACCTGAAAATCATGCCATCTCAGTGAAAGCCATGTTATCTCTTTTATCAATTAATGTGAAAATTGGAGAGATTTTGACCTCTTAATGTTTATATTATTTACAATGGAAATTTGGTGAGGATTTTAACAGTCATTGCAATAAACTATGAGTAGAGCAATGGTAGATAATAGTGCTACAATTTGCAGGAGGACTGGTGGTAATGTGGAGTTGAAAACAATGATTATCTTCAAAAAAACTAATGGCAGAAGAGTGGAGATTTACAGGAGCATGATAAAGTTTAGTTAGAAAATATAGTAACAGAAATACAAGTTATTAAATGACCTTCCAGGTTAGAAATATTACAATACAAATGCAATATTGTGATCCATTTCAAAAGAGGAAATAAAACCAGAGGCAGAACATTGAGTAGTGGATTGGTATGGAAAAAGACAGACTATTACCAACACATGTTTTTAATTGGATACTAGGAAAGACATGAATAAAAAATGAAAATAAACCTTAGTGAACAAGGCAGGTTACAAGAGAATGTAACTTGTGCAGTTCCAGAGAGGTAGAGTTTGAGTAACCAGATGAACAATTAAAATCAATAAGAAATTGATCTTAAGGCTTTAAAGGAAAAAAAGAGTGCCTAGTGATAAAGGCATGCTACATTTACATTTCCTTCTAGATGTAATGTGATATTTAAAAATAGTGTTTTTACAGTTGTTTTGTGGCCTTGAGAATTGAACTACTCTTCTTATGTCTACTTGGTGTTCCTGAACCACTGAGATGTATTCGAGTCCCAATGCCCCACCACTGAATTCTATATATACATATTTTTTTCTAGGACTTGAGCTTGAACACAAGGACTCACATTTCTGCTTTTTTTGTTGTTTTTTTTTTTAAATAAGTTGCTCTACCACCTGAACCACACTCCCACAGTCTCACATCTGGTTTTTCACTGGTTATTAGGGATAAGAGTCTTGGATTTTTTTTGTCTCAACTCCCTTTGAACCTTGATTCTCAGATCTCAGACTCATGAGTATCTACTATTATATGTCTGAGTCACTGGCAACAGTTAAATACTGCAAATCATTGCCTGAACTTTGGAAGGCAATTTGGCTTTATTAACACTGTTGAAAGGCAATTTCATGACCCTGAAATCTCACTATATGCTGTACACCCTGAAGCAAATAATGTCCTTGTGTATCAGGAGAAGTGGAATCAGAATTCTCCCAGAAGTTTTACTCATTGTTGCCCAGTGCCGGGAACTTCCAATATCCATTGACAGTTGCATACATTTCAGCTGCATGAATCCAATTGGGTAAATTCTGATGAATAAAGTTAACAACAAAAAAGTCCAAAGGAATACACAACATCTTCAATTCTGTAAATTTAAAATACAGCTTAAAGATGAATAGCAAAATCCTGAAGAATGCAATTAAATGAATAGAAGACAATTTAGGACACTGGTTACTGTTGATAATAAAATTCACAGGATTAAAGAAGAGTTCTTCAGTCTTAAGCTAAGTTGCAAATATATTAGATTTATTTTGTCATCATTATTTAAGCAGACATCTAAGTTATATACAGAGGTTAAGGTTATGTTTTACAACTTTAAAAAACCTAAATGAATGCAGTCCTATCCCCCTATCACATATATAAGCATAAGTGATGTTGTACTCCTTTCAAAAGGCAGAGTTAGAATTAAGGGCAGGATTGAGTAATTACTACACGATTTGTGACCTGGAAATTTCTAAGAGGAGATAATAATATCCAGTCCCTAATGCTGCCATAAGAACTGAAAGAAATAATGAATGCAAATTGCCCCTGGAATGCCTGGCCCATAGACCCTGAGAGAGAGAGAGAGAATCAGCATGAAGCAGATGAACTCTCCTTCACTGAAAGCACTTCCCACAGAAGAGATCATCTGCTTGCTGCAGCAACTGCAGTGTAGGAGAAATTCTCAGATTGGGAGTGAAAAATTCTATGGAAGCTTTGCTTCCAATAAATAGCATTGTAAGAAAGCAGCGGTTTTTCCTACTCAGGCATGCATTTACACAGGGAGGGAGGATGTGTGATAGAAGATGCTAGCTCTTCCCACAGAGACACTTTCACCCTTAGATGATTTGTCATTGTATGCAGAACCCAGTGGCAGATTTATCCCTCAGAATTCAAGTTGCCCAATAATGGTTCAGGTGAAAGCATTTCAGTAATGCCATAAAGTGGGAACGCATAAATGACAGTCTATTATTGGATGACAAGCACCAGCTCTGTGACTTTGTGACTTTGTATAGATTCTGCATTCTTGAGCTCCAGGAGAAAAAAATAATAATAACAAGCGTATGTAAATTTCAAGCTGATGCTATAAAAAACATGATGTAAGAAATAACAATCTATAGGCTGGGACGGTGGCTCAGTGGTAGAGTGCTTGCCTCCCATGCATGAGGCGTTGGGTTTGATTCCTCAGCACCACATAAACAGGAAAAGCCAGAAGTGGCACTGTGGCTCAAATGGTAGAGTGCTAGCCTTGGGCTGAAGAGCTGAGGGACAGCACCCAGGCCCAGAGTTCAGGCCCCACCACCTCCCCCTCCCAAAAAAGAGGGAAGCACAATCTAGGTAAACAGTTTAAGATAATTATCACAATGCAGAAGCAATTGCATACAATGACATAACTATAATTGGGGAAAGAATTGTCATATATAAATGTATACGTTCACATTAGATATGTAATTATATATAAATGTATATTTCTTTGTATATATAAAATATGTGTGTGTATTCTTAGTATTAGAAAATGAATGTTTTACTTATTGTAGGGAAACTTGTTTTTCACTTTGCTTTCATTACACACTATAATCAGTAGGTTGATTGATGAATGTTTATAATTCAAGGATTGATATGTGATGAGATGTGGGGGGGGATCTCAATTATAAATACCTAAAAACCTGTGAACAATATTATATGAAGTATTACCTTGGGTTAGGGGTAAACAATAAAGCAGCATCTGCATCATGTGCCAGGCCTTGCAGTGGTCACTACCTCAGGTCACTCCCCCTGAGGAGTTAAGTGTAAATTTTGAATTACTTGTTTAAAATATTGGTGAAATGATAATGCTGGTTTGTACCTTCTAAGGATTTAAAGACTACTAAAAACAGGAGAATCTATAGAAACGACTTATACTTTAGTTCTCTATTGTTAATGTTCTTTAGATACACACTCAAATTTCACACACAGAAAGTAAGTTGTTTCCTCATTTTTAACTGTATAAGGAATAATATCACATGAACTTATGAAAACATAAAAAATTATTTGTATTTTTGCCATATAGTTTTTATTTTCCATCAAAATGATAGCTTTGATGAAGCAAGATTAACGAGGGAGGGGTAACAAGTTTGACAAGAAATGTACTTATTATCTTACTTATGTAACTGTAATCCCTCTGTAAATCACCTTGATAATAAAAAATGCATTACCTATTAAAAAAACTAATACTGTAAAATATTCATGAATTACCAGGAATATTCTTTGACAAGCCAGAAAAAATTCTCACCATATTACATAATTTAAATTCATTTTATTATATTTTAAAATATATGAATAAGTAGTTGTACAGAGCTAATAATTCTGTAAGTCAGGTTATGAGTGCAGTGTATCTTGATCATTGTCACCCTTTCCAACATTCTCCCTCATCTTCTCCTCCCATCGTTACCTGCAAGTAACATAGTTCCATTATGAATGAATGAGTGAATAAGTGATAAGCTGTACTTAATGAATATTTGAATTTCACTATATTTGGACCTAAACCTCGATTACATCACAAGAAAGTTAGATTTTGATTAGGTATGTTGGTAATTGAAAAAGTGAAAAAACCCTCAAAAATGATAAAAAAAAAAACAAACAATATTGGCTTTATATAAATTTTTATCTTTTGAAGATATTAAATGTGACTATCCCTTGTTATCACTATATTTGCTTTTGGTATGCTGCACCTTGTATATACATTTATCTAATCTGGGGAGGGGAAGGAGAATAACAAAATGCTAAAATAAGGACTCAGGATGACCTATTGTAACAATGATATTCACAAGACACTATATTGTCTTTAAGTCTTTAGTTCACTTATTTATTGGGCAGTGGTTTCTTTGAGGATTTGTTTTTGGGTGATTTAATTTTTTGAGTTCCAAGTATATTTTAGATATGAGACCCTTGTCCCTGGTATGGCTAGTGAAGATCTTCTCCCAATCCGTGGGCTTTCTATTGATCTTGCTAGCTATATCCTTTGCCATGCAGAAGCTCTGTAACTACATGCAATCCCATATGTCCAACCTTTCTTTGATTTGTTGTGTTTGAGGGTCTCTATTAAGAATATTTCAGCCTGCGCCAAGGAGACCCAGGGTTTCTCCTATCCAATCCAGTAATGTTTTCAGAGTGTCTGCTTTGACTCCGAGATTTGGCCCATTTGGAGTTGATTCTGGTGCAGGTGAAAGATAAGGATCTAGCTTTAGTTTTCTACAAGTAGTTAACCCATTTTGCCAGCACCATTTACTGAAGAGCCTGTCTTTCTTCAATTCTATTTTTTTAGCTCCCTTATCGAAGATTGGATGGCTATAGGACTGTAGGTTCATTTCTGGGTTTTCGATTCTGTTCCATTGGTACTGAGATCTGTTCTTTTGGAAAGAAGGATGGTGAATAGACACATGAAGAAATGCTCAACCTCAACATTAAGATACCACCTCACCCCAGTTAGAATGGCAAAAATTAAGAAATCTAAAAACAACAGATGCTGGAGGGGATGTGGACAGAAGGGAACCATACTTCATTGTTGGTGGGAATGTAAACTTGTTCAACCACTTTGGAAAGTGTTATGGAGGTTCCTCAAAAGACTCCACATAGAGCTCCCCTATGACGCAGCAATCCCAATTTTTGGCATTTACGAACAAGACCATACTAAAGCTGCCAGCACAACTATGTTTATTGCAGCATTATTTACCATAGCTAAGATATGGAACCAACCCAGATGCCTCTCAGTAAATGAATGGATCAAGAAAATGTGGTATATATACACAATGGAATTCTATGCCTCCATCAGAAAGAATGACATTGCCCAGTTTGTTAGGAAATGGAAAGACTTGCAAAAAATTATATTAAGTGAAGTAAGCCAGGCCCAAAGAAACATAGGTCCTATGGTTTCCCTTATTTGCAATAACAAGTATATGTCTGAGACAAGCAGAAAAAGTCTGGTAAGTTGATGTTAGGTGAAATGAACCCTAAGATACGTATTCAAATTTTTTTTTCTTTTTAACATTTGTTTCTAACGCATTTATAAGATTATTTCCTTGTTGCTTTGCATGTCCCTCCCCCACAGTATAACCCCTGCTTTCACTGTATTTGATGTTGTTATAATTTGTGGAGGGGAAAGGGAAAAACAAGTCGTTTAAATAAGGATACAGGTGGACCCGTTGCAACAATGAAAATACAAGTTGTTATGTCAAAAACAAACTTTACAACTTTGGTGGTGAGGGGAGGGAGGATTGAGTAAGGGGGGCGGGGGGAGGCTGAGAAGGGATGGGAAGGGGAAACAAAGGAGGAGTCTACAATGCTTGTTAAGAAATGTGCTCATTATCTTGCCCATCTAATTGTAACCCCTCTTAACAGTATTTTCACAATAAAAATAAATAAAAATTTTAAAAAATAAATCAAATATTAGTTTATCAAAAAAAGTCACTGTATTGACAATGAACTTTACAACTTGGAGAGGGGGTAAGGGAATGGGGGAAGGGATTGTAGGAGAAAAACAATAGAGAGTTAACAATGCTGGACAAGAAATGTACTCATTACTTACTCATGTGACTGTAACTCCTCTGTACTGCATCTTTACACTAAAATAAAATTTTAAAATATTAAAAAAGAATTTGCAAAGGAAAAATTTTAGGTGTTTTATTTTATTAATTACTTGTATGTTATTTTACAAGGTTGTCTTTATTCATGCTCCTGGGATTTAATTTGCGTCACTACACAATTCTCTTTCCTCATTCTGTAATCTTTATCTTTGCTACATTTCTCACAGCTATTGAATAGTCTTTGTAGAGTTACATTATTTATAAGTTCCCTGCTCTTGAAAGTAAGCTATATCTACTGCCCAAAATATATATGTAATCATGATACTTCATTTGGTTTATTTTAAAGATAAATTCTACTATAGACATAGAAAAATATATTATCATTATTACAATTGCATTGTTTCATGCAGAAACGTAAAACTACTACGATAAATAAGAAGCAAGGTTGTTCTAATTAAACATATAATGTAATATAGAGTATGATAAAAACATTTAAAGTGAAAATTACTATTGCACATGGTAAAGTGTATCTGTATTGAACATCATTCCAGTGCCTTTGAAAATTAAATTATAGTGTGAACCAAAATGTATGTATATAATAAATTGATACTAATAGTTATTGATATCAAAGAATGAGTGATATACATAACCCTGGTTCTTAATATATATTTTGTGTTTTCAGCATCTTCATAAACACATCTTATTTTGAAAAATAGGATTATTTTTTACATATTACCATTACCAGATTGCATACAAGGTTTATATGTAATTAATGTTACTAAAGTAATTGTAATGCAATGAAAGAGTAGAATTATTATATGATCCTTAAAGCCATTCTTAAATTGATATTTATTTTATGTACTTGACAAGAAGATTGTCTTTATTAAAGATTCAGAATTAACTAACAATTATAAGTCCTTAGTATGCTATCAAAATGTAATAGTTACATGAGGCTTAGAATGAATGTATGTATGCATGTATATGTGTGTATAAATGTATATTTAAACATGAATATGCATATATAATCATTTTAATAATGAAATTTGTGCATACTGGCACATAATATTAGCATGGAAATTTAATAAAACTATAACCTTTTTCTATACCTAAACTATAGGTGTTATTCATACATGGATTAAAATTATAGGTCTATTTTTTTTCTTTCTAAACCTTCAGAGAAACTTGTTAGTCATTTATAGTCCTATGTTTCAATTTGATCGGGAAATCTCCACTACTTCCCTGAACCCCAGATCCCTATATTTTTATTTTAAAAATAGATCTTCTTTCATTAGACTTCTAAGTTAAGCTACTAATAAAATATTTTAATGAATTTAGACTATATGTTTCCATTTGCATTCTTATTAGAAATATTAATTCATCTAAAGTCTAAATCATTATTAAAAATTAAAAGCATAAAATTGTGTATATAAAGAAATATATCATGTTTCTTGACATACAAAACTATACTTCTTAGCCTTTATTAAATAGCATATATAGTAGTAAATAATTTGGTACAAAAACAGTAAATGGAAAGGTTTGGAAAAAATTATATTAAGTGAAGTAAGCCAGGCCCAAAGACGCATAGGTCCCATGGTTTCCCTTATTTGCAATATCTAGTATAGGTATGAGTCAAGCGGAAAAGGTCAGATAATGTGATGTTAGGAAAATGAACCCTTAAATATGTATTTTAATGTTTTCGTTTCTTTCATGCATGTGTTTCTAACGCATTTATAAGATTATTTCTTTGTTGCTTTGTATGTCCCTCCCCCACAGTGTAACACCCGCTTTCACTATATTTGATGTCAGTATAACATGAGGAGGAGATGGGGACAAACAAGTCGTTTAAGGATTCAGGTGGACCTGTTGCAACAATGAGAAGTACAAAATGTCATGTCAAAACCAACTTTACAATGTCGGTGTGGGGGCGGGAGGGGGGTATGATTGGGTGGGGGGAGGGGGGAGGCTGGGAAGGGAGGTGAAGGGTAAACAAAGGAAGAGGCTGCAATGCTTGGTAAGAAATGTATGCATTATCCTGCCCATGTAATTGTAGCCCCTCTGTACAGTATGTTCTCAAATAAAATAAAATAAAATTAAAAAAAAAAGAAATGTATGCATTATCCTGCCCATGTAATTGTAACCCCTCTGTACAGTATGTTCTCAAATAAAATAAAATTTAAAAAAAAAACAGTAAAGAAATAGTATGCCATGTTAAAATATCAGTTAATTCATTGACTTTACATTTAGTGATAGAAGACTTGAATTATTCAAGATGAAGCTATTAAAAATTCATAGTACTTCATATTTTAAAGTTATTGATTAATGTCTTTGGTAAAGAACACTATTATATCTGATTACATCAAGGTCATCTATTGGAACAAGACCAAGATAAAAAATTTTACATATGAACTATGAGAAGCTGATACATAATTCATTTTTAACAGATAACATAAAGTTTCACCCCTTGGAGAATCTGAAGGTAATATTCCTGTTCTTCTGACAATTTTTATACTGGCAATTTGGCAATTTGGAAAATGCCACTGTTTTACTACAACCTATTCTTGTGCTATGACATGAATTAATGCATACTTACCTTACTATTCCTATGGGGGAGGGGGAAAGAATTTGAATTATGCACAAGAAAGAGAGTTTGTAAAATTAAATTAGTCAAAATATTTCTCCCCTTCACTAGCCATACAACGGACAAGGGTCTCATATCTAAAATATACTTGGAACTCAAAAAATTAAATCCCCCAGCAACAAATCCTCAAAGAAACAACTGCCCAATAAATAAGTGGGCAAATGACTTAAAGACAAACTTCTCTGAATAAGAAAGAAGGATGGCCAATAGACACATGAAGAAATGCTCAACCTCCCTAACCATAAAAGAAATTCAAATCAAAAAAATATTGAGATACCACCTCACACCAGTTAGAATGGCAAAAATCAAGAACTCTAAAAACAACAGATGCTGGAGGGGATGTGGACAGAAGGGAACCATACTTCATTGTTGGTGGGAATGTAAACTTGTTCAACCACTTTGGAAAGTAGTATGGAGGTTCCTCAAAAGACTCCACATAGAGCTCCACTATGACCCAGCAATCCCAATTTTGGGCATTTACCCAAGTGTTTACAAACAAGACGACACTAAAGCTACCAGCACAACTATGTTTATTGCAGCATTATTTACCATAGCTAAGATATGGAACCAACCCAGATGCCCCTCAGTAGATGAATGGATCAAGAAAATGTGGTATATATACACAATGGAATTCTATGCCTCCATCAGAAAGAATGACATTGCCCCATTTGTGAGGAATTGGAAAGACTTGGAAAAATTATATTACGTGAAGTAAGCCAAGCCCAAAGAAACATAGGTCCTATGGTTTACCTTATTTGCAATATCTAGTATATATATGAGTCAAGCAGAAAAGGTCAGATAAGGTGATGCTAGGAAAATGAACCCTAAGAAATGTATTTAAATATTTTTTTCTTTCATGCATTTGTTTCTAAAGCATTTATAAGATTATTTCTTTGTTGCTTTGTATGTCCTTCCCCCACAGTATAATCCCTGCTTTCACTGTATCTGATGTCGGTATAATTTGCGGAGGGGAAGGGGAAAACAAGTCGTTTAAATAAGGATACAGGTGGACCCGTTGCAACAATGAGAAGTACAAGTTGTCATGTTGAAAATGAACTTTACAACTTTGGTGGGGGGGGTGATGAGGATTGGGTGGGGGGCGGGGGGAGCCTGAGAAGGGATGGGAAGGGTAAACAAAAGAGAAGGCTATATTGCTTGATAAGAAATGTACTCACTATTTGCCCATGTAATTGTAACCCCTCTACACAGTATGTTCACAATAAAAAATAAAAATTAAAAAAACTGATTATGATGCTACTTTGTTTGCAAAAACTATTTTAGGAAGGTGGAATTTTCCACTTAAATGGCAGAGGTTCACAGATTCTGCTGAAGAAACATTGTAGTACAATGTTTTAGACCTGCTACACCATGTCTTTCTTATCAGTATTGGTTTTATAAGTTCTCCCTATGCATTTATGAAACTAGAATAATGCAGATCAAGAAGATTAAATAATGTTTCTTGGGGAAATGCTGTTTGAATTTTGCCCTCTGCCCTTCAACCCATTATGCCCTCTAGGAATGTCCTATTTATCTGTGTACTCCTTGTCAAATTTTGAATACTTAATTAGCTTGTAGGTTATTTTAGGTTGTTTTTTCCTCTAACAAATTTATGAAAGTGCACCTCATGTTCTTAAATGCTCCTCTAGTGCCTTCCTGACAACAGCACTCATGGTTAACCTGAAAATAAGTGAGCTATTTACATTGCCCCATCTCAATACTTGTTTTGAAAACTCCATAGTGTACAACTACTTATCTTGGGAACTTCGAGACAGCAGTGATCTTCTTTATATATGATGGAAATTTGTATCGCCTTCTGAGTAATATCTCTTCCATGAATATTCTACTCAGTTGCAACTGACTCAAATATCAAATAGACATCTTTAATTTAGAAATTGAAATGGAACTATTGATATATATGCTGGTAAACATGTAGCTATACCAATGATGTTCCACTTGCTACCTTACATAATGTCATTAACCTCCTTAAATGCTTTCTAATATAATCATCTCCATCTTTTTATAAATACCCTTATTTTCTATTAGAAAATCTATTACACTTTACTTTCAACATACTTCAAATCTCTCTAGCATGTCTTACATAAACTACTGAAATAGTTCCTGGTATCCATTTGTAGCCATTGTCAAAGCATCCTTCAATATCTTATCCACAAAACAGAAATTGTATTGTGAAACTACATTATATAATACAATTGGAATTAATTTAATATAATTTCTGAACTTCAAAGAAAAAATGCTTATGACGTTTTAAACGTGAATGATCAACCTGGCTTCTAACTACATTCCTGAGGATATTTTATACTGTACTCCATTAGATTGCTCTTGTGTAAGTCATCATATTGCTTCTTATCTGTATGGATTTACAGTTCATGCTTCATATGTTGCAGAAACAGTGGTAGAATATATTCAATATTTAGAAGGTTATTCTAATCCACCCATCAATATTTTAGTATTCTTTCATCTTACTTAGCTGTTCAGTAATGGTGAAAAAAACTATTATAAAATAACATCCATTTGATTTATTTTTAAAAGTTGTTCACTCTAACTTCAACCCTGGAGTATAATAAAGACATTTATTTCCTACTTACAAGTGTAAGTCAAATTTAGCACAAGGTTAGAAGAAAATATTTTAAACAAATATCAGTGGTTGAAGTATGCTTTCTAGGACTTATCAGTGTCAAACTATGAATGCTGGAAGAAGCCAAGCTAATGGATTCTATAAGTAAAGTCCAATTTGACTGAACTTACTAGTTTTATTATCAGAAACATGCCTAAGACACATTCCGCAAATCTCAGCCTCCTGAATAGTTAAGATCACATAATATTGTATTTTTTAAATGTAATTCTAATGCAAACTCAGAGGGGTATCAAGAGTAATGTCACAATATATAGGGTTTAAGTAATTAATTCAGTATAGTATTTTATAAAATGAAGAGGATTCTCTACAGAACCCCAAGATTCAACTTGAGACATTTGATACATGGAAATATAAAATAATATATTGAAATGTTAAGCAATTTTACTTAAGACTGATAATTACAGAAAAATAAAAAAGTATGGGCTGGGAAGGTGGCTCAGTGGTAGAGCGCTTGCCTTGCATGCATGAAGCCCTGGGTGCGATTCCTCAGCACCACATAAGCAGAAAAAATAAAAAAGCCAGAAGTGAAGCTGTGGCTCAAGTGGTAGAGTGCTAGCCTTGAGCTTAAGAGCTGAGGGACAGCGCCCAAGCCCAGAGTTCAGGCCCCACGACCGGACCCCCCCCCCAAAAAAAAGGTATGTAAATCTTAATATTTAGGGAAATTTCTCAGTATTTCTAATTACAACTATGAAAAACCAGAACAGCTATTATGGCAGTTTCTTATGGATAGGGATTTTGACAAATATCTCTAAATGTGAACAAAACTACCTTTGTTAATTCAGATAGATTGTAGTCAATTATTTGTCTTGAAATTCTTTCTGTTTTAGAAAACAAGTATAACAAACCCAACCAAGTAACAGAATGCGATTTTTTTTACTTCAACTGACATGAGTGTAATTCTGTTATATATTGTCCCATGTCAATTAATTTTTCCTTTCTCAGATAATAAATTGATACTACTTTTCCTCCTCTGAGGCATTCGACATTTTCGGTATGGAACATTCCTTTCAAAGAAGTGAGAAATTGCCCTGTGGCACACAAATTTTCAAAGTTTTTGGCTAGATAATACAGTTTCTAGTAGCTTCTTTTTTTCAAAATAATACATGTACACAAAAGACATTATTAATTGTGTGCATTTACAAGCTACAGATAATTTAAAAGTGGTATCTCTTTTGCAAAACCACATCTAGGTTTCAAAGTGATTGATTAAATTCTGCTGGGAATTTTGCAAAGCCGTACAGTCTGTAATCACATTTCACATTCCTCTGTTCAGGATGCCGGTGTGTTCATCTTCCTCGCAGAGCAAGCTGACTGGAAATAGGATCACGTCGGCACATTTTGAGATATATATTTTTTAGATTATTGTGTTTTGTACTCTCTTGTACCTGAACCTCTAAATCTTGCTGTTTTTACCACTTCTGTGATATAAAAATTTATGCCCCTATACACATTGTTTATATTCAACAAATAAGTAGTATTTGTCCTGCTATCATGAGCGACTTTGCTATTTATTTAAAAAGTATGAATAAGATGTGAACATTACTACGTGTCATACTGTGAAATTATGGCCCATAATTTCCCAGAATGAGAAAAACTGAATGCAAGACTAAGTACAAACACAGACACACACACACAAATATACATCCAAATATACTTTTGTCAGATGTATATTTTGGTAACATGCTTTCTTAGATTCATTTACGATTTTAGTAATATTCTCTTCTTTCTTTTCCCTCTCGTTCTATCTCCCTCTGTCTCCTTTGACCACTTGCTCAAGTTGTATAAATAGGCAACTTACTATTAACAAAGGCTTTAAGAACAATGAACCTTTCTCTTTTTAAAAAATAGTGCTGGAAAGAAAAATACCTACATGTGGAAGATGAACTAGACTATTATGCCACTCAATAATTCAATGTAAGATATTAAACTGTTAAACTAATAGTCAAAAATAAAATAGAAAGCTGGGTGCTAGTGACTCATGTTTGTAATCCTAGCTACTCAGGAGGCTGAGATCTGAGGATCAGGGTTCAAAAGCCAGCCCAGGCAGGAAAGTCTTTGAGTTTCTTAGTTCCAGTTAACCATCAGAAACAGGGAAGTGGTGCTGTGGCTCATGTGGTAGAGTGCTCTCCTTGAACTGAGGGACAGGGTGCAGCCCCAGAGTTCAAGCCCCACTATTGACCAAAAAATTAAAATAAATAAATAAATAAATGGGACATGTTTCTGATGATCAAAATTTTCATGTGTGGCTCCATGTTGTTGTTTTCTTTTCTAATACCCCAAAAGCACTGGAATAAAAACGCAAAGAGATCATTTTAAGGGAAAGAGCTTACATACAGCCAAACATAATGAACCCAAGGAAGAAGCCCGCACATTTTCAGTCTGTGTTTTTGCTTTTCTGTGAACCCGTAAGAATGAGATTGCTTACCTTCTGCTCTGCATTGTTCATGATGAGACTCATTTGCAGATCTTATTAAGATCTTCATATCGTGACAGGAAAATGTGTTTGTTCTTGTGGATTTTCAAAGTTTTCTGTTTGCCTTTGGAAATTAACACATTATTTCTATATTGTGGCTTTCCTTGAATTTATCCTATCCTCAGAAATTTTCAATAATTTGGCAGTTTCAGTCATTATTTTTTCAAATGTTCTATCAGCTTATGTTCTATCTTCTTTTCCTTCTTTTTATTCAATATGAATAAATTGCCTTGATTCTGCCATATATTTTTAGGCAAATTAGCGGGGGGTTTTGTTCATTTAACTAATCAGTTACTAAAGTTGTGCAAATTTTCTTAAATATGTTTTTATTGTGAAAATACTGTACAGAGGGGTTACAATTACATGAGCAAGGTAATGAGTACATTTCTTATCAAGCATTGTTGCCTCCTCCTTTGTTTTCCCCTACTATCCCTCCCTCCCACCTCCACACCTAGAGTCCTCTCCTCCTTGTTCCCCCCAAAGTTGTAAAGTTCTTTTTTCACCATTGCGTCTTGTACATCTCATTGTTGCAATGGATCCACCTGTATCCCTATTTAAACATTTTTTCCCTTCCCCTCCCCAAATTATACCAGCATCCAATACAGTGAAACTAGGGTTATACCATGGGGGAGGGACATACAAAGCAACAAAAAAACACGTGGTACCTTATACATACGTTAGAAACAATAGCAAGACAGAAAAAAAACTTGTGTCCTTATCTTGGGGTTCATTTCACTTAACATAATGTTATTTGATCTTTTCTGCTTGTCTCAGATATATATGCAATTGTCATTGCTTGACTAAAGAATGCTCAAAGGTGAAGGACTCTTGGCCCAAAGCAATATCTGTGTGACATCAAGTAAAAAAATCCTCTTGAAAAGAAAGGATTTCACAGGAATATCAGACAAGCCAAATAATAACAACTGACATGGAGTTTCCAGACAGACCAGATAATGACAACTTGCTAGAACTCTTTCTTTGCCACCCACGGTGGCTATGCTTTCCTGTGGCTCTCATTTGCTGGTTCTCACAGCTATTGCAGTGCAAGAGCTGTTGGTTTCCAAGACTAACTTGAATTTGGACATCACAGGATGGAATCAGGACAAGTTCAAGGGCCAAAAAGTTTGTTGCTCTTACTTAAATTCAGTCTTTTTGGTGAATAAAAAATGAATACACTCTAGGCTGTTGCATACATTTAATTCAAGTTTTATAATTCAAAAAACATTGTTTCTGACACTTTTTCCTCCAGTTTTTTTTTCTTTTCTTTTCCTCTTTTATTCAGTAATGGATTTCCAGGTGGCCTTACTTTACCATTTAAAAATTGTATTTGAGAACCATTTGTTAAGGAATTTTCTTTTAGTTAGAGTTAATTTTAACCCTACAGCACATTAAGTAGCAGTGCTTTACAAAGTTACTTTTGGTGGAGTGATAACTAAGTGGAAACGTTTAATTTTCATCCTTTAACGTTTAATTCTCACACTTCTTATAAGCCTGATGGTACGGATCCTATCAATGAAATGAAAGCCTAAATCCCCTCTCACCCTCAGTTGTCAGGACAAGCTAAGAGGGAGATAACTGTCAGGTAGAAGAAGAGTTCCTTATTGTTTTCAGGCTTATTTTGTGTGTGTGTGAGAATACAGTACAGCAGAGTTACAATTACCTGGGCAAGATAACGAGTACATTTGCTATGAAGCATTGTTGCCTCCTTGTTGTTTCCCCTTCCTATCCCTTCCTATCCTGCCCACTCTTCCCACCATATCGTCCCCCCACGCCCCCCAAGGTTGTTAAGTTCGTTTTTTGACATAATAACTTGTACTTCTCATTGTTGAAATGGGTCCACATGTATCCCTAGTTAAACGATTTGTTTTTTTCCCTTCCCCTCCACAAATAAAACCAACATCAAAAACGCTGAAAGTATGGGTTATACTGTAGGGGAGGGACATACAAAGAAACATGGAAATCATCTTACAAATATGGTAGAAACAATTACATGAAAGGAAAAACAAAACAAAAAAAAATTTGAATACTTATCTTGGGTTTCATTCCCCTAACATCAACTTATCTGATCTTTTCTACTTGACTTAGACATATACTAGTTAGTGCAAATGAGGGAAACCATGGGACCTATGTTTCTTTGGGTCTGCTTACTTCACTTATTATAATTTTTTCCAAGTCTTTCCATTTCCTAACAAATGGGGCAATGTCCTTCTTTCTGATGGAGGCATAGAATTCCATTGTGTATGCTTTCAAAGCTCTGAAATCCTTGAAATAATCTGTTTAATCTTCTAGAAATATTTAGAGAAAAAGGGATGCTAAAGTATATGGTTGGATGACACAAATGACTTATTAAAAATTCTTATTATGTCTCTCATTTGACAATAAGTAAAGCTTATTTTACTCATTAAAAGTTTGGGTGAAGTTTTCTGAGCACTGTAGAGAAGAAAGATGTATGTTCACATATATACATAAATACACATATACAAGCATGTGCAGCTGTGTATAACACATAAACACATGTATATGTGCATATCTGTATATACGTACATATGTGTGTATGAATATGTATGCATATGTACATGAGAATAAATGCTCAGGGACTGAAAATTTCTGACTTAGACACAGAAAAAGAAAAGCATAAATTACATCAAGAAGTTAATTATCTTCACCTGTGGTGATATTATTTGTAATTAACTTTATTCATGCAACAAAATTGTATATATCTTATGACCTGAAATAATATTTTTATAGTGATTAACAAAAAGGTGAATGAAGACATAAATGTGCATTGGGCTAGGAAGAAATTTCATGACTTCTTTCCAGAGAAAAGGAATAACTAATTCTGTCATGTAATTCAGCTTTCACATGCATTTATTATTTTTGCATGCGCTAAGCACTCACATGTGTTATTTATTCTGATAACTACTACTATCTAAATTTAAAATCAGAGCATACATGATTACCTATCTAGAGATTAAAAACATATACATGAACAATTACCACTTTCCAATTTACCTGAAATATACAGGTAAATGTATATTTAGCAGTTGTTTTAATTAGAAGTAATTATCATAAGAAACTTTGTTATCTTTCTATCACCTGGTAACCAGAAAATGTATTGTTATTTACTGTGAAAAAACACCAAAGGTAGTTCATTAAAGCAACTCGTGGAAATATATTTTTATTTTGCTTCATGGTTAGGACATATAACCAACCACCAGAGATAGAGGAAATCTTAAAAGAAGTCAAACTAAATATTACTAATGAGAAATTGTATCACAGTATTATTTTTAATGGGGATTGAGCTCAACTAAGCTCCTTTATCCCCTGAGGGACAAGAAAAACTACCAGTTCTAGCTTTAAAGCTATTTTCCACCTTCAACTTCAAAGCCCTCACTTTTACACAACTAAAAAAAAGTAGTTTTTTGGTTAACTATCACATTTTTATTGTATATTTTAAAAATATTAAAATGTTACTCATGTAACCTTCTAAAATTTCTAGGACACTTGCTAGATTTTTTTTTTTACTTCAGTGATTTCTAATAAAAATTAAGCACCTATAGAGTAAATAAAGAACCATGTGGAGAACTGTGCATGTCAGTGAACTGATTATAGTGGCCCAAAGTAAGAGTTTTAAATGAAGACACACTTGTGTTCATTCATTCATCTGAACAAAAAGAAAAAAATGAATAGAAAGGAAAACATTATAACTCAACAAAGTGGCCACAGGTAGCAAAGTCAATATTTTGAAAGTTTAATGCTGGCTAAGGTAGTTACTTTCTCTTAAGATTTAAGGAGTTCAAAAGTTTTACAAATTATTCTAAATGTGAACATTTAAACACTTAAAAATTAGCTTCCTTTTATTTAGGAGTTCAAATCAATGCAACTTTGTGCTGTTGGATGTGGGAATATTAATAAGGAGGAAGTAATTAAATATGAAGCTGAGAGTGGAGTTATAGGTCAACTGAAATCATTATAGTTTCACTCAAAATATTCAGTTTTTCTTTGTTTTATTTTTGTTGTTGTTTTTCTTTTTTGCAATGCTAGAGCTTGACTCCAGACCCTGGCTCCACTTTTGGTGGTTATTTAGAGTCAAGACTTTAACTGACTTTCCTGTTCAGGTGGCTTCGAACTACTATCCTCAGATCTCAGTCTTGTGAGCAGCTAAGATTTTTGTTGTTGTTGGTGGTGGTCATGAGACTTGAACTCTGGGCTTGGGCGCTGTCCCTGCGCTCTTCAGCTCAGGGTGTGCACTTTACCACTTGAGCCACAGTGCCCGTTCCAGTTTTCTAGTGGTTTATTGGAGATAAGAGTCTCACAGACTTTCCTCCGTGGGCTGGCTTTGAACCGTGATCCTCAGATCTCAGCTTCCTGAGTAGCTAGGGTTATAGGCGTGAGCCACTGGCGCCCGGTGCAAACATTGTTTTGAAGCTCCATTTGTTTCCACAGAATAGCTCCTTTACACTAAGATTTACTGTCAAAAATTTCTTAAGCTTTGTTTACAGAGACTCTTTCTGAAAAATGTTTCATATATCAGTGGGAAAGCAGAATATAACCCTAGTGTAACAAAGTACTAATAAAATAACATAGACATCCCTCCAAAAATCAGCATATTCATGATAAAAAACATAATATAAAAATAGAGGCTCAATGTCTTGGTCAGAAAAACTCAATCTAAATTTAAACATACTCTAGAGAATGACTAAAACTAAAAAGTTTCATACCAAGCTTTAAGAAAGATAGCAAAAGAATCTATGATAATTTATTAATGAGAGGATAGAATTTTATTACCCTCTGGAAAAACATTTGACAATTTCTCACAAATTGAACTTATGCTCATCATATGATTCTGCTATTAATTCCTTAAGTTATGAGTGAAGAGAAACATAAACATATCTCCGTGAAAATTATTGAAAGAAAACTGTAAAAAAGATTACTTATAATAATGAGGGAAAACTAATTTTCTTCAGAGGCATAGATATATGCACACAATTTAGTTGACTAGTGTATAGTATGCGCAGACGTGAAAGTGAATGGAGGTAATCTTCTAAAAATAATAGAAAATTTAGCAATATAGAATTGAACAAAATGACTATCAGGAATGTGAAACAAAAGATGGAATGGGATGTTCTGTGTGAGCTGGGTGACTGGTAAGAGGGGTTGGATGAATGAATAAAATGAATAGAGAATGAACACATACAGTGTGCTCAATGCACATACTGTGATTTAAAAAATAAGTTGGAAATGGGAAGTGAGCCTGGAAAAGGGGCCAGATGTGTTGGGGAAGAATGGTGGAAAGGGTGACTCTGGTTAAAGAAACATTGAACACAGATGAACATGTTAAATTGTGACCTCGTCCCCACCCAGCACACCATATTGAAATTAAGAATAATAAATAAAAATGAAAATTGCACCCAAAATTGGTAAACAATGTAAAATTGAGAAAACCTAATAATTCTTAATGAAAGAAATGAAAAAATACATTTAGAAACCCGAAACATTACTGTTCATGAAAGAAGAATGATTTATAAGAGTAAATCACTATGATTCCATTTATGTGAAGTACAAGAGTAAAATCTAATCTATAGTGGTAGAGTGTTGTTGACACACTAGGGATGTTAGACGATTTCTGTGCAAGCAATATGAAGGAACTATAGGAGGTGATCTTTATATAACTTTGACAAAAGGTAAGAAATCATACAGGTTCAGTAGTTGCATTTGTTTATCATTACCTAAAACAATTCATTCAAAAATGACAATTGCCAGTCAACCCAACATACGAAGTTTAGGATAATGACTTTGTCTGATTTTAGTATTCTTTAATCCACATTTACTTTTTCCCCTTCCATTGTTGCCCTTTGTCTTTTAAAGGCAAATATGCCTATTCTTTCTCTATTATGGGGGAATATAATTATAAAACATTTCTACCACACCTTGAAAACATTACAGGATGGAAGAGGAGAAACTTTAGGGCTCCTTGGCATAGGCAAACATTTTCTTTATAAAGACTCAGACACAGAACAAATCAAAGAAAGGGTGGACAAATGTGATTGCATAAAACTGCAGAGCTTCTGCGTGGCAAAGGACATAGCTAGCAAGATCAGTAGAAAGCCCACAGATTGAGAGAAAATCTTTACTAGCCACACATCAGACAAGGGCCTCATATGTAAAACATACTTAGAACTCAAAAAATGAAATAGAAGAAGCAACCCAAAAATTCATATGGAACAATAAAAGACCCGGAATAGGAAAAAAACAATCCTTAACAGAAAGAATAGTGCTGGAAGAATATCAATACCAAATTTTCAGTCTACGAAAAAGACATAGCAATCAAAACAGCTTGGTACTGGCACAAGAACAGACCTGAGGACCAATGGAATAGAATTGAAGAAACAGCAGTGAAACCACAGACATATAGCCACCTAATCTTCGATAAAAGAGCTAAAAAAATAAATGGAAGAAAGAAAGCCAGTTTAGTGAATGGTGCAGGCAAAATTCGTTAAACACCTGCAGAAAACTAAATCTAGATCTATATGTATCACCCTGCACCATAATCAACTTCAAATGGATCAAAGACCTCGATGTCAAAGTAGACACCTGAAAATATTACAGGAAGCAATAGGAGGAACTCTAGGGCTCCTTGGCACAGGGTGAAATTTTCTTAATTAAAGAAATCTAATAACAACAGATGTTGGAGGGGATGCATTGTTGGTGGAAGTGTAAACTTCTTCAGCCACTTTGGAAAGCAGTATGGAGGTTCCTCAAAAGATTTCACATAGAGATCCCCTATGACCCAGCAATCCCGTTTCTGGGAATTTACCCAAATGATCACAAACAAGGCCATACTAAAGCTACCAGCACAACTGTATTTATTGCAGCATTATTTACCATAGCTAAGATATGGAACCAATTCAGATGCCCCTCAGTAGATGAATGGATCAAGAAAATGTGATACACACACACACACACACACACACACACACCAATATATTAGTGTGTGTGTGTGTGTGTGTGTGTGTGTGTGTGTGTGTGTGTGTGTGTGTGTGTGTGTGTATGCAATGGAATTCTATGCTTCCATCAGAAAGAATGACACCTTCCCATTTGTTAGGAAATGGGAAGACTTGGAAAAAATCAAATTAAGTGAAGTAAGCCAGACTCAAAGAAATATGGGTCCCATCGTTTTCCTTATTTTCAATAATTTAGTATACATTTATGATAATTTTATCAGATGGACAGAAGAGCTCAAAAGCTATGTACATATCACCCATATAAGATGATGGGAAGTGAAATGAACCCCTAAAGTTACGGACACAAGAGGTTTTTCTATTATTGTTTTTTAATGAAGTATGTGAATTTTTGTTTCTTTTTTATGTTCTTTTCCCTATGGTATATCCTGTGTTGTCACTGAATTTGATTTTGGTACCCTGAATCTTTTTTTTATTGTACAATTAAAAAAAATTTATTGTTAAGATGTTGTACATGAATAAGGCAATGAGTACATTACTTGTCGATCATTGTTACCCCTTCTCTTCCATGTTGTTGCCCCTTATCCTTTCCCTCCCCTACCTCCCACACTCCTATCCGCCCTCCCCTCCCTTGATGCATTTTGTATATGCATTTATCTAATTTGGGGAGGAGAAGGGGAATGCTGAAACATGTACACAGGATGATCCATTGCAACAATGATACAAGACACAACGTTAAAAATGAACTTTACAACCGCAGATGGGGAGGTGTTGGGGGAAGTGGGGATTGGAGATTGCAGGAGGCAGGGGAGGGAAGGGATAGTAGGAGAAAACTAACATTACCTTACTTGTGTAACTGTAACTCTTTTGTACAGCATATTTACAATAACATAAAATTTTTTAAAAACCAAATAATTTTGTCATAGGAATGAGTCAGATAATCAGTGTGAAAATGAGGTAACATAGTTTGATTGTCTGAAAAGAAGCATGGCTATGAATATTTAAATATGCCTGCTGAATATGTAATGAGATAAAAAGCCAAGGAAAGCTATCATTTGCTCATATTGGGGCTTGAACTCAGGGCCTTGCGTTCTTGATTTGCCATTTTGCTCAGAGCTTTTTTGCTCTACTTTTAAGACACACATTTTCCTCTAGCTTCTTGATCTGATGGAGGCAAGAATGTCTCTTATTTGCCTGCTGTGGCTGGTTTTGAACTTTAGTCCTCAAATCTCAGCTTCTTGAGTAGCTAGGATTACACAGCTGGTTAAGAAGCCTAATTTATCTTCACACCTGAATCAGAGACATAAATGATCTGAGCCAATATTGTTTGGTAAGATTTTTTCCCATACAATTCCTTTCTAATCCACACCTATTATCTCCTTTATAATCTATTACTTTCAGAGTTAACTTCATAAACTTATTCATTTGTATTGAGTCATCCAGGAAGAGCAATTTTGTATTTCCATTTCATTTCTCTGATTCTTTTCTGGATTATCTGTTAATGCAAGTTCTGATGTATTGAAAGCACAAGTATGAATTTCTAAGTTATTTTGTATTGTCCCATCAACATGTACATAGGAACAGAGAAGAACCTTGGGTATAGAATGGATTGTAATGCCAGTCAATTACCCAAGCCTAGAATACATATGACCAGTTTGTCCCTTAAATTCTATCCATCTGACAGAAGTTAACCTAGGAGGGAAAACCTTAACAAAACATGAAACTTTGGTTGAGTTGATCACCTGGCAGACTTCCAAGTCTGAATCTGCCCCACACTTGCTCCATCCATTTATTTTATGTGGCCTCTGGTTTACATACTGTCATATTTGGGAAAGCTAAGCTCTTCCAGTCATCTAATTGCAGTGCTTATTTTCTTGATTTAGTTAACAAAATTCCAGTGAATGATGCTAAAATTTCTCACCTTGAGATTTGTTTTGCCAGAACACACATGGTAATTAAGATTGTGCCAATTTTTCAACAAAATCATCCTCTCTACGGAAGCTTATCATCATTTATTGTTATTACTTATCATTATTTATTGTGCTTTAGCCCATACCTAGTTCAGAGGAACTGAATGTTAAAATTCAGCAGGTCTCAGATATCAAGAAATGCTCATGTATACAGGCTACAAATATGAACCTACTTTTTGGTCATTACTGTCTATTTGAAGATGAAATTAATCATAAGTTTTTTTATTGTGAAAATACTGTACAAAGGGGTTACAGTTACATGAGCAAGGTAATGAGTACATTTCTTATCAAGCATTATTGCCTCCTCCTTTGATTTTCCCCTCATGCCTTTCAAAATTTTGCCCCGGTAGTCCAAAACAACTTGTTTACTCTACTTACATTAATGGAATATGTACAACTAACTTACATAGATCAAACAAATGATGCCTGGTGTTAGTGGTTTTAGTCTTGTCATGCTAATTATGAGACATCTGTCTTGCTCCTTTCTCTTGAACAAGGTAAGAACCACTTTCATTAGTCCACTATATAAATTATAAATCTGTATATTTGTCTTATTTCTACATGTTTGGCTTATTTCTTAAACTTCACCTATAGTGATTATAAGACATATGATCAGTAGTGAATGTAACCCTAGTTTTTACATTGTTAACATGTCATTTTACCATCCTCATACCAGACAAATTATGTACAAAACACGGTAATAAATTAAAAACTACATTGGTATGTAAGAAATATGGAATAAGAATAGAGTATTTGGTGGAAGTACTTAGTAGAGAACCTATCACAGAAGAGATTTAATTAGTTGATTGAGTTAAAAGGCATCAAAACTTCAGTCTGAAGCCTATTCTATTTAACACTACTCTTCCCAACACTGAAATATCAAAGAAAATTTTAAAAAATTAATCATTTTTGTCATGTTTAAGAAAATATGAAGAAAGTATTAAAGTATTAGAGGGGCCTAGTTAGATCAACATATTCATTTCTAACTCTCTTAGGATATAGGAACATATATACATATATTAATTAACTATAAAAGAACTAAAAGAGAGAAGAACAAATATATACTTCATAAAATATATGCATATACTTTATATACAGGACACACACACCATATATATATATATATGTATATATATATATATATATACATATATATATATTCCCACTGACAGTAGTTAAAAAATGTAGAAATTACTTGATTCATTTAGCAAAACAGTTAATAGAGCTCTCGAAAAGTTTTCATTAAGTTTATTGGTTTTTGAAATTTGGTTCTTCAAATTTTGGAAATATAGCAAAGGCTTAAAGTGAAATAATCCTACGTTTCTTAATTTAAGTAACAAGTGACCTATGTATGTTAACACAGCCCCCCTGTATTTCTGGAACAAAGCTAACTTCCTCACGGTATATGTTGCATTTAATGGGATGTTGAATTTGGTTTGCAAGGACTGCATTGGGGATTTTTACCCTTGTTATAGTTCTAAAGACTTAATTTGTGATATAGAATGTGATCCACTTTCATGAAAGTTGCACAGGCTGTTGAGAAAGAATTGCATTTGTCATTGGTTGGAATACTCTGCAGATTTTGTTAAGTACATTTTTTAATGTATTTTAACTCTGAGATTTTTTTTAGCCTGGGTGATCTATTGATGTGACTTATTGAAGTCACACAGTATTATTTAATTTGGATCTATCTGTCTGCTATGGCCACTAGTATTTATCTTATGAAATTGGGTGCACCAACATTCAATGCATATATGTTTACAATCACTATATGTCTTCTTGATGAGTTTTCTGCCCTTTAATAATAAGTAGTGACCTTCTTTAACTTTTCTTGTGAATTTGGACATCAGAATGCTTTGTGAGATAGGAGCACAGCCGTTGTCTGCTTGCATTATTTTATATAAAATTTGCTTGGAAAATCATTCCCATTCTTTCACACTCAGTCTGCATATGCTAGCAAGGTGAGTTCTTAGCTGAAAACAAAACATTGGACCTCATTTTTAATACAGTAAGTTAGTCTGTATCTTTTAATTGGAATATTCAGATTGTTCATATAAGGATATTATTGAATGTATCAGTACTTGTGGTTTTGTTTTTTGGAGATTCTTGAATACACAATTTTTGTCCATTAGTTACCTGAGAGATTTGATGATTTGCTGAATAAATTATATTTCATGGGTTTTATCTAATTCTCCTTTCTGTCTTTATTCTCTTTCGTGTCTTTCATGATTAAAAATCACAATTTCTTTTCTCTTTTCTGGATATATTACATTTCAAGTAACATGAAAAGATGTTCTTCCATTAAGGGATATTTAACCACATTTTGCAAATATTGATATTACATACAACAGGTAACTCTGAAATAACTTTGAACTAGCACTAATTTTTAGGGAAATCATAAGTAAAAAATACAGCCATATTTGTATGTCTGGGAGAATCAGAAAAGATGACTCTATGGCCTGGTGTATATATCAGAACTCTTCATTAGTTATTGTCATACCTATATATTATGCTACACAAATAGTCTAAGCTTGCTCTGGTAGTTCAAGAATGAACCAGATAGATTTTT